>NW_024096639.1:1200000-1800000 GCF_016545835.1 Crotalus tigris | reverse complement strand
AATATATAATTCCTTGGTTTGTTTGCTTATATATTTATTTGATTTGATTTTGTTGCCACCCAATTCCAAACAGATTACGCTAGCTCACAATATAGAAAACAAAATAAAATTACAATACAGATGGATAAACAAGATGGGATACAGGTGATCAGTAGAAAAAAATATCCAAAAGTTCATTCAACAAGAGATTCAATCCAATCTAACCAACAGCTGGGTGAAACAGCACAGTCTTCAGGAACCAACAAAGTAATGCTCTGGCACAAGGAAGGCACCATATTCGAGAAATATAGTATATCACATGATGAAAAAAGGCAGGGAAGAAGTGATTGCAAGGAAAAAAATATAGATGGAAGACAGATTTAGCATTCTCTCATCAGGAGAATCTACACTAGACAGCAAGGGCAAATGACAAAAACGTATATGGGACAAAGCTTGTGCCACTATATTAATTTTAGGATTTTAATAAAACTATAATAATTTGTGAATCCTGTTTTACATTTGAAAGAACAATATACTCTTTAAAAAGAGAGAATATCATTATCCCTGTTAGCACGCTGAAAATCAACACAATATCTGTGTCCATTATTAATAATAGCTTCTATGCTCTTATTTTTCTCCATAATCTTTATGTCGCTAGCTAGTCAAACTCTTAGAAATGAGTAGCTACTTGAATTAAAGGTTATCTATCTAGCATTTTAAAATTCCATGGAATCTTAATATTAATAAGTGATGTGCTTCAGAAACTAAATATAGAGACAAGAAAGGATAAGTGGATTCAGATTCTGTGGATCTGTTTGTATTGTTTAATGTAGAGTTATAAGTTAAATCCCCAATTGTCTTGAAAGGGGGGGGGGGAGAGATTGATTTTCTTTACAAACTCCCTTTGCCATTCTCTTATCAGTTTAAAAGATAAGATATAAAATTAGCATATTTTATTTGGATACCAGTTATTCCAGTTGCTACTTACCAGAGAAAAAACATCCATGATGTATATAGGAAAATAAGTTATCTTCCTTGACATTCAATGGGAAAAAAATATTGACCAACTCCAGCTCTAGGAAATATGAAAAGAAAAAGAAAGATAAGATTAGATTTTAGGCTAGATAGGCTAGCATAGTAGGTGAATACAAATTTGTGGTGAACTAAAGGATAATCCTGGTAGATTTACTAAGACTATAGGAATAACAAGATACAATGGGATATTGCAAGATCTTTTTACAGTTCATAAATTTGGGCAGTTCTTTTAAAGAAATAGTTTTTATTTCAACCTGGCTCTAGATGAATTAAAAACAAATTCGTTCTTTCTCTTTATTGGCTTACATTTTTGCATTTGTGCAAATATGATCAAAAGATACCATGGGAAAAGGAGAAAATCAAGACAAATTAATCCAGGAAACAAAAGCAAATGTTCTTATTTACCAACCACAACAGCTGTACTCTAGGGATATATTCACAGATTGAATACATTTAAAATTAGTTTGCAATAATAGTATTAACTTTGTGATTCATTTTTTTTTAAAAAATGCCTAGCAAGTACATTTATCATCTTTGCTTATTTGAGTCTTTAAAAATTTTAACCTGGTCCCAGGTTACCATTGACTATGAAAAGCACTTTAATTTATGTTAGTAGTTCAGAAAGTATTTTCAAAGAGCATGCCCATAATCTAAAGGAGAGAATACAATTTAGCAGAAAGTTTACTGAGACTTGATTTCAGGTTTTCCCTAAAAAACCACATAGAGAAATCCTAAAAAACACAAAATTTTAATGAATGAAATTGAAGTTCCTGTAGATGTTGTCTATCTGTAAAATGGCTGCTGTAGTGGGCGTTGACTGTCAGAAAAGACAGTCTAGCATTGATGATGTTTCCTAGTTTGTGTAATAAAACATCTGCAAGAAAACAACCAGGCTCCAAGGATTCCTCATGTCAGAAAAGAAAAAGCAAATGATTGATGTGCTTTTCATCATTCTGTTATTTTTTCTAGGTAGGGAAGCACCTTTGCAAAAGGTAATTAGGTTACACTCTCCATCAATTCATACTTTAAGAACATGTATATGCAGTTCATATATATTATGATAAACAAAGATAATAATAGAACCTGGTGCTTTGTTTTTTAACATGACAATTTCTATTTTTAAAATTAAAATAATATAAAATAAATTTGGGTGAAATGGGGACCTTTTTAGATGTACCAAGTTACATTAGGTCAGGGGTGTCAAACTGCCAGCCCACAGGCTGGATGCATCATGCCGAAACCACGTCCACCCCATGGCCAGCAATAGAAAAAAGTCATGATATATTGCACCATGTCATGTGATGTTGCGAGTTTGACACCCCTGCATTAGGTTTACCATTATATTATATATCACTCGCAGATTAATTGGTTGGTAGAGTTACCATCAGAAATTCATCTTGAATAATTCAATTTAATCTGCTATTCTTTTTTTTTTTATTTATTTCTTTTTAATTTTTATTCATTAATACAATTAAAACAACAATGGACAAACATGACATTCCAGAGTGAATTTTTCTATCAGTTCCTATCATAGTACAAAAATTTTATAATTTTATAATTTTTTGTTCTTAACCTCTATATAAACCTCATCTTTTATACAATACAATTATATATACAATTATATGTACAGTTATGTATATCTTTTAGTTCTACCATTAGTTTGAAGTCCGAGCAGTTCTTAATTCATACCAGCGGTAAAATTTGCCCCAGATTTCGAAGTATTCGTGTTCCGTTTTGTCTTTCATAATCATTGTAAGCCTGTCCATCTCAGCACATATTAAAATTTTATGCAGGATCTCTTCTTCCGTTGGGGTTTCCTTGTTCCTCCAATTTTGAGCAAAAACCAGCCTGGAGGCCGTTAAAATGTGTAGCATTAAATAAAATACGCCTTTGTCATGTTTTTGCGTAGTTAAACCTAATAGAAAGAGTTCTGGTTTTGGTTCTACCGCTTGCTCTAATATTTCTTCCAACCAAATTTTAATCCTGTTCCAAAAATCACGAGCTCGCGTGCATTCCCACCACATATGATAGTAAGTTCCACTTTTCAAATTGCATTTCCAACATTTAGGGGAGACATTGGTATACATTTTAGACAATCTTGTGGGTGGGAGATGCCATCTATAAAACATTTTGTAAAGGTTCTCTTTGTAAGAGGTGGCCAAAGTAAGCTTCTTGTTTCTTGCCCATAGTTCTTGCCATATATGCAGATCAAAATTAAGACCAAAATCCTTACTCCAATTCAACATAGTCACTTTTACTTGTTCCTCGTACGTTGCCTGATCTAGCAAATAATAGTATAGTTTTTTAATCATTTTATCCTCCGACCCCAAAATTATTTTATCCAATTCTATTGGTTCTAATTTAATACCTAACTCTTTTTTGTCTTTCCGATATCTTGCCTGCAGTTGCAGGTATGCCCACCATTCTAATTCTATCCCTTCATCGTGGATGGTTTTCCTGGATTTCAATTCCCCTCTTTCATCTAAAATATTTTTATATGTTATGATCTTGTCTAATTGAGTAAATTTTGGGTGTACATATATTTCTAACGGTGAGATCCAACTAGGTACTTGGGTATAATTTGGTTGCCAAATTTTTGTCCATACATCAATAAGAGCTTGCCTAATATAGTGACTTCGAAAATATTTATGTACTTTATATTTATGATCCCATAATATGGCATGCCATCCTATTTGTAGGTCATGGCCCTCCAGACACAATAGTCTCCTATTTTTTAGTAATATCCAATCTCTTACCCATACTAATGCTGCGGCCTGGTAATATTTCTCCAAGTCTGGAAGACCAAATCCCCCCCTTTCCTTTGAGTCCTGTAGTAATTTTAATTTAATCCTTGCTCTTTTTCCTTGCCAGATGAATTTACACATCATTTTGTTCAAATTTTGAAAAAATTTCTTGTCTAATTTTATAGGTATACATTGGAACAAAAATAAAATTTTTGGCAACACATTCATTTTAATCACCGCGATTCTGCCCGTAAGAGAGAGCTGTAGGTTAGTCCAAATATCAAAGTCTTTTTGAATCTGTTCTATTAACTTATCATAGTTATCCCTTTTAAGCGTAGCGCATTTGGCAGTCAGTTGTATCCCTAAATGTCTAATTTTATTTGTAATTTGAACACCAATTCTATCAACCAATTCACTTTTCTGTATTTTAGTCATATTTTTGACAAGCATTTTAGTTTTTTCTTTATTTATTTTTAAACCTGCTATTTCCCCGTATCTATTCAATGTTTCCATCAGCCTAATCCCTGATTGTAGTGGTTCTTCAATAATAAAAACTAAATCATCTGCAAAGGCTTGTATTTTAAATGTCTCTTTCTTGATTTCTAGACCTTGGATCTGTTCATCTTGCCGGATTGCTCTAGTTAATACCTCGAGAGATAATATAAATAACAATGGTGATAGTGGGCAGCCTTGCCTTGTGCCTTTTTGCATTTGGAAACTCTCAGTCAGTTCTCCATTGATTATTACTTTGGCCACCTGCTTAGAGTAAACTGATTTAAACATATTTAAGAAATTTTCCCCAAAGTCCATATACAATAATTGATTAAACATAAAATCCCATTTTACATTGTCGAATGCTTTTTGGGCATCAAGAAAAATTAAACACATTTGCTTTTCATTATGTACTTCATAATATTCCAATATGTCCAAAACAGTCCTAATATTGTTTCTTATATATCTTTTAGATAGAAAGCCGTTTTGATCAATATGTATAAAATCCACTAAGAACCTTTCCAATCTTTGTGCCATTATTGCCATGAAGATTTTGTAATCTGAATTCAAAAGAGAAATGGGTCTATAGTTCTTAATTTGTGTCAGGTTGGTGTTTTCTTTAGGAATCAACGTGAGGAAGGCTTCTTCCCATGAAGCTGGTATTTTAGCTTGGGTTAAAACCTCGTTAAATAAGTCCAACAGCATTGGGCTTAAAGATTCTTGTGCAATTTTATACATTTCTGCAGGTATACCATCTGGTCCAGGTGTTTTATTATTTTTCTGTTTCTTAATTGCAACCGAGAGCTCTAAATGTGTTATCTCTTTATTTAGGAGAGTTTTAAATTCTTCTGGCACCTTGGGTAAATCGACTAGTTGTAAATACTGTACTATGTCATGGTTATTTCTCTTTTCGTCGTCCTTATATAAATTCTTGTAAAACTCATATGCCACTAGCTTTTTTCCTTCGTTCTGGCACACCATATCACCTTTGGCGTTATAAAGGTTGGTAACTCTCTGCTTATTATTGTGTTTTTTGATTTTATAAGCCAACCATCTCCCTGGTTTATTAGCATTTTCAAAGAAATTTTGTTTAGTACGTTTTATCTGCTGTCCTAGATCTTCCTTCGTAATAATATCCATCTTATGTTTAATTAAATCAATCTGTTGTTTCAAATCACATCTTTGTGGTTCATTTTGCAGGTTATCCTCAACTTTACGTAGTTCTTCTTCCAGTTGTCTTTGGCGTTGTGTTTTGATTTTGTGTTGCCTAGCCATATAAGAAATTACAACGCCTCTCATGTAGGCTTTGGTTGTATCCCATAAATTTTGGCAGTTTGTATCCTCCTTTTTGTTTGACTTAAAAAACAGATCCAATTGTTCTTCTAATTTTGATTTGAATTCTTTATGATTTAAGATTGCCCTTTTTAGAGTCCATCTCCTCGTGTTTTTTTGCCCCTTCCATTTAATTCTAATCGGATTGTGATCAGCCCAGGTATTTGTATCAATCATAATCTCCTCTACTTCTAAATTTAAGTCAGCTGACATCCACACCATATCAATTCTGGACCAAGATTGATGACGTCCAGAATAAAAAGTAAACTGTTTTTTCCCAGGATTCCTTTCTCTCCAAATATCCTGTATATTAAACTCATCTACCATTTTAAAGAAAATATCAGATATTGTTCCTCTAATTCTTTTTCTATTCTTTCCACATTTATAATCTAGATTATTATCCACAATTGCATTATAGTCACCCATTATACAAATGCTATCATAATTTAATCTGCTATTCTTGAGGATCAGCCCATATTTTATTTTCATCAGCTATCTACCAGTTTATTTTCACCAGCTATCTACTTTAATATTGAATAAGAGTATTCCTTCCACAATAGAAAAGGATGTCATAAAGATTAGATAGATAAATAGATAGATAGATAGATAGATAGATAGATAGACAGAAAGATAACCTCAGAGATTAATTCCATTTCTACTGAGTAATGAAGATATCAGGCTAAAGCCAATAGATAACACAGCAAGACCAATTAAGTCCAGTCCTTTATTGGTTTACATCTAATGGACAGAATCTTGCTAAGCTAAGCCATAACTTTCTAATTTATTAAATATATTCTGAGAGTTTCTAAGTTGTGGATCTTCCTTTTGTTCTCTTTCAAGCTTGGGATTGTATGGTCTGTAGTGCCAAAATTCTCCCCTACTGCTCCTCCAGATGCATATTCCATTGCAGAGGATGAGTTATGTTGTTGTTGTTGTTCAGTTACTAAATCATATCCAAATCTTTGCTACCCCATGGACCATAGCACGCCAGGCCCTCCTCTTCTCCACTGTCACCTGGAGTTTGCCCAAATTCATATTTATTTCATCAATGACGTATCATCCTTTGTTGTCCCCTTCTCCTTTTGCCCTCAATCTTTTCCAACATCAGGGTATTTTCCAATGAGTCCTCTCTTCTCATTTGGTGGCCAAAGTATTTGAGCTTCAGCTTCAGTATCTGTCCCTCGAAAGAAGTCTGGGTTGATTTCCTTAAGAATTGACTGATTTGATCTCCTTGCAGTCCAAGGGACTCTCAAGAGTCTTCTCCAATACCACAATTCAAAAGCACCAGTTTTTCAAATGCTCAATCTTCCAACTCTCACAGCCATGCATTACTACTGTGAAAACTATAGTTTTGACTATATGGAGTTTTGTTGGCAAGGTGATGTTTCTGCTTTTTAATATGCTGTCTAGGTTTGCCATAGTGCAATGATCTTGGAGCCTCCCAAAAATGAAATCTGTCACTGCTTCCATTTCTTCCCCTTCTATTAGCCAGAAAGTGAAAGGACTGAATGACATGATCTTAGTTTTTTTAATGTTGTGTTTTAAGCCAACTTTGCACTCTCCTCTTTCACCTTCATCAAGAGATTCTTTAGTACAAATGAATGTAAAATAAGATAAATTAGGTAAGCAAGAGTGGATCCTGCAGTAATCAGGGTATGAGATTTGCAAACTCCCAGCTATGTAGAAATATTGCTTGATATTTTGATCATACGGATACTACTTTAGAAAAATGATTACTAAAGCTTGTTTCCCTTTTCTTTCAACTCTTTTAATAAATCCTGAATAGGAGGTACAATGTTTCAAATGTTCAAAGGTACAGATTTTGTATGTTGACAAAAGCCATGAATTTGGTTGGCAGATCAATAATTGTCAATGATCACCTCAACATTGTCATTGTTATTGTTATCATTCACAACATAATTGTGACCTCACCAAATCCCATATTCTAACCAGAAATGTTAATTATTCTCCTTTTTTTTAAAAAAAATCTGCACTTTAAAAATACATTAGTGTGCCACTGAATAAGCAATACTGATAAAAAGAAATTTAAGAACTTCATCTACCTATCATCCAATCATCAAGCTACTAAAATAGATTTACCAATGCTGCTTAGTCATTTCAATTTAGCATTTGGTCACAAATACAGTACTTTATATTCAAGATGAAGTCATAACAAAGGACACAACTTTATATGTAAGTTTCTGAAATTTTGAAGAAAAGCAGCAGCATAATTTTATTCATGATTTCTTTTGAATATTGCTGATTTCTTTTTTAAAAGATAGTCAGGCTTCTTCTCTGCTGATATACTAGCAGCAAACTATTGGAATTAAAATGAAATTTGCTTTGCCTGCTCTGAAGTTCTGCCAAATGGTGCTACCTTGATCACAAAGCCTTTGACTGACTTTTCTGTTTTTGAGACTTCTTTCTAGTCTAACTGTTTCTCTCCATTCCATTTATTCTATTATTACCTGAGCTAAAGTCTCTCTCTCTCTCTCTTTCTCTCTCTCTCCCTCCCTCCCTCCCTCCCTCCCTCCCTCCCTCCCTCTCTCTCTCTCTCTCTCTCTCTCTCTCTCTCTCTCTCTCTCTCTCTCTCTGCGTTTGTGTGTGTGTCTGTGTGCTTGGAGAAAGCAAGGGTTTCATTTAGCATTTCTCTTCCTTTGCCTACTTTTCTGTATGTAGGCAATGCATGTTGAGTCTCAGATTTTTTTATGTTGTATCTTGTCATTTTGCTGTTGGAATTTCAATATTTCCACTGTTTTTTCACCCTTGCAAAACATATGATCTGCGTGATCCAATCTGATATGCTAGGAGTTTAATTAAACAATGCTTCCACTGAGAATCTGGAAGTTCACCTTTTCTGTAGCAGCACCTGCTCTCTGGAAAGAGGTGCCACTGAGATTCAAATGGCTCCCATGCTGCCAGGGTTTCAAAGGGGCCCTTAACAAACTGGCTTTTTGTCCAGGCCTTTGGTAAGGGAGAATGAAACTCCTTTTTTTATTCCTTTCTCATTCAGTTTTGTCATTTCTGCCATTTTTAAAAGTTTAAATATTAAGTATATTTTTGTTCTTGTTTTGTTTTCTTGTTTTTTTAATTTTTTAACAATTGTAAGCACCCAGAGTCATTGAGAGTCAGATGTCATATAAATTTAAACATAAAAATACTGTATTACTGATAGTACAATTTGATACCACCTGCCAATTGTAATAATCACAAACATTATGTCCCTATATCCAACTTTTGGAAAGTTATCCCAGAATGGTGGTACATTAAGCTGAGAAGAAGCTGGAATTGTGCTTGACATAGCTATGAAGAGACTTAGGGTAGTCGTTCCCAGACTCACGGATTTATAAGCTGGAAGGTTATAAATTCAATATAAGTTGTATTCAAATTCAATACAACTTAGTTCTGGGAAACTTTGAATGGCTGATAAATGTCAGCCTCAGGGTGAAATTCTGCTTTAACACTGATAGGGTCATGGAGACTAGAATAAGGCAACATTATAGAAAAATGACAAAAAAATGATGTTACCAGAGCTTGTTTGTTTCATGCTGCAGTGCAAGCGAAGAAAGACTAAGTTAGGTACATTTCTGTACTTTGTATGGCAAAGAATATTATTATTGGCTCAGCAATTTAATAGTTTCCCTACAAGGAGAAAAAACTAGGAAAATGTGTATTCCAGCTTATTAAATGTCTTGTATTATCAAACAGACTCTATCATCAACATCATGTGATCTTACCAAAATGTTCTTCCCTAAAAAGAAAACTGGAATTATTTAGTCCCAAATCACGTTAAAATTCATGTGGTTGAATTACCAGAAAGCAGTGATCTTAAATACAAGACATGTATCACAAAATATTTTTCACTGCAGGCATCTTTTCTCACAGCACTAGAAAGCTCAAAAAAAATGCTTAGTAAGTTTTATGTAACAAGTTATAGCCACTGATTTATTGAAATGTTACCTGTAGCCATCTAGGTCTCTAACTACTTTTGACATTTCCTGAAAACATGAAGGGCTCTTTCTAGTCCCTAACTCAAATAAGCAGAGGGGGGTGGGATGAAAAATGCTAAATTTAATTACTGTGGTAAGAGGGAATGCTTTATCTTTCTTGAATCACAATCAAGTTTCAGCTATTGAAAATTTTATGATGCATAAATGTACTTTTTCCAAGAAAACCTGGAGCCTGGGGAAGCATCACGGCAAAAAAAACTAAAATAGTTTGTTCACTTAGAACCCAAGTTATTGTGAAATTGGTTGACCAAAAAGAGATACATACTTCAGTGCATTTTCACAGATTTAACTCAAAATTTTGAGGGTCTTTTGTCTAGAATCGTTCATCATTTATTTTGTTTTCTGTAACAAACCTAGTTACAGAGCTACCAGATCTGGGTTGCAGAAAGCCATTAAATAACATTAAATACATTTAGAAAACTTTTTGTTTTATAATACCATTTAATCAAGGATAGTCAGTACATTTCTGAATACATTTCTCAAATACCATGGAACAACTTCAGAATTTGGGATAGTAAAAATAATGCATTCCATGGCTAATGTGTTTGTCCTAGATTTAGAGAATGCTGTCAAATTACTAGTATTAAATTAAAATCCAGTTCATAGTCAAGTAGGCTTGTAAACATGAAATGAATATGATACATTTAATTATTTATAAGTGACACATAATATTTCAAAATTTTGTTGACATCATTTCTGTACATTCCTATAAGAAAGATATTGTGTATCACTATGTATGGTGGGCAACCTAGTCTATTGCCTTTCCCTTTCTCTCCGTTCTCAATCTGTTAGAATTCTGTATATTTTAGATAAATTGTTGGAAATAAAAATAGATGTTGACAGCACCATGACACATTTTAAAATTGTAAGACATTGTTATAAAACTGAGATTATAAGAGTAAATATGAATATTCTGTCTGAAGAATAGTAATCTTAAAGAGTTAAAATGTTTGCTATCTTTGTCTAGAATTCCACTAGAATAAGGAATTCTCTTTTATCCTCTTTTCTTAAAAAAAACAAGAAGCTGGATATCCCATCATCTCTAGATGAATTTAACACAAAACTGTTAAATTTCTGGAGATATGCTAAGCTTTTAAGTCAATCGTAACTATTCTGAGATCTCAACCTAGGTATCTTACTGGGCCAAGACATCATAGGTAGAATTAAGCTGTGGACTCTTCTTTTGCTAGATATAGTACTCTTATTGCTGGAGTATTAAGATAATTGACAATTAGACTAAAGTTGTTGTAATTGTGGTTAACTAATTAATAGAATAGAACGTTGATGACTTCTGATGTTGGGAATGGAAGGTTACCTGATAAGAAATATTGTTAATCTCAAGATGATCTGAGGAATGGGAGATTTAAGCTGTGTCTAGCTACCCAACAAATAACTCTTAGAGATGTTGTAAAATGAAGCTTGATTGAAATGAGCTGATTATTTCAGATGCATTGGTTCATAACCATTACAAAATGAATCTGTCTACTTTTTATTAAATCAACACATATTTTATCACAGAGAAAACAGAAATAATAAGTCATTAAAATAACATGTTCATAATGTACTATTTGTATTTATCATAGTATTACAGAATAAATAATATTTATAAATTTACATTGCAGAATGTATTTTGTATAGATGAATAAAAATGCTATAGAAGGTAAGGTGGCTAAAAATATACGTTGGGGACCAAAGTAATAACCAAAGTTATTACTTCCTCCAATCTGAGGCTAAATACAAATGCTATGTTCAAGAAAGACTGAAGTAATTCCTTTTCAGTATAATAGCAAGGCTTTCAGTTCTGTACCTTTTCACAGGCTACCATTTGCTATTTACAATGTGCAAGAAAAACATTTAAGAATAACATTTCTCCCATTTCTACAGGGCAACATTAAATCTACCTATTTGAAAAGACTCCTGCAGGTACTAACAGAGTTCAGTCCACAACTTTTTATATTGTGAAAATCCAATAATGTCTTTCTGTGAGACATCATGCACTCCCTTAGAGCCCAATTTTGTTAGCTGCCAAACATTTAAAATTGAATTGAAGTTGTGTAATGTACCTCTCTTTCAGGAAGGGTTACTATAAATAGGTAATTATGAACCTAGAGTGGAAACAGTATAGCCCTCTTTTTTCTTCTGTTGTTTCAAGTAAGACACAATCCTAAGGGAGTCACCCAAGACATGACACATTGCTAGGGCAACTTAAAAAAAAAATAAAGGTAAGAAAAATTCAGAAAAAAACAAAATATACTTTTTAAAAAACCCTATGGGAATTACAGCAAAAAAGAAAAATCTATCTAAAGTAGTTGACTGAAGAATAACAAGAAAGAAGCCTGAGTTTAAAGTCAGAAAAGAAAACCCTCAAAGTATGTAAGTGTATCACTACCCATTATCTAATAGTCTGAGACATTTTAAACTTACTGACATCTATTTTCAAGAAGTTAGAGTTATTTATGGCAATTTATGGTAATACAAAGTTGAAATTTTATTTCCAATATCCTGAACATTTTCTTCCACTGGCAGGAGGAGGCATTTATTTTTCTACTAAATTGTCAGAAGGAAAATAAACAATTTACTGCAATTGCTTTCCGTTATTCAGCATCCAGTACTATAATCTGTGCCATGATGGGACATCATAGTGTTGTCACTTGGAATTTAATTTAGTTATGAGAAACCTATAGATTGCTATAAACAACCTGGTTCAATGGAGGATAGGACATACTTAATGTTTCAGCTACCTTGCAAATATTGTAAGTACAAGAAATAAGTATCCCTTGCTTGACAACTGCATTTATTTAGAAAACAAAACAATTCCCTTTTCCCAGGCAAATTAAACTAAAATGAGTGAAAAATAATATAGAAGGAATCTATGGCATGACACTAAATTTCTTAGTAGGCTTATAAAACCTACTAAGTGAATGTAGACTTTGAAAAAGCAGGATAGAAAGAGGATTGATTTGTATTCTGGTTTTGAAGAGGACTAATTTATATTCTGATTTTGAAGAGAATGCCGAGGAAAGAAGAAAACAAGCAAATGGATCATAGAATAAATTAACCCAGAATTCTTACTTTTAAGACACAAATGACCAGGCTCAAATTATCATATTTTGAATGTATTATGCAAAGTCTTCTCTACTGGGAAGTAGAAAGATAGAAGAAAAAAAATGTAGATGGCTTCAATTACAGCAGCATCATCATTCAAAGAACTGAAAGGCCATGTTGGGAACAGAATATCCTGGAGAAGGTTTATCTGTTTTGACATCAACTTGATAGCATATAATCTATCATCTACACCTTCTGTTTGAATGTTTTTTATATGTTTGTGTCAATCTTAACTCTTGGTGATTGCCTAGGCAGGTCCCTGAAGTTTTCTTGTGAAGACTTCAGAAATGGTTTTCCATTTTCTCCTTTCTAGTGCTCAGAGAGAGTGACTGACTCCTGGTCACCCAGCTGGTTTACTATTAAAACTATTTTCTTTGCTAAAAAAAACCCAGATTGCTGTCAATTCTAAATTTATGTCCCTATCTATTTAACCCATTGGGATTCCTAATTTTGTCTTAACGTCCACAGATATTTCTTTGGTACCTGATAGTATCCCTATCATATCTGATTTTTTAAATGGTTCTGATTTTCATTACTAGATCTTCCATTGGTCATGTCATTATATCACCCATTTTTTGAATGAAAATAAGACTCTATATGGCAGAGTATCTACATTATGTATGTGGTTTTCTTGGGAAGGCTTTTTTAAAGTAGTTTGCCATTGTATCCTTCCTAGGGCTGAGAGAGAGTGACTGGCACATCCATCTGGTTATGTGCCTAAGGCAGGAGTAGAATTCACGATCTGCTGGTTCTGAACCTGATGACTGAAACACTAGATCAGTGGTTCTCAACCTTTTTAATGCCACAATCCCCAACCGGTCGTAAGTCGAGGATTACTCCACCGGTCGTAAATCGAGGACTACTCAACTGGTGCAGCACCATTTGCAGAATGGGACTTTTGGCGGATTCAGCAGGACAGAGACAGCCTGGACAATTCCTATTGGCTTTTGAAAGTCAATAGAATTAGATTCTATTCAAGAGAGTCTATTCTATTGGCTTTCAAAAGCCAATAGAATAAAAGAAAGTAGCACAGCTAAGGAAAAGGGGGAAGAATGGTGGGCTGCGTTGTTTGGCGACCCCCATGAAATGGTCATTCGACCCCAAATGGGGTCCCGACCCACAGGTTGAGAACCACTGCACTAGATTAAATTGCCTCTCAGTTTTGAATGAATTTTATTTAATTAAACAGAATAAAAGATATTAGTATACACATTATATACTGTACATAATAGTTTCAATAAATTGCCATCTTTCATTATGGTTATCCATAAATTATATCTGTAGACAACCTAGTCATACATTAGAAGTTACATCATATTTTCGGTCCATGAAATAATTTGAGACATAGCTTTCTTTTTCCAGTGGTGAAGAACAAACCTGCTACTAAATGGAGAATCTATTTCTATTTGATATCTATCAGTTTCCAAGTGATAGGATACTGTAGTTAAAAGAATGCAGTTTTGAAAATATTAAAAGTCTCAGTATCAGATTAATATGTATGATAATTACATCCTGGAATGTAATAAATTTGCAATATCACAGATACTTACATTAATTATTATTCTAATTGCAACACTGACAAAATGATTTACTTATTCCATTTCAGTACAAATCCAATGGAATATTTTGTGGGTACTGAGTAAATTGTAGTCTAATTTCTACTGAAATTTTTGATAAGACACTAAAACACTTTCTCAATGTTTACACAAAATGGAGATAAAAAAATCCTTGTTCTACTCAGTCTTTAAAGAAGTGGCTAAAAAAGTGGAATTTATAGCATTATTAAAAGTAATTACAAATCTTATGAGACCACAAAAATTCCACAGTTAGATTTTATACATATTTACTAAGCCAGTTTGATATTCACTTTTTAACTTGATATAGATGTACACATCTGTCAGATGCTGATGTTTTTATTGTTGTCATTTTGCTTCCTTTTGTTTCCCTTAATGGGCAAAGGATTGACTCAGGTGACAATTTGCAACTCTTCCTAGGATATTTCAGTGATGTCCCTTATCCAGACCCTCAATGGTCTCCTCCTTCTATTTCCTCAACTTTACCAGGTATGTATTTTTTTCTAGTTCAACATCCATTTGCACAACATAGCCAAAGTTTAGCTTTGATTTAATAGGGAAATATTTTATGATAATTTTCCAGAATCAAAAAGGTAGTAAATTTTAATTTATGCTTTTTTAAAAAAAATTCAAAAATTCAAAAGCAATCCTCCGAAAATCTGATATTCAAATTATATTTCACATTTCATTCATATGATATGCATCAAATGCAAATGCCTAAAGTGCCCAGTTTCAGATATACATTTCATGTAGACTTGGAAAATAAAGGGGGAAGTATCCTTGCAAAAAAAGTTTTCAGGAAAGAAAGAGAAGGAAATAATTCAAGAATGTATATATTGTATATATGTAATAGCAATAATAGCACTTAGACTTATATATATTGCCCCATAGTGCTTTACAACACTCTCTGAGCAGTTTACAATGTCAGCATATTGCCCCCCAACAATCTGAGTCCTCATTTTACTGACTTCAGAAGGATGGAAGGCTGAGTCAACCTTGAGCCAGTCAGGATTGAACTCCTGGCTCCATTCTAACCACTGTGCAACCATGGTGTAAAGTAATATTAAGTTGATATCAATTTATAAACAACTAACGTGATATTATATAAGAAAGAACCCAAATCTAAAACCTTGAAATTAAATATAAGTAGCTGTTCTTATAGTAGATGATTCATTTGATTCATTAAGTATTGATTTTTTTAAAAAAATAACCATAGTTACCTTGTTCATAAGCCTGATTTCTGTATTATTTCAAAAATTTCCCAAGCTGTTAGTAAGATGGGATCTGAACTAGTTCTGTGTATTATCAATTATTTGTTGTCTTTTTCCCATTCCATCCATTACATCATCCATTAAAATATACATCTCTTATACATCTCCCTTCACATAAAGAAACAAATTTGTGCAGTCAGCCTTAAATTAACACAATGAAGTACCTGAGACTAAAATTGTGGATTCTGCTGAAAGTACAAAAAAGTTCTATATCTTGATTTTTTCTCAACAATACCTATGGATTTCCCATCCATTGTAATGAGGATCATGAAAAAGCTCCCTGGATGAATTGTATTCTATGTGTGTTTGTGGCTGTTTTTTCATCTCAACCAATGCAGTGGCCTAGAATGTATTTGAAAGGATTGTATTATTGGGTTTGTGACACAACTGAGCACTTTTTCAAAAAAGCCAAATAACAAAAGCAAATCATAAATCTACAGATCCACAGGTTAGTAAATGCAAGCAAATTGCTATCATACATGGCTTTGTCTATAAAAGAAAGTCTACAGATTTGCTAACACACACAAAATGTGGTACATACATTGTTGAATTCAGGAAATAACCTCTCACATAACTCTAGATAGGTTGCATGTGGACTTGATTTTATGATATCATGGTGTTAAAATATTCACATTCAGGTTATTTCCAAATGTTGAAATGGAGCACATCAATCCATTGTATCATCTCCAAATTTCTACTTGCCAAGTACTCTAGGGAACTTTAAAACATCATAGCAAATTCTTAATATTCTTTGACAATGTAATGATGTGTGTGTGTGTGCGTGCATGCAAGTATAGAATGATTTACACACACATACATATACATTTTATATGTATTCTTATAATTTTAGAATGACACTTCCCAAAAGATAGAATGCCAGTCAATCTCATGATGGAAAACAGATGTAAGATTAGGATACAAAGTAGTTTTCCAGATATTTGGTCTCAGCATGCTATACAACTCAGCTCCATAGTTAACCAGCCAAGTGCTGACACATGTCTTACAGCAAAATATCACTCACAGCCACAGTTCAAAGGGCCTACTACCCTCCAGGGCAATTAATACAGCATCACATTCAATGGTGCTTGAATCACATCCACTGAAATCTCTAGAGAAGAATAAAGCAGATCTCTGAGCTTTAGCAAGAGTTAGCATGCAAAGATTCAGTCCTTCGGAAGTTGGTCTCCTTTAAAGTATTCACTTAACAGTGTTAAAAAGTAAAAAAGGAAAAGAAGTATTAATCTGTTTTTGTTTGTTGGTTTTCAGCATCACCTTCTTGCATATCCTATGATCAGAGCTTTGTGCAACTTTAACGTCAATTCCTAGCTCAAGAGGCTTGTTGGAGAATTGGGATACTAAGAAAGATCTCATTTATTTTTTATTTTACTTGGCATGTTTCATTCCGAAGAAAGAAGGCCAAAATAGTTTTTTTTTTTTAAAAAAAAACAAAAACAAACCCAGAATCTATCAAATAATAAGACTCCTACATTTTTTATCTATTTCTATCTTTTTACATTTTATTATATTTTGAAATAAAGAGATAAAAACTAACAAGGATTAATAATTAAAATGGAAGATAGATGAGAAAAAAAGTAAAGATTGAAAAAGAAAACAAAGTGAAGAATGCAGAAAAAAAGAAATATGAAATAATTTCTGACTTTCTTTAACAAGAAATACAAGTATAAATTTATGTGTAGAAATAAAGTTCCATGAGTACTTTTCCAATTGTTTGTCCATCAGTCCCAAAAGAAATGCCTCTGGTTTGAATTCTACATTAGTGTTTAAGATCTTCTGAAATAATTTATATATTTAAATTAAAAATTGTTTTAGCTTTTTTACATGTCCACCAAACATGTTACAAACATGTTACAAAGCTCCTATTGTTGTTCACATTTAGAACATACATTTAAAGTACCTTCATACATTTTAAACAATTTCTGTGGTGACAATTGCCAACTTTTATAAAATCAAATTTCATAAAATTCTCTTTAAGATTAAAACACAATGTGAATTCCAATCCATTTATCCACATATTCTCCCATTGTTCCACTTTATCATACATTAACTTGTTCATCTTCTTTTTCAAAGATATTCAGATACAAGTTTACACATTTTATTAATAATGTGCTTATTATTTGTATATAATTCTATTGCATTTATTTAATTATTGACAGTAATTCTATTGTCTTACCATGTTTAAAACCAAAAGTCCTTCTATGTAATTTCAATCTTTATAATAATTGTACATAGAAAACTATTAAGATACTGTATATATCCTGATGATATCAAATCATGTTTTATCCAATTGTAATTTTGACATGAACGTCTTTATTACAATTGTGAAAGTGCAGGTAATTTGAATTTCTTTTTGTGGCAGCATCATATATTAAACCATTTTATCAATATGTTGCCTTACACAATCCTCCATCTCTGACTTTAAATGGACACCAACTTTTAAAATAAAAGCATTTGACTGATTGGATAGATTCTTTTTTATGCAGAAAAAGGGGAAACAATTTTGAGGAGAAAAACACATTATGAATACTTCCATATAATTGTTGGTATCAAGATAATGTCCAATCATAAACCCACCCACCCCTTGTACAAATAGACATTTTTTATAATAAAGAATTGGCCTATAGCTACCTAATAATTCCTTCCTTCCTCCTTCCTTCCTTCCTTCCTTCCTTCCTTCCTTCCTTCCTTCCTTCCTTCCTTCCTTCCTTCCTTCCTTCTTCCTTCCTTTCTTTGAACCTATGTGAACTAACAAAATAAGGTTTATTCTCAGCTTTCCATAAGATAATTTTCTAGGCAAAATTTTCTTAGAAGAATAAATTTCCTAACTACATTCATAGAGAGTGACTGCCAGGTAACATAAAAATACATTAGTGAACTTGTTGTCTGGTACGGCAAGAAAAAAATCTCTTTCTTCCCTTGAGGAAGTCTAATATTAATTTTTAATACCACATCTCTGAAGATAGCATTGATATTAAGATGGAAATATTTGCTCTATTCAATATACCACAATTAGTACTGCCATATGATTTTCTGAATGTGTTTTAATGCATGTGCCTTTCTTTTTTATTGAAGTAAGTTCTGTAAGCAAATGTGTTACACTCAATGCATTTGTATATTTCTTTATTCCCAAATGCAATCCATAATGCAATCCATTTTGACATCTACAGCAAACAGGAGCTCATCTGTTTAATCTACCTACTTTTACTCATGATTTTGATGATCTTTTTTATTCCATTGGTAGATTGCTAAGAAGAGCACCTGAGTTTGTACATGCCTTATGTCTGTATACACAACATACCTGTTTTTGCTGAATGTCTTTCCACCCACCTACTCAAAGTATCACTATAAGAAATATATGACCACAGTACTTCTGGTATATCCTATACACTATTCTCCAGGAACTATTTCTTATTGTATTCAATAAGTAAAATTCTTGGTGACGTGAAAAAAATAAAAATCTCCTTTAAACTTCCATCTCTTAAGAAGTTGGTAGACATGTCTAGGAGGAAAAAGATGTAGCCTTTCATTGTACACCAATTCTCCCACAATCGGTCTTCCCGATTTATCAAGTTTCGATTAAATTCCAAGAGAACGCAGGGTGACAAAATTTCTTCTATGAGCCTTTTTCAGACTGAAAAGTGGCAGGATCTATGGAGGTCTGAGAGAGACAGAAAGATATGTCACAGAAATTAATGGCAGTCCCACATTAACATGTACCATTTCTAGCCATCTAATACAATAACTTCAAAAACTTCAAGAAAAGTTTAAAAGAAAATTTCAAATCACTCTTGGACTAACATACTTCAGAAATTACAAGGCAGTTGACAGCACATTAATATTTATATATTACTTATATTTTATATGACATATAGGAATTTTAACCTTGTAACTATGACCTCTGGAAAAGGTTGGCCTTTGAGACACCGAGTTTAATTTTTTCAGTTCTAATCTAACACTTTAACTGCTAGTTATGATGAATAAAAAAGAATTTATTGATGTCTGCAAATGGATAGCTTTGGCAGCTTTATGCTGTTGAAGCAATCACTAAAACAATTTAGAAAAGAAAGAGGATTTTTCTAGACTGATCTCCATGATGTCTCTCTGATTCACACAATTCAAATTTGAATTTTTCTTATTTATGATGAACTATGTAAATAATATTTTTATTTTGTGATGCATATTATCTAATTTGCCATGAAGTATTATTAGATATAGTATTCACTAGGATAAACTGTAACATTAATTCTTCAATGTTTATGCATCTTAGCAAAAATATGGTCATCATCTACATATAATTCTAGATCAAACTCAGTCTTACCTTTTTCAAATCCATAGTTCTTTTCATCAAATTTAAATCTTTCTATTAACTGAATAACTGAAAAAACAATAACATGTAACCTTCAAATTCCAAATGTTCTGTTGTTTCTAATTTAAATTCTTGAAAAAAAATCAATAGATCAGCAGGCATTACATTTTTGTTTAATTATCATTTCTCTTCTTTAAAATGTTTCTTAGGATGACAACCACAATGAGATTTTAGAAGACAATCTTGCCTTATCCCTATACCAAATTCTTAATATGGCACATCTGATGAAGTGATTTTTAAAATCTACATTATCCTTAACTTTACTATACCACAAATAGCTGTGCCAGCCAGATCTTAAATCATGAGTTCTGGGTCTAATAACCTCTTATTTGTCAAAATCACCCACTCATCTATATTAAACAAGCTGAAAAATATAATTTCAAATCTAGTATGCCTGACTCTCCTCTTTCTTTAGCATCCTACAATAGTTTGTATTTAATTCTTGGTTCTTGTCTTGCCATACAAATTTGGAGATATCTTTTTGCTATTATTTAAATGGTACATCATTCATCAATATAGGTATTGTAAGAAATAAAGGTAGCATCTAAGTAAAACTTTCATCTCAATCACAAAGATTTTTCCCAACAGTGGTAATTACATTTTTTCCCATCAGAACATATCTTTTTTAACTTAATTCTGTGGTTTAACATAATTATTTTTAAACATACAATTCATATTAATCAAGGTAATGTCCAATATTTAACATTTTAAAAACTTTTTTTATCAGATCTTCTTGATCATGTAAATACATATTTTAATCAGGATCCCTTTTTGTTTATTAATCTTAAAACCTGCTAGTATACTAAACTCCATCAATTTTGCTTCACCAAGAATTCAATTCCTTTCAAAGGATCTTGTGGAATAAAAAATTTATCACCTTAAAAGTCTCATTTATTTTTTTATTTGAGTTTCAAATGTCTTAGATTGTAAGTTTTGTTTTAATAGCCTACTTCTATAAAAAAAGAGTAATCCCTTGCCTACAAAGTATGATTGCATGTAATCTACCAAAAGCTGTCAGAATCCTGTGTGATATATTACTGTACATCATTTCCTTTCACACTGCTTGTTAGGAAGCTCTGGATCTTTCAAAGGTTTTTGAGAATTCCTTGGTCGAAAAAAATAATCCATAGTAATGGATAATATTCAGTCTAAGAAAGTTTACTTACTGTTACAGACATGTATTTCCAAGATGGGAGATTTCCATAATTTCTAAAAAATAATAAAATTTCTAATAGATTAATTAGAATTTATTAGATTAATTTATGTAACTTCTTTTCACAGGAGCTAAGCTAATCTTCCCTACACATTATAATTTCAGTGTATGTGCTGTCAAGGATTCTAATTATTAATTTAGATTCAATCTATAAGTGATTTAAGGTACCAATATGCAAGTTTATATAGAACAGGCAGAAACACTATGGGGAACATTAGGTGAAGAAAAGAATGACGTAGGGATCCATTTTGCCCCCTTTTTTTGCTCTGTTTGTATATTAACAATAGTATCACAAAATATTCATTTCCCTTTTCCTTATAGGTATTGATGAACGGAAGATCTCTACACTTTTTAATGCAGCTATTACAGTGCTGCTCCCTATAATCTAAGTGGTTATGCATAGATTTGGGAAAAAATAGTGATTCCTGTAGAATGCAGAAGCTTAAAAGGAATCCTAGAGACAGTTTCTTTTCTAAAGTTAAAAAATACATAAATGGTGATGAATGGCAATGAAATCAAATTAGTGAACTCCTTTCCAATATTCAGGTATATATTGCTCTCAAATCTTGATTTAGAATTTTGTAGTTGACAGTAATGAGGTTAATAAAACCTTCCTTCCTTCCTTCCTTCCTTCCTTCCTTCCTTCCTTCCTTCCTTCCTTCCTTCCTTCCTTCCTTCCTTCCTTCCTTCCTTTCTTCCTTCCTCTAAAGGGATCAATAACACAGATTTTCAAAGGAAACATTCCTCAATTGCTATTTGAGTTGGAAATATGGGGAATGAAAGTACTAGAAAATAAATTCATAAGTATCCTACATCTTCCATTAAATATTTCTGATGCCTTACTGAGAATGGAAATGGGCTTGCCCTTAATCAGATGTGGGATGAGCTTTCTGTTATTTATAAGAATATGCAATGTGATGGATACTTTGATCAAAACAGTGTGTATGAAAACACTTCAAATTGGAAGAATGAGACTTGTCTTGTTTATGGCATTTTATTCATATTCTTTAAATTATTTGCATATTTTAGGTTTTGAGAGGTGAATAGAATTGCAATCTTTAATTAGCCCTCTACTGAAGTAGAAAAGCTAAGGTTCATACAGTAAAACCATTTGTTTCTTGCTGGGAGACATAGATCTTTATATAGCAAGTAATATTATGGAACTGCAGCAAGGAAAAAGACAAACAGTGATATGACAGCTAGTCAGCTTAAAATGGAATGGAGTCGTTTAAGACAATATTGATAGAATTCTCTTATATTTTATTTGGTATTCGTTACATTTTAACTACCTGGTATGTAGTTGGAGTTTACTCTGCCAATTCTTAAATCTTTTGATTATGTTTATGTTTTTTATAAGTGCCTTTTAGTGTAACCATGTGGTTGCAATGAAGTTTTAACTACATTTAACTTAGAATAATAAACTCAAGATTGCCACCATCAGGCCTAACCAAGGTAAAATCGATTTATTTGAATATAACAACATGTTCAAAATGGAGAAAATGGTTTTTCCATACAGATAGGCCCCTTGTTAAGCTACATATGGAGTTCATCAGAAAGATTTGTATATTTGGCTCCTTAAAGAAATCCAGTCAAAAACTATTTCTGTTTAAACTTTTTATTTCCAGAATTGATATGCAGTCATAAATGCATTTCCATGCATTTACAGATCTTTCTGTCACTCATAGTTGAGAAAATAGATATTTAGGCTGACACATTCTTCCTCTCAGCTCTGGAAGTTTTCTTACCTTTTTGTCTTCCTTACTTTTTATCTCCATCTTTGCTTTCCTTTTCCATTACAAAATGTTTAGTTCAATTTTCTTCAAAATGGCAGCCTCTAAAATCATCATTATACCACCTTTAGCAATGGATGATAGAAATTATAATCCAACACATATGAAGATGCTACACTGAAAAAGTCTAGTGAGAGTCTGAACTCCTTGTTGTTAACATACCACATCAAAATGGCATTCGTTTTTGCATAAATACATGATGCCATACATCTGAAGCAGTTTTGTAATATTGTATTTGTTAAGTACTTCGTTCACGTGCAAATGGCATTGTTAAACAGCTCTTTATTCTTCTTCTAACAACACCCAAACAACAATAAAACGCACACAGGCCTTTTTATATGGCCAGAATCCTGGACAACGTCCACCAATAGAATAGAGCGTTTTCGCACCTTGCACGTGCGCACAAGACTGGCGTCACTCTGTCTGGTCTCGGGCAGCTTTTGGAATGCCCGGGACCAATGCAACGTCCCGAGTCTGCTTTTGCAGGCTCAGGATACAACAGTATTGCATTGGTTATATATGAGAATATAATTAAACATGGATTGGGTAAAAATACAGTGTACATTTAATAGTTTTAATAATGTTAAACAAAGAAACAAACATGTAGCCCTTTAAAAAGTAAGTTGGAAAATTAGTAATTTTCTCCACTAATCTAGAATATTTATGCAGGAAACATACATTTGTTAAGAAATTATACAATAATGATAACATTCAGAGGTATATATAAATGTACAACAAAACAGTGGAAATTTAGCTCTCATAGATTTGATCTTCCTTTTTGTTGTTGTTAATTGCGAAGTTGTGTCCGACCCATCGCGACCCCATGGACAACGTTCCTCCAGGTCTTCCTGTCCTCTACCATCTTCTGGAGTCCATTTAAGTTCACACCTACTGCTTCAGTGACTCCATCCAGCCATCTCATTCTCTGTTGTCCCATTCTTCTATTGCCCTCAATCTTTCCCAGCATTAGGCCCTTCTCCAGTGAGTCCTTCCTTCTCATTAGGTGACCAAAGTATTTGAGTTTCAACTTCAGGATCTGGCCTTCTAAAGAGCAGTCGGGGTTGATCTCTTCTAGGACTGACCGGTTTGAACGCCTTGCCGTCCAAGGGACTCGCAGGAGTCTTCTCCAGCACCATAGTTCAAAGGCCTCAATTCTTTGGCACTCAGCCTTTCTTATGGTCCAACGTTCACAGCCATACATTGCAACTGGGAAAACCATGGCCTGGACTATACGCACTTTTGTTGGCAGGGTGATGTCTCTGCTTTTTAGAATGCTGCCTAGATTTGCCATAGCTTTCCTCCCCAGGAGCCAGCGTCTTTTAATTTCTTGGCTGCAGTCCCCATCTGAGGTGATCTTGGAGCCCAGAAAAATAAAATCTGTCACTACCTCCATTTCTTCCCCATCTATTTGCCAGGAATTGAGAGGGCCGGATGCCATGATTTTGGTTTTCTTAATGTTGAGTTTCAAGCCAACTTTTGCACTCTCCTTCGTCACCCGCATCAAGAGGCTCTTTAGTTCCTCTTCACTTTCTGCCATTAGAGTGGTATCATCTGCATATCTTAGGTTGTTGATATTTCTCCCGGCAATCTTAATTCCAACTTTTGATTCATCTAGCCCTGCCTTTCTCATGAGGTGCTCTGCATATAAGTTAAATAGGCAGGGCGACAGTATACAGCCTTGCCGGACTCCTTTTCCAATTTTGAACCAATCAGTGGTTCCGTGTCCAGTTCTCACTGTTGCTTCTTGACCCGCATATAGGTTTCTCAAGAGACAAATAAGATGGTCTAGTATTCCCATCTCTTTAAGAACTTGCCACAATTTGTTGTGATCCACACAATCAAAGGCTTTAGTATAGTCAATGAAGCAGAAGCAGATGTTTTTCTGGAACTCCCTAGCTTTCGCTTCCCTTCTTTCCTCAGCTATTTGCAAAGCTTCCTCAGACAGCCATTTTGCTTTCTTGCATTTCTGTTTCTTTGGGATGGTTTTAGTTGCTACCTCTTGTACAATGTTGTGAACTTCCATCCATAGTTCTTCAGGCACTCTGTCTATCAGATCTAATTCCTTAAATCTATTTGTCACCTCTACTGTATATTCATCAGGACTATGATTTAGTTCATACCTGAGTGGCCTAGTGCTTTTCCCTACTTTTTTCAATTTAAGCCTAAATTTTGCAACGAGAAGCTCATGATCTGAGCCACAGTCAGCTCCTGGTCTTGTTTTTACTGACTGTATAGAGCTTCTCCATCTTTGACTGCAGAGGACATAGTCAATCTGATTTCTATGTTGACCGTCTGGTGATGTCCATGTGTAGAGCCGTCTCTTGGGTTGTTGGAAAAGAGTGTTTGTTATGACCATCGTATTCTCTTGACAAAATTCTATCACCTGTGCCCTGCTTCATTTTGTACTCCAAGGCCAAACTTGCCTGTTATTCCAGTTATCTTTTGACTTCCTACCTTAGCATTCCAATCCCCCATGATGATAAGGACATCATTTTTTGGTGTTAATTCTATAAGGTGCTGTAAGGCTTCATAGAACCGGTCAATTTCATCCTCTTCAGCACCAGTGGTTGGGGCATAGATTTGGACTACTGTGATATTGAATGGTTTGCCTTGGATTCGAATTGAGATCATTCTGTCATTTTGAGGATTGCACCCCAGTATTGCTTTTCCTATTCTTTTATTGACTATAATAAAAGGGATTCTTGCCCACAGTAGTATAGCTGATGGTCATCTGAGTTAAATTCACCCATTCCTGTCCATTTTAGTTCGCTGATTCCTAAGATGTCGATGTTCAGTCTTGTCATCTCTTTTTTGACTATGTCTAGCTTGCCTTGATTAATGGATCTTACATTCCAGGTTCCTATGGAGAAAAAATCTTTACAGCATCGGACTTTCCTTTCACCACCAGATATATCCACAGCTGAGCGTCCTTTCGGCTTTGGCCCAGTCGCTTCATTCTTTCTGGCCCTACTAGTACTAGCCCTCTGCTCTTCCCCAGTAGCATATTGGACACCTTCCGACCTGAGGGGCTCATCTTCCAGCATCATATCTTTTTGCCTTTTAGTACTGTCCATGGGGTTTTCATGGCAAAGATACTGGAGTGGTTTGCCATTTCCTTCTCCAGTGGATCACATTTTGTCAGAACTCTCTGCTATGACCTGTCTGTCTTGGGTGGCCCTGCACGGCATAGCTTATAGCTTCATTGAGTTACACAAGCCCCTTCGCCACAACAAGGCAGTAATCCATAAAGGGATGATCTTCCTTTATATCTCAAGAAATAGTACTTTATCTTACAAATTTAGGGGTTCTTTCTGATCTGAGTTCATCCTTTGAGGATAATATAATAACATTGTTACAAGATTACTTTATAGCCTGGAAATGGCTTTCATTTCAAATGTAATATTATTACATGAGATTATAAAAGCTTTTGCTTGCTTTGTATCCTGTAGATCTTTGGTATCTCACAAATGTTGTTTGACATCTTGAAACAGGTTTGCAATTGTTGCTACACAGATTTTATATCTTCTGATGTCTAATCACTCTAGTCTTTAAATATTCTCTCGATTTCATACTGGCCCTGTAGTGAGATCTCAGCTTGAATTCTTAAGATCCTGTAGATTAACAAAAGGTTACTGAGATAACCACAAATCATTGAAATAGTCTAATTACTTTACACTATACAATGATTTAATTTGCTGTGTCTTGAAATCTCAGTTAGAACTAGTATAGATGATGAGGAAGTATTCAAATTTATAGGCAATGGTACATTTGGTAGAGACATTACCTTGGCTGACATTATATTTTAATGAGGGAGACAAGCATTAAGATTTTAGATAGTAGTCTAATTATATTTCTCAGAACATCAATTTTTAGTTTTTATTAGTTATGACTGTTCAGAGGTGATACTACTATTGTATGTATTTATACATTTATTTAGCATGTATACTCACAATTTCAACGAACTGATCCACTGTGGTTTGCAACTAAAACATAAAACATCCCTAGTAAGGAACAGTGAGAGCACTATCAGCCACTCAGTACAACTTTCAGCTAATTCAAAGAATAATTGTAATTATTCTATCAGTGCCTTGTCCACTGAGCTGTTGTAGGTCCTAAACAAACAAACAAGCAAACAAATCCTTCTCCATTTTTGTGCATGAAAATGATATTTAAAAAAACCAACATTGCCACGTACTATATGTTGCTTTGATAAGAACTGTTAAGTCCTTGAGTTAATGGTGAAAGAAGAGCACGCATTCTGTAGCCAACAACTGTTTATTCTTCTTCTGCTCACTCCAACACAACTCAGAGGCTCGCAGGCCTCTCTCACATAAATAGAATTCCTGGGCAAAAAGGTTACAACAGAAAATGGTGCGCTTTTGCGCCTTGTGCATATGCGCAGGCTGGTGCCACTTAGTCTGATCCTGGGCAGCTTGCAACAGCCCGGGACCATAGCAATGTCCCGAGCCTAGTTTTGCAGGCTCAGGACACAACACCCCTTCCCCCCCAGATAAAACTTACTCAATCCATACACACACACACACACACACACACACACACACACACACACACACACATATAAGCAACCTCCCTGAAGGGACGTGGTAGTTTCATCCAGCATTGAAATGCATGGAATGTGGATGTTATTACATTACGACACTTCTATATGGCACCGTGCTAATGTTTTGGAAATACGTGCCTAACAGTCGCAATTCCAACTTCACCATGCAGTATGTTATATCTGTCTTAGTTTCCCTTAGCTTGACAGCAACTTCACATATTCTTTAAGGTATTTGGGAGGGTGTTTAACCCTTTGCGACCTCCTCAGACCTTGGGAGCACTCTAGGCTTGGAACTACAAGAGTTGGGTTGCCCCCTCTTTGTTGCCCTGGTGGTCCCCGTGACCTGGGTTCTGGTGCCTGGTCTGCTTGCTCGCCCACCGGGCTTGGCAGACCAGGACTTTGTTTCTCCCCATATCTGGTTGATCTGCCTGAGTGTAGGCTGTCTGGACCCTCTGAGTCCTACCCAGTATTTTGTGGGCTTGTGGGATTCTCCAGGTCCACAATAGACCCATCTTGGGAACACAGTCCCTCACTCCCAAGCCCAGTAGAAGGGTTGTCTGGGGTCTCTGCGGTGCCCCAATACCCTATTGCCTCCCATTCAGTGCCAGAGGTACCAGAATCAGGATTCGCCTCTCTGACTACCCCCTTTTTTACTGATTTCCTTCTGGGAGCAATTGCAGCATTTGGCCAGTTTCTTTGAGTGGATGCCAGTTCTCTTGTAGGGTTTGGATTGGTTGCATGCTCCTGGTTATTCTCCCTGTCTGGAATGCTGTACTGAGTTTGTGAATAGTGCAAGTACCCCCTGGATGACTCCCTGGCTGGAGTAAGTAGTGGTGTGTGTATTGTTCCTTGTCCCCATGAATTCCTGTTGGCCATACTTGCGGAACCTTGGGAGGAGCCTTACCTTGCCTCTTCATTTGCCCTTGACTGCTGACATCGACCTTTCCCCTGCACACTATAACCCTCCTCCCCCCCCCCAGAGAAAAGCCAGGAGTGGAAGAGGAAGAATCTAGTCTCGTACGCAGCTGATCAATGTGCCACCGGAGAACATGGCTGTTGTCCAAGGACACCTTGTAAGACAAGGGAACAGTGACCTTGCAAACCACAGCTGGAATCCACGGATGACCGGGCCCGTAGTTCCAAACCGGAGTGCCCACTTGCAAACACCTTGGTGCCTTTGGCTGTGAAACCAGAAGTGCCACCTGTCAGGGTGCAACCTGTCAAGTTTAGTTATCAGTCTGCCACCTCAGAGGAGTTCTGCTGGGCTTTTCTCAGTGGAAGTACAAGGTGTGGTGCAGTGTGCAAGAAGAAAATCTGCCAACCTGTGATGCCAGTCACCGTAAGTTAGTTTCCTGAAGGCGTCCTTGGTGATATGCACCATTCGTTCAGCCATACCGTTGGTGGAAGGGTGGAAAGGGGCCGAAGTTGCATGACGGATCATGTTGGCCTGCAGGAAAGCCTGGAACTCAGAAGAAGTGAATTGAGGACCGTTATCTGAAACCAGAACATCTGGAAGGCCGTGTGTTGCAAAAATTCCTCTCAACACCTGGATGGTCCTGGCAGTAGTAGTGGAGGAAACAGGAACAACCTCTAGCCACTTTGAATGGCTATCAACAAGGACCAAGAAAAATTGCCCCTGAAAGGGCCCAGAGTAATCTATATGCACTCTGGACCAAGATGATTATGTTTCCTCCCACCTACGCACAGGGGCCTGAGGCATTTCTGGCCATGAGTGCTGGCACAAGTGACACCCGTGCACCTGGGCCTCTATAGCCTTGCCTATCCCAAGCCACCATAAATGGCTGCACACAAGCACTTTCATCCTGACAATGCCAGGATGACCCACATAGAGAGAGACCAAGACTTTCGGTCTCAATGAGGCAGGAATAACTACCCTGATGCCCCACAAAAGGCATCCCTTAAAAGTGGATAACTCATGCTTCTTGAGCCAGAAGCTTTGGAACTCAGTACCCAGACTTCTGTCAGGCCATCCAGACAAAACCCATGAAAGCACACGTGTAAGTGTGAGATCTGTGGCTGTTTCTGCAGCCACATCCCTGGCATTGAGGGGAGATTCAGGCAACTCCTGAATGGAGAGAATATTGATAGCACGAGCAGGGTCTGCTTCTACCAGCTTCAGAGGTAGTCTGCTTAGGCCATCAGCGTGGCCCATTTCCTTTCCAGGTTTGTGAATTAGTGACAAAAAAATAGACCACCTCAGCATTCTAGGGGAGATAATATGAGGTGTTTGTTTGTTGGTTGTAAACAACCCCAGCAAAGGCTTATGTTCTGTGTAGACCGTGAGATGCCGGCCATATAAAAAAATCATGGAATTTCTTAACTCCTGCTACTATGGCCAATGCTTCCCTGTCTATCTGAGCGTAATTATGCTCAGCAGAAGATAGAGTCCTGGAGTAATATGCTACAAGAACCTGAGTTCCATCAGCCCCCAAGTGGCTAACTACAGCTCCCACCCCTTAAGGGGATGCATCACAGGCGATGCAGACAGGTAATTTTTCATTGAAATGGGCAAGCACATTATTGGACATTAGCAAGTCTTGACCTCATTGAAACTCTTTTTGTGGACTTTGGTCCACTGCCAAACTGCCTGCTTGTCTAAAAGCCTGTGTAGTGGTTCTTCTACAGCAGCCTTGTGAGGTAAGAAAACGTTGTAAAAATTCAAGAGACCTAAAAAGGCCTGCAGTTCACTCTTAGACTTAGGGCTAGGCACCTGCTGTATAGCCTTTAATACCTTGGGCATCTATTCTGAATCCCAAGAAATCTGTAGAAGTGCTCCTATCTTACACTTATCTTTTTTAAGTTTTAGGCCTGCCCTTCGGAAGCGAAGCAAAACAGCCCTTAATCTCTCTGCTAAGTTCTGAGTATTCTCCAGCAATAAGGACATCATCAAAATAGGGGCAAACTCCAGGGATACCCCTAAGTGTACTCTCCATGACACTTTGGAATATGCCAGGGGCTACATTTACCCCAAATTGCAGTCTCTTGACCTTGAATGCACTCCTATGCATTACAATGGTCTGTGCTTCAGCAGCTGCTTCATCAACAGGTAACTGTTGATATGCCTGTGCCAGATCGAGCTTTGCAAAAACTCACCCCCCTTTGAGGGAGGCCAAAATATGGCTGACTATTGGTACAGGGTATGCGTGCTATTGCAGTGCCTTGTTTATTGTACATTTGTAGTCTGCACATATGCGTATGTCCCCATTAGCCTTGAGAGGCGTGATTATGGGGGTTTCCCATGGACTTGAATCTACAGGCTCTAAAATACCTTGCTGGATCAATTTATCCAGCTCAGCATCAATTTTGCCTTTTAGTGAAAAAGGTACTCTTCTAGTTTTAAACCTAATGGGTGTGATGGTAGGGTCAAGCCTTAATGAAACTGGAGGCCCCTTGTAGGACCCAAGCTGTGGACTAAATTCTGCAAGCTCCTTGCAGACTTCTGCTAGGCCCAGTGTTTGCAAATATTGCAGCCCAGTAACTTGGATTCCCAAGGCCTCAAACCAATCGAGTCCTATAAGGCTCGTTCGATCACCCCCAACAACCAACACATCCAATGGATCTTCAAAATTCTTGTGCTGCACTGTAAGGGTGGCCTCCCCCTTTACACACACCTTGGAATTTTGAAAGTCTGTTAACATTATGTGGATGGCCTAAGTTTGGCCTGGAACCCACTGCTATTACAAATCTTCCTAAATGTATGGATGGAAATGATTGAAAGGGCAGACCCAGTGTCCAGCTCCATAACCAAAGGGACTCCTTGCAACCTCCTTAAGTGACAGCTTATTTTTAAGTGGTTTGTGTGTGCCAGTTCTCCAAATACTTTTGCATGATGCACAGAAACCCACCCTGTTTTGGCTGGGGACCCTGGTACCTTTCAGAGGCAATTCTTCTCAAGGTTGTACCTTCTGGCGACCCAGACAAATGGCTGCTATGTGGCCTTGCTTGCCACATGCTCTGCAGATGGTGGAACGAAGCCTGCAGTTGGCTCTCTTATGGCGACCCCCCACCCAAAGCATTTGGACACAGCTGGGGCTTTTTCTTTGCTTTCCTTCTGTTTTTTTTTCTGTGGACTGGTAAAGACGATCCACCTCTTCTTCAGGATCTTCCTCCGAGCCTTCTTGGACTCCCTCATGGTGCACAGAAACTGCTTCTGGGTTGTTCCTGATGGGCTGCATGTTCTTGACCGCCCCACCTGCTGCCTCCTCAGCCGTTACCTCTCTCAAAGCATCTTGTAATGAAATATCTTCCTTTGCAAAGAGTCTCTGTTGCAAGTCTCTGTTTCTTAAATCGCATACAAAACGGTCTTTCAGCCTTTCTTCTAAATCTTTAAAGTCTCAGGGTTTGGCTGCTCTTCTCAAGGCTGCAATGAATTCCTTGGCTGATTCACCTGCTCTCTGATCCCTCTGTTCAAACGTGTGTCTCCACACAATGACAGACATCTTGGGCTGGAAATGTTCTTTTAATAGCTTCTTTAAGTCTGTATATGTGACAGACTCTAGAGGAGCAGGGGCTGCCAAATTTTCTGCAATTTCAAACGCGTCCTGACCACAGACACACAACAAAGTTGCAGCCTTCAAGCCATCTTCTCTAACTTGATTCACTCTAAAGTAATTTTCTACTCTAGCAACATAGGACTCCCATCTCTCTGGGTGAGCAACGTCGAATTCGACAAATGCCCTATGTTCGCCATCCTTGCTTCTATGTCTAGGAAGGGGTCTATCAGCCAGCTTACCTCCAGTGACGCTGTACTGGCAGGCCAGATGCTGAATTTAATGCCATCTTCCTTTCCTCAAGGACTCCTTGGGTAAGTCTTACAAGTTTCCTTCCTTCAGCTTGCAAGCCATCCCACCTTCATTGCCAGTGTTAAGTCCTCGAGTTAATGGCGAAAGAAGAGCTCACATTCTGTAGCAAACAACTGTTTATTCTTCTTCTGCTCACTCCAACACAACTCAGAGGCTTGCAGGCCTCTCTCACATTAAATAGAATTCCCGGGCAAAAAGGTTACAACAGAAAATGGTGCACTTTCACGCTTTGTGCATGCGCGCAGGCTGGCGCCGCTTAGTCTGGTCCCGGGCAGCTTGCAACAGCCCGGGACCATAGCAACGTCCCGAGCCTGCTTTTGCAGGCTCAGGACACAACAAGAACGATGAAAGTAAAGATGATTGGAGGGCTGGAAAGAGAGAGAAAGAGAGAGATAATTTAAACTACATTTTATCATTTCTAGACTAGTATCATACATTTTTCCCAGTACATCCATAGTAGATTGCATGCATTTGCAGTTTTTGAAGATGGGAGACAAATCCTAATAAGAAATTTAAAAATAAAGTTAATGAAGGTGATTTTACTGATCTTTGCATGTCTTTGTATGTGTGCTTAGCAGAAGCCAAAATGTGCAGAAATGAAACTGATGAAAGTTATGACTATTTTTTTCTGGTTCCTCTATAGGATACAATCCAGAATAAAAAAAAATGCCAGAGTGTATTTTTATCCAAATGCTTACTTGAAAAGGAATCATTTTCTCGAAACCAGAAGCAGGAAATGTTCAGAAGCTCCAGCATTGTGAAAGACCCATTTCAAATAAATGAACAGATCCAGCAAAAATAGTTTGAATTGGAATAATATCTACTCCACTAAATCTGGCTATCCCCAACCTTGATGGCTTTTAGTAGTGCTTTTAAAAACATGATTGTTTCCCCAAAAGTGCTAGGAATGTTTTGAGTAAATTCCCATCAGAATTGGGTAGGAACATGAACCAAATCATGTCTTAGTGGTAGTGATGATGATGATTGAGACAGGGAAAGGAGAGGATTGTTTTGCTTGCTTTGGTAAACTGCCTAGAGTCACTTGTTTTGAGGTGGGCAGCCGTACAAATTATATAAATAAGTAGATCTTGAAATGAACCATCATTGTGTGAACAAACAGGTTCAGAATAGATTTTGAACTGATGTCATGTCTTCATGTAGAAATGCTCTTATACAATATGGAATTGACATGGCTAGAACTTTTATAAATCCAACTTTTTGCAAAGTGAATAGCAACATTCCTTACCTTTCTTTCTTTATAGATAGATAGCTGATTATTATTTCTAGACTCATGTAGTATTTCAAACAATTTGGTGAGCATCTGATCATTTTGCTTTCTTGATATGGATTAGCCAAGAGAGAGATAAAGTATGTCAGAGTGAAAGTTATCTGACTGAACTACCTTACCAACCATATTGAGAGGTAACTGTTGTAAATTTTGTAAAGTAAATTAGGAATTCTTCTCTTACACCAACAGGTATAAAATCTACGATGAGGAAGAGGTTTAGAGAAGATTAATAAAGATTAGGACTCATATGAAAAGAATTGCAAGGAACTGGGAATGCTTGACCTTGAGGAGAAAAACTTCAAGGGATATGATAGCTTTCTTCAAACATATGAATGGATTTTCATCAAAGATTAAAAGCTATTCTCTCTCTTTCCAGAGTTCAGGATGATACACCCTGGTTTAATTTTAAGGGGGAAAAAACCGTTACCATATTCAGATGGAGCTAGAGGGCCAATTGTCAGGGAGCTTTAATTTAGATACCTGTATTGGACAAAGAGTTATTCAGGGATCTGTGCTTTTATAAATGGACAAATGGTGGAAGTTCAGATTTGGTAATGTGAGTGATCTGGTGATAAACGTATGACAGGTAATTAGGAGGGTTTGTTAAATTGACTTAATTGGGTTAGTCATACAATTGCAATCTTCTGTTGAAAAACAAATGATATATTTTCATTTTGATTGTAGGGAAGTTTTAGCAAGTCAGAGTTAGTTTTCAATTAAATTAATGGTTATCTAAAAAAGTTTAAGTGGATGACACCAGTGAAATATATTTGCTATTACATTTCCTAGTTTTAAAAGTGAAAAGCCATTTTACTAATGTGCGGGAGTCTATGCATAAAACAAAGAAGAACTGAGAATTGCACATAAGAATCGAGTCTTATTGTGCTATAAAAATGTAATTATTATGCCTACAACTTTCTGTATTATTCTTCTATACTTATTATAAACCCAGTCAGAAAAGCAGAAAGTCCTTATCATCAAATCAATAGAGCTATCTTGATTTATGTCCACTAATATTTTAATCTTGTAAAGCATAAAAAAAATTGCCATATAAATAATGCTTTGATTTTCTTTAAAAAATGATCTATCTTGAAAAAAATAGACTATATTGTATGGAGATATTATTACATATATAAACTCATTGTATATGATTATATAATTTACAAATCTGTAATCATGTAACTATGATAGAAAATATAAATTAAAAATATACTTTGCAATTTTGTAATGTTTCTATTTTATGACAGTTCTTTATGTTAGTATAAATATCAGTAACCTTGTATTTACATCTTCTAATGAAGAGGCAAACTGTATGATTTTGAAAGTGAGTTGCAAATGGTAGAAAGAAAAACAAAATTAACTGCAGAACTGTGTTTGTTGAATGGAATCATAATGAATAGCATAATGCAGAATCAAAATGTAATGGCATAATGATAACAGAAATGAGAATTGGTTAACTATTCACAGTTGCTTATTTTGTGACCCAAGATGTGAGAATTTTATTTTCTTTTAATTGCACAAAATGACCTACTAAAATAAATAGGCATCTGGTATTTAGATTTAATGGGATGAACTTAGAATTGTATGCTACATATTTGTGTAATATGGAAGATTTTTGGAAAGTCAGAAGAATGAATTGTTTTCCAGCTTTTCATATTGACCTACTCTTAAATTATTGTCCTATAAATGGCCATTGTTTCATTCTGAAGTCACAAAATCAGTGATTTTTAACACATTTCTCAGAAAGGTCTCAGGAAAGATTCTGATATTTAATGTGGGAATGAAATAGTCCAGTAGGCTTTCATAATCTCTACTTCTGCTTAGTAGTTAGATTTCTGTTGGGATTTAGTTTAGATCCAAACTTTACATGACTTAGACCCAGGATATTTGTTTAAACATGCATTCTACTTCTGCATTTTTCTCTTGCAACTTCAATCTTGCTTCCTTCAATCTGAGTCATTTTTGAAACCAGCTTTATTCTGTATATTTCAAACAAGCTTGATAACTAAAGTATCTTTTAAAACAATTTAGAATTTTAAAATATTTGACTAACAAATATATATCAGGAATATTTAATAAGTACTATATAAAACATGAATTGCTGGATTACTAGAAAGTGCCAAGGAAGACTTAGAAGTGAGTTGGTCTGAAGGTTTTTCCAGGTAACTTGACTTTCTATTACCGAAGTTTGATTACTTAATTTGAACAAAGTAGGTTGCTCTGGTTATTCTTGATTATTAAGATATAACAATAATAGTCAAGAGAGTTAGTTCTTCCTTACAATATAAAAATCAAAAATACCCTATCTAGTCCTATCTTATCTTCCTATCAGCAACTATACCTTTAGTTAGGTATTTTGCTATTCAGCAAAATGAATACCAACTGGGCAGCATGGTGACAAGCTACTATGTTGCTATATGTAGTATGTTTACATCAGGAACAGAGACAGATCAAGCCAAGCATCAACAGAGGCTATATTTATTTCATGCAACAGAATCAGCACAAAACAGTTCCTTCTGTGATGACACCTGCTGCTTGAAAACAAAATTTACCCATTTGCAAACTTGAAAAACTTAGCAGCAATTTAGTTAACTTAGTTATCATATTACATAGACTGGAGAATTGAAGGATGTTTAAGTCTTCTTATACCTCCGTCCCCAATGTTAGGAATATAAAATTAAGTGGACCCTATTTGCAATTTTGGCATCTTAGTGATACCATAGTAATCTCAAATTATTTCCCTAAGGAGATAACTTTTTATTACACCTAAATTTTTTCCCTCTGGCATTTCTCTCCATTCTAGAATTGAAATCAGTAGGAGTACTGTAAAAATTAGGAGGCTTGAACAGTTTGGCAACCCCACAAAATTGCATATTATCACATAAAATGAGAACATTATCAAGATTTCTGGCTCCATTCAGAAGGCAGCACTTTCTTCACTGCAAATTGCTTCACATTTGGAAATGGTGCCAACATGTAAAATTGGATTTCTTTAAAGCGACCCAAGTATAGTATTTACATTGTCTAAGTGTGATAATTAAGTAATTAAACAAAATGCTTCAGGAATGGGATGTACAAAAAAATAGGAAAAATGGTGGGGAGTTTAAATGACTTTATACATTTTGCACCATTTGAAGCCTTAATAATAAACTCTTACAGAAGCAAATTTATCTGTTAGAAGATAGTAATACAGCTTTTCCTTTTGCCATGGTATGATTATGCTTTACAAGCAAACAGTATGATTGCTGGTTGTCTAAATTCATCACAGAATAATGGTTCTCAGCTGTTTAGAATTTACTTACTTCTAGACTTATTTATAAATTATTGACTGTTTGCATGCCCAAAAGCAAGTCTATTATCTAAAATATTACCTAAATACCGTTTAATATTTTTTTTAGTTTCAAAATACTTTGAATGTAGGAAAACAAATTGAGTTAATTCTCCCCCACCCCCAACTAATCTTTAAAGTGTTTTTCTACAATAGACTAAATATAGCTAAATGGGTACGAAACTATCTGGGTTACTTTAAGTAAATCATTCTCACTATTTCAAGGGAAAAGGAAATGGCAGGCCACTTCTGAATGCTTTGCCAAGCAAACTGCTGGGACTGGAAGGCAATGTATACAATCTAATATGTCATTATTATATTTAGAGATTATGCCCTATGCATTAAGGAAATACAATTTAAATCACATCAAAATTGATTGATCAAAGATCAATTATGTATCATCAAGTCAATTTTGACTCTTAGTGTCCATACATCTCTAATCTCCCATCACTACTTTGATTGAACTGGATCTGTCCATCTTGCTGCTAGTTATCCTTTCCATCTCTTTCTTTCTACTTTTCCCAGCATTAGAGCCTTTTTCAGACAGCTGGATCTTCTCATAACATGTTTATGTTTGCTCATTTATGCCTCAAGAAATTGACTGATTTCTTTGATGATCCATTATTATGTTTTATTGACCATCCACAGTATTCTCAGGAGTTTTCTACAACACCAAAGTTCAAAAGCATCAATACTCTTCCTATCCGACATCTTTAAAGTCCAAGTCCAGTCACAAACTATTTCACTTAATCTATATTAGCAGATGAACAGTACTGTAATTCATCAATTATAAAGATGGTGATTTCATATAGACAAGATTGGATGATATGCATTGTGGAAGACTGAACAAATTCTGTGTGTCTACACCAGTTTTAGATTAGCTTCTTTTCTTTTTTCTTGTCTCTGACTTTATGGCAAACAAGAAAAAATATGCTATTTCCTTTATTTGTGGAAATGCTATTTCTTTTATCCTTCAGCAATTTATTTGACTGTGATTTAGGTGAAGAAGTTGTTGGTCTTCCATTTCAGTAATGTAATGGTAGAGTTTGGGGTGCCAGGAGAGACCATAATGTATGAAAAAAATTACATCAGAACTTGAAAAACTATTTTTTTTATTAGAATGTTCTATAGTATAGTAGTAGTACACACTTAAAAATAATGTTTAAAAACAACACAGACCCTTTTAAGTTGTAATATATTTGGCAGATTCATCTGGGATATGCTTTGACAGGTCTTTTATGTTTCACCACTGTTTCCATGTTTGAAATGATCCTGTTCTCAGTTTTTGGATTGTCTACTTCTTTCTCTACAGATTTGAAAACATTAACACCATTAGTTCTATTGTTAAAAGCCACCACGGTGGAATGCAGGCTTCCCAACAGCTGGCCATACTTCATTGTAAAATGGTAAATGCTGAAAACTTTTGCTCCCTTTCCCAGGAGTTCCCCTATTAAAATGATTTTGCATTCATAAGGTGCCAACACGTTTTGTAAATGAGCCAAAGAAGCAGCAGTAGATTAAACATAACAATGAATTCTGAGTGGGAGTAGTTTGAGATTGTTTCTCATAGAAGACTCATTTTCTACTGAAAATTCAAATCACTTACAGTTGAGCTCTCTATCAAGTTTATACTGAAATGCAATTCACAAGTAACAATTCCAAGATTTACTCACCAAAGAAAAACAATACTGCTATAAATTCAATTGTTCTTTTGTGGTTCAATATCATCCCTTTGGAATTTAGCCCCTATTTCACTAATTATTCTTTGGTTAAATAAATCACTGCACTTCAAAATATTTTTTCCATAAAGTTAGGTAAATGGCAAAATATTTTAATTTATCAAACCCTATCATTTTACCAAACTGACTAATATGAGAGTAAATTCTTCTGGTTACTTTTTAAATTATAGTCCCATACTACTTATTTGCTGGAAGCTGTAAATATTATAATTGTTAGAATTGATATTTATTAGTAATACTATGTTTATAACAAAGGGTAGTTCAATATGCATTTCAAAACAACCAAATATTATATAAGAATTTTATAATATAACCGGGAAAACAGCTATTACATTTGATTCCACTTGAAATTTGGTTTGGAAGACCTGCAGAATGCCACAGAATAGACATCAGATCCAATCTCCTCCTCTATACAGAAATTGAAATGAAAAAATTCCTCATGAATATTTTTCAAAGCTCTGTGATGGGATCCACTTCTCCAACATAATTAGGCAGATAATTGAACATTTAAGTTGTTCCCTATTGATCAACTAAAATCAGATCAACCAAAATTTAATAAGATGAAGAAAGAGAGAAATAGGACAAAGAAAATGGAGTTTCCTGGATTTCTTTTTTGCCCTACCGCACCCCAACTACAATTACTTGTTTAGTATCATCATATGCTATTCCCTCTTGGTTGTCTTATTTTTAAAATTAGTTTCCCAGTACATGATCATCCTTGCTGCTCTTTTTCTTAATTATTTCCATTTTTTTGGTAGCAGTAAAGTTTGATGCCCATAACTAGACATAGTGATGAATGTGGCATTTAAAGCTATTTAATTTAAAAGAATTAATTTCAGTTATCAGTTTAAACATAATTTTATTTCTGTGCATGTCAACTAAAATTCCTTTCCCTAACCTCCATGATCCAATGTATAATCAGCAAAATAATACTCATTTCTAAAATTAATCTATTTATCTACCTATCTTTATTGTTTTAAAATCAATATTGAACTAGAAATAAATTTCTAGTGATAGCTTTTAAGTATTTTTCCTTTTCCAGTTGAGAAATAGAACTTTGTTTTTTACTCTAGTCTAACCTATGAGGCAGGTCAACATACTTTTAAAGCTTTTCTACAGTTGCTTCTAACCATTGCATGAAAACACTGGGGTAAGCTCTTTTTCTTGTAGTGGCCTCATGTGATTGCCTTCATCTGATTTCCAGTCCAAGCTTTTTATTGATATATTTGTAAGTCTTCCAGAAAATTGTTGGATAAATGTCAAGAATGTCCCAAATTGAAGCAGGAAAAGTATCTCTTCAATTTCCATTTTGTGATGTGAAGTAGGTATTTAAACTCTGGAGAAAAAGTCCATAAATTCCACCTCCCTTCTTTCTCTTCCTCTCTACTCCTTCCATTTATGGGTTGCCAAGAAAGGTCAGTGTGATGACTTTTTGGTGCTGTAACTCTTTTGCTGCCAAGAAACAAATAGCTCTGAAAAGCACTTACAAAGTTCCAGAGTGAATGCATGATCACAACAACTCTCTTAGTGGTCAATAGCAGCTGGACACTCCCATCCTGTGCTGGTACAGTAGTTTAAATGCAGTACTGCAGGCTACTTCTGCTGACTGCAGTTTGGCTATCTGCAGTTTGGCAGTTTGATTTTTGCTGGCTCAAGATTGATTCAGCCTTCTATCCTTCCGAGGTCGGTAAAATAAAGACCCAGATTGTTGGGGTCAATATGCTGACTATGCAATCCACTTAGGGAGGGCTGTAAAGCACTGTGAAGTGATGTATAAGTCTAAGTCTATTGCTATTCCTCTCAATTTTAAATCTTACTTTTCTAGAAGGCAAATACAGCTAGTTTAAAATGCAGTGCATAGGGAGTAATGGGCCATTGCTGCTTTATGAGACACATTTTTTTCTGGTTAGCTTTCAGGCACTTGTCATCACCTATAAAGCCCTTCATGGCCCATGGCCTAGTTATCTGAAGGATCTGCTACCTCCAATTGTTTTGCCTGTCCAGTGTGATCAGGCAGAGTTGTACATTCTGGATGCATTCAATTAAATATTGTCAACTTGCAAGACTGAGGAGCCATGCCTTCTCTGATGCAGGCCCTGCTCTCTGCAATGACATCACCTTGAAGATACGTATGGCTGCATTCTCAAGCCTGAGGTTAGAGTATTTATTCAACTCCTGTCAGTTTTTTCTTAGATGTCATTTATGTGATTTTGTCCAGGTAGCTATGTTTATTTAAAGTACATATTCTTTTAAATATTGTAAGTTTCCCAAAGTCTCTTTTGAAGTCAGTTGGCCTCAAAATTCAATAAATATATATTAGGTAAATTTGATGTAGCTGTAAAAAAATAAATCTTAGTTTAAGAGTTATCAAGATAACTCTCAGTATTAAATGACATCGAAAGCCTATGTGTTTCTGCTACTTGTGAAATGCCCCTGACCCCCAGATACATATGAACTGCTTAAAATATTCACAGTTGAATTGACCCTGAGAGGCAGCAGGTAAATGACTCAGTCAAAAAACCTATGGCCCAGTAAACCAAATTGTTTCTATTCACTGACCATATTTTAAAGACAGCATGGGTAGCATGCTGATCAGTAGGAAGGGATAAATAAGAATAATATCACACAGATGGGTTTATCTAAAATATTCCACATTTCTACAATGTGTCTCCCTTTTTCTTTCTTGTCTTTGCAATGCAGTGAACTAAAGATATATAAGCCCTGCTTCCAGTTGTGGTCCTGGTCACTCAACAAAGTAACAATGCTTTGATGAGGGTCTACTGTACATTGTATTATTACTTTCATACATGCAAATAAAATTACGTTATATATTAAAAATGATTTGTTTGGTTTAGGTAAACCAGGTTTTGACAACTACATTTTTTTAGTATAATCCTTAAAATTTAACTATCAGTGTAAGTAAATTATTTTTAGTATATGTTTCCATACTGAGCCTTACATTGATTGCACTTCCTACAACTTGGGAACATGAAATCTATTGTATATAACATAAAAATATAATATATAAGCCTATAATATCTACTGATATAGAAGCTTGGAAGGACATTTAGCCACATATATTGGAAAAAATCTTAAAATGCCTACATGCTTATATTTCTAATTGTACCAAATAAATTACATAGCACATTGGAAGTAGCACTCTAATTTCATTAATTATAAGATTTAGACAGTAAATAAAATCTCAAGTAGGAGAGCTCTTCAAAAGTTAATTATTGTTCTTGTGTTATAAGTTAAGCTGCTTTATGCACTGTTTCTCCATAACAATGGATATGACACTATTATGACAATATTGTTTTCCTTTTCTCACACTTGTATGATCATCACACATTTCTTTTTGTGAAACGTTAAAATAGATATTTCACCGTACCCCGTTAGCATTCCAAGGTTTGATATCTATACACCATTCAGCAACTGATTGGTGGGTTCTGTTTTAGTTTTTTTTAAAGCTATCTCGTGAATCTAAAAAGGTGCCATTGTTTTAGAATTACAGTATACCTCTTTTGAACTGATTCTTTAACGTAGCAGAGATTTTTTTGGTCACATTTTCAGGGAAGCCTGAAAAATGTTGACTTGTTTTTATGAATAGCAGAGAAGTACATGGCTCACATAAACTCTGAAGAGCTATTTCATGTTTCCCATCCTTCACAGATTTTTGCTTGTGCACGGAAGTAAAAGAAAAACAACAAACAAAAGTAATAGTGGAAAAACATAAGATATTTGTAAGTGGAAGATAGATTCCTCACAGATTTCTATAAAGGATGCTACAAGTAGCTACATGATAAAAAAAAAATACTTCAGGCATCTTTTGCTTTTCTAATTGGCCAACCTGATTTGAATTTCATCTGATTAATAATTTTACTGTATACATATTTCCATATAGTAAATTCACTTCATGTTTGTTTTTTTATGGTTCTCTCCTAGTTTTAGTGCTGCTGTGCTTAGGATTTGGTATTGGATTTGGTTCTCCATTTTCCTTAAAGAAGTTAAAAATGTCTGTGTACAACTTTAATTCTTCCAGCTAAGCACAATGTAGCGAATGATGAAACAGAAAGGAAGACTGGATCATCTAACAAACTCCTGCAGCTTTAATGTACCCAGTGCAAACATAGCAGCCCTTTTTGACAACCATCTAGCATCTGCTTAAATACTTTTTGCAAAGGACAGCCAACTGTACTTAAAGACAATCTGTCGTTTCTTATTTATTTCTTCTGATATTTTTAGGATCCAACATTGCTGAACAGGAGAAGTGAAAAATTTGTCTATTAACTTTCCTTATTGTTCTTATTTAGCTTTATTTTAAATAGATAAATCCAATACTGAATATTTTAATTTATTTTTTCTTCTGTTCAATTGTGTCCAAATCTTGGACACTGCCAGCAGGTTCTTGCAGTTTTTCTTCAAGTTTTCAGAAGTAATTTTTAACTTCTTTCTAGAGCTGAGAGAAAGTGACTGGCCCAAGATCACCTGGCTTTGTTTCTGATGTCTTAAGTGCTATACCAAACTGGCTCTCTAAATTCTTTCTATGCTTAATGTCTAAAATTAAGTTCTAGCATTATCACTTCATAAATTCTTGAAGCTGTAATTAGTAGTAATATTTTAACCTGTGGCATTTAAAATATTGTCTATATTAAGTTCGTAAGTAAGATGTTAGATGGACAGACAGACAGAAAAACCCAGAAAAATGTAATAGAAAACCATTTTTGATTGTTGCCATTATGGCTGACTTGGATTCAAGAGAGATCTTACCACTTTTGCTAAATTGTTATGATTTGGAAAGTATGTATGAAACCAGAGTTTTTAATTATGACATTAGATTCTTATTCAGGTTCAGGAAATAAATTCTAGTATTGTATCTTTATGAATGTATTCATAAATGCTAAGTCAAATATAAATGTGATTGTCTGTCCTTGTTTATGCAGTGTCATCTGATATCCACTAAGAAAATGTTTAACATCTTACAAATGTGCTTAATTTATTTTAGTAGAACCAAAGCCTAGTGCTTCCAGCTCCTGTCAGACATTTTAGCAGTAACAATCTGGTTTCCTATGCCCTCATCTACATCTGGGATGCAGATGGCTCCTCCTACAGATGTTAACTCTTAATTCATGAGGATTCCTTTGTAGCATAGTCACTTTTCTTTATCGTTGTTTAACATTTTATGTTATGTGTATGCTGAACATTTGAATGAAGAGTTAGATGGCCATCAAGAGATTTGCATTCCATCAAGTCCTTTCCTATGTTTTCAGGGGCCCTGATCTCATGTGACATTTATAGTTCTTTGTAGATCATGCAACAGTAAAAAGTGAATTGTCCGTTTCATAAACAGACTATATTTAATCTATTACCAAATGAACCCATTCTGTGATGCCACAAGAAATTCAACTAAATGAACTATATTAACACTATATACCACGCCACAATGAAACAATCAAAAATAAAATAAAAACGAATGAATTTTAGTATATTGTGCATAAGCTGACATTACATCTTTATTTGATCTAGTAAGTGCAATTTGTGAATATACTATAACCATGTGCCATATATTAGGATACTATTTTCTTTTATCCATGTATTTACCTTCTAAAACATTTTTGTTTTTTATTTTTATTTACTTATTTATTCATAAAATTTGTTAGCTGCCCATCTTATCACAAGGTAACAATATTAAAAGATAAAACTGTACAAATCCTAATGATACAAATACAATACTATACAAATTCAGATAAACAACCTAGCTAAAAGATGGGGAGGGAGAACGTAAGATGAGAATGGGAGGAGAAGGGATCTGTTGGTTTTTAGTTTATTATTTAATATTTTTAATTTTAATCATTTTGTATTACTTTTTTTAACCTTTTTATTATTCAGTAAGCTTCCCAGAGCTATTAAAATGGTGTGATGGTAGAATATAAATTAATAAATAGCAATAATAAAAAATGGAGAAATGGTGGTTAATCCTAGATTGAGTACAGTTTTAATGCGTAGGTACATAAAAATGGTTAAATAAAAGGTACAAATTTATTTAAAAGAAAGAAAAGTGGTGTTTCCATAGTGAGCATCAAGAAGTCAGGGGTTTGAAAAGAAGTAACAATTGAAAATTAGAAAGTTGAATGAGAAAAGATGAAAATAAATAAAGTTGAGAAGAACAGTGAGGTTAGTTATTGTAAGGAAGCTAAACAGAATAATTCCAGGATGTGAAAAGACAAATATCATACAACTTTTAAACATTTATATTCCCTTTTATCAAACTTAATATGGGTATATCTGTAATTAAAACTGGTTCATCCATGAAGTATTGAACATTCCAGACCTGTTTAACTTTAAAAAACTCAAATTAGGAAAATGAAAGCTTAACTGATGTGGAATGAAGACATATCGAGTTATAGGTTTGGGTGTTATGGGCTGGAGGAACTGAATAAGAAAGAGATCTAAAAAGGTTAATAGAATAGGAAAAAAGTTATATATAAATATTAGTAATAGTATTCCAGCAGTATTCAGCTGAGCTATTCAAAATCTTAAAAGACGATGCAGTAAAAGTGCTACATTCAATTTGCCAGCAAATTTGGAAAACTCAACAGTGGCCACAGGATTGGAAAAGGTCAGTTTACATTCCAATTCCAAAGAAAGGCAATGCCAAAGAATGTTCAAACTATCGCACCATTGCACTCATTTCACATGCTAGTAAAGTTATGCTTAAAATCCTACAAGCTAGACTCCAGCAGTATGTGGATCGAGAACTACCAGAAGTACAGGCAGGATTTCGAAGAGGCAGAGGAACTAGAGATCAAATTGCCAACATACGCTGGATCATGGAGAAAGCTAGGGAGTTCCAGAAAAACATCTACTTCATTGACTATGCTAAAGCCTTTGATTGTGTGGATCACAACAAATTGTGGCAAGTTCTTAAAGAGATGGGATACCAGACCATCTTATTTGTCTCTTGAGAAACCTATATGCGGGTCAAGAAGCAACAGTGAGAACTGGACACGGAACCACTGATTGGTTCAAAATTGGAAAAGGAGTCCGGCAAGGCTGTATACTGTCGCCCTGCCTATTTAACTTATATGCAGAGCACATCATGAGAAAGGCAGGGCTAGATGAAACAAAAGTTGGAATTAAGATTGCCGGGAGAAATATCAACAACTTAAGATATGCAGATGATACCACTCTAATGGCAGAAAGTGAAGAGGAACTAAAGAGCCTCTTGATGCGGGTGAAGAAGGAGAGTGCAAAAGTTGGCTTGAAACTCAACATTAAGAAAACCAAAATCATGGCATCCGGCCCTCTCAATTCCTGGCAAATAGATGGGGAAGAAATGGAGGTAGTGACAGATTTTATTTTTCTGGGCTCCAAGATCACCTCAGATGGGGACTGCAGCCAAGAAATTAAAAGACGCTTGCTCCTGGGGAGGAAAGCTATGGCAAATCTAGACAGCATACTAAAAAGCAGAGACATCACCCTGCCAACAAAAGTGCGTATAGTCCAGGCCATGGTTTTCCCAGTTACAATGTATGGCTGTGAAAGTTGGACCATAAGAAAGGCTGAGCGCCAAAGAATTGAGGCCTTTGAACTATGGTGCTGGAGAAGACTCCTGCGAGTCCCTTGGACTGCAAGGCGTTCAAACCGGTCAGTCCTAGAAGAGATCAACCCTAACTGCTCTTTAGAAGGCCAGATCCTGAAGTTGAAACTCAAATACTTTGGCCACCTAATGAGAAGGAAGGACTCACTGGAGAAGGGCCTAATGCTGGGAAAGATTGAGGGCAATAGAAGAAGGGGACAACAGAGAATGAGATGGCTGGATGGAGTCACTGAAGCAGTAGGTGTGAACTTAAATGGACTCCAGAAGATGGTAGAGGACAGGAAGACCTGGAGAAACATTGTCCATGGAGTCGCGATGGGTCGGACACGACTTCACAATTAACAACAACAAGTAGTAGTAGTAGTAGTTCAGATCTGATAACCATATCTCATATGTCTTGAAGTTCTTCATATTCTGTATAATGAATAAAAAGATAATTCTGATTCTTTCACTTATAAAATGAAAGTACAGCAATATGTAAGATCGTCATCAGCATATGAAGAAGAGACTTAATCACTTGAGATCTAATGTGTCAATAATTGTCCTTTACTTGTATCTTCCAACATGTGTCTCAGACACAGATTAAAGAACCAATGCAGTGAAATAAAAAAAAATACTACAGACGTGAAAAGACAAGACTTGAAGAGACTATGAAAATGAAGCTTTGAGGTATATTAGGATAAAGGCAGGAAATTAATTTATGTAACATTTGTCTTTAGAGACAGTTTCAGTAAAGAATGGCATTTGAAGCTGGAAGATTAAGGGTGAAATCCTCCACTGTTAATATGCGCTTGGAATATAAGTAACAGAAGAGACAAATGTAATGCAGAATAAATGGGAAATCAAATACTTCTTTTTGTTATTTATACACTATCATAATGTACTTAGAAAGTTTGCCTATTAGCTTTAGAGGACACTCATGGATATAAAATAGGCTTGTGTTGTGACAGCACTTTGAACATCGTTTGATTTGATTTAATTTAATTTCATTTTATGAATAAGTATTATTTGAACAAATAAAATAGAAGAGAATAATTCTACATGATAAAATATGCTTTTGTGCTTGCAGTGATGGAATTTACTTGCAGAGATGCTTCGAGAATTCATCTGCAAATATCAGTGTGGAGTTCTGATAAGAGATGAACCTGATTCATATCTAGGGAGTGGATTTATATTTGCATGAGTGGAATTTGAATAAGGAAGGCTGTTAGTTGTGCAGAGGTTTACAAGCATATTTATCCAACAAATGCAGAGGATGTCCTTTTAGATGTTAGATTAGGGGTGAATCAGACATGGACAATGGAGTGAAACACTGACACCAATATATGTGCTCCTATATTCCACCTTTAGTACTCCTGTATTTGATTAATGATTGAATAGTTGCACTAGCTGAAGTAGGGTTCAGGAGAAATAGATAACAAAGCACACATAACCTATGCATTAGTTGAAACTGAGCAGGCTAAAATATTGTGGGATTTCTAAATACAAACTGAGACTAGGTACATAATACACAAATTTTAACCCTGGTTTTAAAAAAGGAAGTATGGATAATTAACGTGCAAAATCCAGGAGACAGTAGAATAGAATACAAATAATTAGGGAAGATCACAAAGTATCAAGATCTGAAAATCATAATTGAAAGAGCATGGCATAAACTGGCTGTGGTGATCCCAGGGGTTCTCAGAACAATGGGTGCCATACAAAAAAAAAACAATAACCTTGGATGGCACTTAGAAAATCTGTGCATTGTCAAAATTTCCATCTGTCTATTACAAAAGGCTACACCAGTTGGATCAACACTTACAATATGCCAATACATAGATTCTTGGGAAGAACTTGATACAAATGAAGGTGAACACTGGCTAAAGAACTGGCAGTTGTAATTTTAGATTGTCGTGTATAAAATAATAATAAAACCACTTGAACATAATCAGCATTGAAGAATCATCATCAGTCAATTGCAAAAGGCAGCTTTAATAGGAACAGCTTATATCCTGTGATGATATATTTAACACAAACACATAATAACATCTACCCATTCAGGTCCTTGGGAAAGACTTAATAGGTGGATAAAAATCCAATGTAAACATCTGGCTGACTCTTAATCATAATGAATAATGAATGTATGAGACCTGAAAACCCTAATTTTACAAAAACCAAACCAAACCAAAAACTTTGCTTGGAACTGCCTCTATTCTTAAATGCTCCCTTAATTATTCTTATATCCTTAATTAGGACTTGAATTATTAAGTTTCCACCAGTATAATGAGAGCATACTAAAGCATTATTTTGTCTGTACTTCTAACCCTTTTCTATTTACATAAATCAGATATCATCACCTTTTTCAAACTTTTGACAAATCCATATAATCTTACATAATATTGGCATTAAAATCATATCTTAAATTAAAATGCTTGAAATCACAGAACTGTAAAATTGGGAGAAATATAAACCTCTTGTGTTTGAAGTCAACTACCATAAATAATAAATAAATATAACATAGAAACAAAACATAATGAAATATAAATAAACTATTGTGTGTACACACACACACACATCTATCTATCTATCTATTATCACAAAAATATTATTTAAAATTCTTCCATTTGCAAAATATCATATTCAGTTGGGGGTTGTTAGAAGAGCAGAATGTGAGCAGAATGCTTTCAGCTTTTGACATCAACCTAATCTATCTAATTTAATGTTCCAGAGGGCTAGTAATAAAATTCAGTTTTTAAATGGATCATAGAAAAGACAAAGAGAGAGAGAGCAAAGTAAAACAAGCACAAATGAATGAGAAATGGATATTAATTTTTAGGTATAATTATATGGATTTTGCAGTAAAACCCAACTAATTCAAGACATTAATAAAATACAGCATAAAAATTTATAGTTAAGCCTTGTAATGACAAGTTTGCTAAGAAAAACATTATTTACTTCATCAATTGAGTAAACCTAAAATTCAGTAGCAATGCTTTAGTATAAAATGGTGTCCATGCATATTTGCCAGTAAATGGAAATAACTTGTTCATATGGTGGTGCACATGTAGTTTTGATAATTTGTATGCTTTTGAATTTGCATTATTAATATTTTGGGAGGGATTTTAGTTTCATATAATTTAGTGTTCAACATTTGTCTTGGAAATTTATTTTGTTTTTTTTTTATTTGTGTGTGAGAGAGATAGGAAGAGCTCGTTTTGCGAGGACTGTTCAAAAGGAAAATATTCGAGTTGCTCTTAAATAAGTATAAGTAGAATAGAATAGGAAAGAGTTGGAAGGGACCCCCCCCCAAGCAGGAGACCCTACACCAGTTTGTCTGGCTGAGAGAATAAGAAATTACAGAAATTTCATGTGGTTTCAATGATTTTCCCTTTATTTATTCATTTACATTTTCATAGAAGTCAGCATGTTTGTATCATGTACAACTATTTTAAAAAATGGCAAAGGAGTCCCTGCAGATTTTATTCCATTAATCATTGCTCATCTCTGTTTCAAGGCCATTGGGCCTGCATTGTCCAAAGACATTTCTGTAGTCATGTGGCCAGCATGATGTCATGGAGTGCTGATACCTTCCCACTGAATATATATGCATACACACACACACACACACACACACACACACACACACACACACACACACGTCTGTAAAATAAGTTAAAAAAACTCCACATGGCATTTCTTTAGTTTATTTTGCACATATACAAACTGTAGTGCAACACTAATATATATATATAGTATAGTGTTGTACTACACCTGCTTCAAATGGCGTGCAAATAGTGGATGTTTTTCTCCACAATAATAGGTAGAAGGAAGTATAAAAAAGAGACTCAGAAATCAGTTTCAGCTATGAAATTTCCTACTTAATATTGTTACATGTAACCTATCTGAAACTATGCCTATTACTTATAGATATAGAGAAATCTCTATTCAGAACACAGGTAGCCTTTCCAGATTCATACACGAATCTGGCAACTTAACAACACTAATCTACTAGACTTTACAACCACCCCTTCACCAAGCTAACCATCCAGCTTTTCCCAACTCTACATTAATGTTCAATAGATAAAACATTCTGTTTTGGAAGAATACCAATGTTTTTTTTTTTTCATTATACAGTACATGCTTGTACTTAACCTGCAAAACACTAGAGGACATGTGAAACTGATAAATGGCATTTAAAAAGCATGTCCGGACTAATAAAGAATTACAAGGTTCATCCTTCTGTTTTCTTTGAATGAACATAAATGAATCTTAATGAATCACATGATTTGCCAACGCTATTTTTACCTGCTTAGAACTGTTAAAGGCTGTTTAAAGGCAGTACTGGATATATTGAAACATTCTTGTGGAGATTCACATATTTCTTGAAGTCAAGAGATTTATGGATTTATACGTAAAATATGACAAGGGAGCTTAAGATACTGCTTGTGATAACAAAAAAACCCCATTAATAACTGATAACAGACTCTTAGTCAAACACACTAGGCATATTTCAAGAAACTGAATTTGACTGTAGATCAATTGGTTTTCATACCATGAGAGGAAGTTTTCCTCTAAATTTTAGACTCTGTACTTTACCTCACAAAGCTGTTGCTTTTCTGGGATAAAACTGTTTATCTTTTGGACCAACTTTAAAGAGCCTTTCCTATTTTAAAAGCTTAGGTCTTTTCCTTTGTCATCACCATTGCCACTTTTCTTCTTTCTTTTCTAAGAAAACATTTTACAATATATTGTACTGATGAGGAAGCATTTGGTTGTGATTTAGTTACACATATTACCCATTGGGGTGAGGAAATTTTGCATATATATATTCCTAATTAATATGTACAAGGTGTTTCTAATTTTCTAATACATTCTGCTTTACTTATAGTGATCAATAACAAGCTAATATCTGATAATCTGGAAATTCTGTCTGCCTTATTTTGGTCTTCTCAGTAAGCTTTCTTGTAAGTTTTTTCTGCAACACTCCTTATGGTACATTGCAACAAACCCTTATGATTTCGCAGATGCTATTTTCTTTTCCTCAATTCAATTAATGTTAAGGAAAAGGAACTTGAAAAAAGTATTGCTTGAGCAGTACTTGCTAGCATCTGTCAGTTCAGGTTTGGGTTCTTTAATTATTATAGTGTCATTTCATTGTATGTCATTCTGGAGCTGGATTTTTTAAAAAAGAAGACATCTTTGGATATAGTTATGCTGATAGTAATTAATATTTCAAAGTTCTTTCAGGAAGAAACTGAAACATAATTATCCACAGGTATATTAGTCATAAGCAGCTGTTTATTAGGACAGGGCATAGCAGTTTCACTGAAGCAAGGTAGTTCTTGATTTATAACCGGTCACTTAACAACCGTTCAAAGTTACAACAGACTTAAAAAATATATACTTGAAATTATGATTGCCGTATGACTCCCACAATCATATGGTTGCATTTCGAACACTTGGCAACTGGCTCACATTTATAATCAGATGCAGCATTCCATGGTTATGTGATAACATTTTATGATTGTTTAAAAACTGTTTTCTAGCAAAAAACATCAAAAAATTACATTGAATAAGATGGATTCATACTTACAACAATGTGATTCACGGAATGACAACAGTAACTCACTTAATGACCATTTTAAAAAGTCATAAGTCAAGTCCAGTCATTCTTTGACTCGACTTACAACTGGCTTGCAATCAAAATTCCTCTTCAATTGTAGTTGTAAATGTAGGAGATGACTAGGCTAAGCCTAAGGGAGGGGTCAAAGACATCATAAATCATGACTCCCTCCTTGCCTACAAAAGATTTAAGTTCAGCCCACCTTGAATTTCCCTTAACGTTCACTTGGCCAGATTCTTATAGAAAACTTAAGCTTGCAATACATTTTTGTAATCATTTGAATTGCCCGAATCTCCTGGTTTCCTGGACACTTGATAGTAAGTTGAAGACTATTTATAATCTGCATTGTTTATTATGCCAATGGCACATAATTATGTGCTCTGCATCCCAATGTCATTTTATAAAATATTTTCTGCCTTATTACCACTCACCTACCAACATCCTCTGAGTCTTCTCAGGTGTTTCCTCTGGCCCCACATTAAAATCAGTCCATTTCAGTATTTCAGGCCACACAGGGGTGGGATTCAAATATATGAACAACCAGTTGTCTGTGTGGATACCGCTTCTGGAAGTCCATTCTGGGCCTGGGCAACAAAAAATTAGCTACCGGTTCTGCCGAAGTGGTGTGAACCGGCTGAATTTCACCACTGAGGCCATGCATGTCGGAATAGCCAACCCTATAATAACTTCCCTTATGCTAAACATCTCCAAATTGGGCCATTTCATGTTATGGGCAGCTCTGAAGCCTTCGAGATTGGAAACATTTTAGCCAGTTTTGGAAAAGAAGACAAAAAAGATCTATTTACACTTGTCCAAATTGATTTGAAACCACACAAAAAGCTTTCTTGAGGAAAGTCAGATGGCTCTTCATATTGATGAAATGTCAGATTGCTTCCATGATTTAAACTGCTTGAATCTTAATTTCCCTGCATAAGCCTAATGGGAATATAGCAATTTTTTTCTTTTATTATCCTCAGAAAGGCAACATGCCATCATTGGGAGTGACTATTAAAACCATTCATGTTCTTGATCAAAATACACCCATAAAACAGACAGGATTTGTAAAAAAGAAAATAATATTGGTTCCTAATTATGATCCCTGATAAAATATTTTATATTGCTGGCTATACTGCATGTGTATACACGTGCATTCTTTATCCAGAATTATCTGCATGCAAGTGAGATGGATTGAATTTACTGATTGCAACACTGAAAAAGTCCATAGGCCATCAATCTTTGCTTCAACTTTTCTTTTGGGGACCTTAAGATTTTTCTCAAATACTTTGCCTTCTATCTCCTAAATCTGCCAAGTTACTATATCATCTACGTTCAGGACACATCCAAGTAGCATTACATTTTGGATCGTACAATCTACAGATTTAGCATTATTGTTTGCACAAGCTGTTCATTCCTGTAATCGGCATCTGGCCCTTTAAACAAGCCAAGACAGAAGACAAAAGTAGGTTTCGTTATTTACAAAAGTCTAGGGTTGCAGTTGCCATAATATAAACTGCTAGTGATTTTCCTGGGGCATAAACAGTCCTTCAGATTCTTCTCAAATGGGTGTTTCCCCAGATCTTGCCCTCTAAGCTCTGAGGGCTGCTACTCATAAAATAATTCTACATATTTATTTTGTTACATCTGGGTTTTTTTTTTCAGCCATTATGAATCATTCTTTGTTAGCAAGATTCCTTGAGAGCTAAACTGGTATCCTTCATCAAAAGCTGATGTAACTCAGCCAATATTTTTTCATAACTGACAAATACTATAAAATATAATAAATACTGCTAGATTACTTTCCTCCCTATCCCCTAAAACAACAAGTAATGAATTTATGGTTTTAGTAAGGATGTATGCACACCTGGCACATCTAAATTCAAGAGATCAGACCAGTTCTGTTAGCACATTGTATTATCTCAGTTGCCAGTTCTCTCCCTCCTGCAACATCCCCCCCCCCATGAATGCACTTTCACTGAACCATCTTCTTCCATTTGTAAGTCCTTGGACTGATTTTGAAAAGTTTATGATTGCCCACACCACAGCTGACCTCAAGATACAGAGAATTCTAGAAGAGCTGAACAGCAGTTCCCCCTGCTGATCAATAACACAGCCAATCTTTGTTTTCATGTTACATCTTTTTTCTTCTTGGTCATCTGAAAAGAGCAAAGCCAATAACAGAAAGAGTAAAGTTCAAGTTAAAGAAAGATAATGTGAGAACACTGTGGAATTGTGATATCTAACTGGCTATATAGAACAGGAAGTAAAAAAGGACCTGTAAGAGAGTATGTGGGATTTCATGCCAATAGGAAACTCCCTATCCCAAAACTGTAGGGCTATAACATTAAAAGATTGTTTAGGCATTCTCCTAAGTTATTCTTATAAATTGTAAATTAACTGCCTCAAATGCCCAGTGAAGGCAATGGCATGAAAATGAAAAGATGGAGCCTTAATCTAAGACACTCTTCATGTCTTAAGGCAACTGCATTCTGCACAATTTGAACCAGGAATTCTATCTTTATGTCTACTAAAGATACTTCTGGGAAAACTGCTGTGATCCTAGCCAGTGAAGTTATAAGTGAGCATGGGAATTTCCCTTGTTTTTTAGTAATAATCATGCCAGTTCCAATGATATACACTAAAATATTGACTAGGTTTTTTTCAAAATGAAAATGAACAGATGATGATTAAGCATATATGGTAGTCTAACTGTAACCTACTAACTTGTTCATCCTCAATACATATTTTTCAACAAAGATCAGAAGAAAAATAGACAGCATTGGGATGTGAATCGAGAGAACATGTTTGTGGGGAGGGGAGATTGGAAGAAGCAGGGGTGCTTCAAAAAGGCACAGAATGGCTCAGGAAGCAAAAAAGTTGGAGAGATAAAAATGCAAACGAGAGAAAGAGAAATTGTGTGTCAAAGGAATACTGGGCCCACTGAGAAAAAAACAGTACATGAATTTGTTGTTTCATGAGTATGCACTTCTGCACCTACACAAACTTGTAGGTATGCAGAAACCTAGGTAGAGTCATGGTGGCACAGTGGTTAGAATGCAGTATTGCCGGCTAATTCTGCCAATTGCCAGGAGTTTGATTCTGAGTGGCTCAAGGTTGATTCAGTTTCTATCCTTCTGAGGTCAATAAAATGAGCACCCAGATTTTTGGGGAAATTATGCTGACTCTGTAAACTACTTAGAGAGGATTGTAAAGCACTATGAAGTGGTATATATGTCTAAGTGCTACTGCTGGTGGTATTGCTAGCTGCTAGATTGCCTATTCAAGTAGAAACAATTCATCAAATGTCCCCTTTCATATTAGTGACAAGAAAACCCCTAGCCCTACCAAAGGCTGGGGAAAGAGAGTAAAGAAACAATGTTGTTTTTTTCTACATTCCATCCCCATGAACACCTGATCCACTGGATATTTGAATAATGTCTTCCTTGGTGACCTGCAGAAGAAAATTCAAAATAGTTTTTCCATCATTTGGCAGTTGATATTGTGAGGTTGGATGCTAAGAAAGAGAGTAGTATTATTATTAAGGTATGCTGTAGTAAACTGTTATGCTCTTTATTACTAAAAATTATTTAAGTAACCACGTGTTCTTATGGAATTGGCAGAATACAAATGTTATAAATGGCATCCACAGAAATATTCAGTAATTTGATCTTAATATTCTGGGACAGATTCTAATAAAAACAATCAGAAGGATCTGTGAGGAAATCAGGAAAATCCATCCTTGCAAAGATGGATTTATAATTTTTATACATATTAATACATATTAATATAAGGTTTATACATATTAATATAAGGTTTAATCTGAAAATACTGTGGATAATTAGCGATACTCTGTAATATCATGCAATGAATTAGAAAACCTTTTCTTATCAAGTTTAACATTAACTTCTTGTAATTTTGTAACTGGACACCCAAAACAGGATACTGCAAATTCAATATCTAGACTTTTTTGTTTTTCTTATCAACAGTTGGTAAGTGAATGTTATGTGTCAAATCCTTATCAGTTTGAGACTAAAGTCCAGAGCACTTTAGCTTCTTTGTTTTCTATTATTTATTTTGTGGTCCCACCAGTTCAAGACATATTACTTGCAGGATCTTCAATGCACCATTGTTGCTACTTTGTAATACTATTGTTTGTAATCAGCTGTGCAGCAAATAATTAGGAGATCCACTCTTTCTTCAGCTTCCTTGCAGAGGTGGCCTTTGCTACCTGCACTATATTTTTAATTTTGGCTTTATATACATTTGTTCTTAAGGTTTGGTCTTATGCAGCCAGAATTAGCCCCTCTATCTCTTACTTCAATTTCTCCGATCTTAGCTATTGCAAGTTCTTGTTGTTATCTGCTTTGCTGGCTATTTTTTTAATATAATTGGGCATGTAATTCTTTGCCTTACCATGTTTCTTCATTTGATTTTTTTTATATAGGGCAGTGTGGTCTGTTTGGGATTCAATAAGCCTTCATGGTTTACTAAGCTTCAGGGTCTCTTCTTCACTGTCCATCTGATATTGTTTCTATGTTCTTTTTTTTTTCTTCAACCATCTGATATACTTGCAACATTCCATGCCCACCTATTTTCCTTGGTAAGTAGAGTTTGTCAACATTACTGCATGAACTGAAAGACATAATTCACTGACATTATTTTTTTGGTCTTGCTATCCAGGGACTTTTAGTTCTGCTTGAATCCAGTCCAGTATTCCAGTTTTGTATCTGTTATTACTTTGAAACACTGACTTTTGATCCTAAATATGATTGAGATGCTATAATCTCAGAAAAGATAGGAGCAGAAATGGAAAGGAAGGCTCAATAATGCAAAATTGCCTCTAGGGAGGCATGATTGATTAATGGACAATCTTATGTCTTATTTCTAAAATGGAAAACTCAAACAGAGCACTTAGTTTGCCATATCATGAAATATATATTTGGAAGTTAGGAACAGATATATGAAATGTAAGAGAGAAAGTTTGTGTATATTGTGATACACTAACACATACACTATCAAAATGGCTTGTGAAAATAAAGCAAGCAGCTTATAGACCTTTAATCTTAAAGGAACCTATACAGCTCAAGAAATCATTGTCAATATTGATTGTACAGGAATGACAAGAGTAAAATAACTTTATACTTACTCTAATCTAACAATAGATGAAAGCACTTTCTCTCTTCTAAGGAAATGGTCATTGCCTAGCTAAAACCAGTTTGGTGAATAAATGACTTTGGGAGTTTGTTTCTATATACTTGCACACTTGAGATATTGTAGCTAGATTTTTACACAATGGGAATAGAAGCAAGAGCCTATTCATAAGGGCTCATTTTGCAAAACAGAACTGCTGGGACACATCAACAGTTAAAACAAGCTGGGCCATGGATATGGTTGTAATTGAAAGTAGCTGCCATATTTTCCCTAGTTGTTGTCCTTAACACTTCTTTCTGACTTTAAAAGATTAAAAAAAAAACAGGAAAAAGAAACAGATGGGAAGAATAAAATCCATCTTTGCCAAGTTATGCCTGTTCAAAAGTTAATGCCAGGCTCAGTTCAACCACTAAACAATGCCACCAAATATCTTCTGATTTTGATGCATATGGAATTCACCATAGAAAATAGATATGTATTGAATGCTGATAGGGCAAAAACAGGGGACAAAGAAGCCAATAAAAAAAGTATGGTGCATTTAGTAATCCATTTGCTGGTTTCCAAGTGTTAAAACAATTAGTTCACTTAAAATACAACAAAGGGATGGTATTTCCTTATGAACAGTCACAGAATTGGTATCTTGTAAGCCCTTGAAAGAAGTACTGTACAAAAGATTGTAGTTGTGTTGCATTTAGTAATTATACCAAAAACTTTCAGGAATAGACATTTCTGTACTTTAGAGTGGACAAAGTGTTCTGGCTTTAACATAATAAAGTTTTATTATTTAGAAGGGAATTTTTCTTGAAACAGAACAGGTATGTCAGATAGAATATAAACCTACATTAGCAACCAGACCTCCTTTCTTATTGGAAATGATTTGTAAGAATGCTATTTTGTTGCCATGTTGCACATATGGTAAATATATTTGAAAGCCATTTATACTGGTACAGGCTTTCCTTCTGAGTTAGGTTCTATTTTAGTTCAACATAATTTCCTGCATACTGATGGATCTCTATGATGATATTCCCAGCTTTCTACATTTCTATTTGTAGGGTGTGTCAGAGCAAGGTCTAAGGGCAAATCTGCAGGTTTTATTTATTTATTTTTGTGTTATAAGAATAATTCATATGGCATACCTTATTGCTTAATCCTCAAGTGCAGGGGTTTTCATACTCATTCATTTATTAGGATCTGTTACAATGGGAAGGATAGCTTTCTGACCTGAAAGAAGTTGTTTTATTAGAGAATTGTCAGATTCTCATTTTCTAAGTTTGAAAATTAAAATAATATCTTCCTGAAAATTAGTACATATTTTCATGTACTTTTTTGTACAAATATACAAATTTAATACATTTTCCCCACTAGATATACTTTTTTGCAACACAGCTGCTTTATGCAGATTGCTTTATAGTTCATGTTAAGAAATATGCATTTTCTAATACATTGCATATTATTTGTTGATTGCTTTGTGGGGACCTATTCTTAGATGTTTTTGCACATTAGTGAGTTGCCAAACAACTGAAATATCCACAAAATTCTAAGCAGTGTTAATTTAACAGAGAAAAGTATTGTGGTTTTATAAGGAATTAGAAGGTACAAATTGGGTAAATTTGAGCCAAATGATTTTCTTCATTCCATTTCTAATGGATTACATCCTAGACATTAGACTCTGATTAATAATTTTATAATTTACAAGTGAACAGAAACTATATATCCCAGTAACAGAACATGGACATGAATGACTACAGAAAAAATAGTTAGGACAATCAACACATTTCTGACCTTTTGTTAGAATTCAAGAATCCTAACTTAGTTTTTTCTGAAAACTAGGAAGATCTACAAAGCATAATAAGGGTTCTCAATGTGTGAATGGGATGGAAACTAAGGAAAGATGAAGTTAAATTTTGTGGGGGCCTTGGTATTCTTTGAGCTTGGTTATTTGCTTCGATTGAAGATGCTTGGAGTTAAATATTATTGATTTAAACATCTTTGTAGCCAGCCATCTTATAACAAACTTTAAGCAGCCTCCAATCAAAAATTAAAACAACATATTAAAACTATAAAAATCAAAAACATTAAAAACAAAAACCTGCTCCACCACCCCACCCCACCCCCCAGTCAAACTTCTGACATGCAGTCATTTCATCTCAGTGCTTAGAGCAAAAGCCACATCTTTGGTGTTTTACAGAAGGCTAAAAAGTAATAACCTGCCAAATTTCAGGGGCATGTGTATTCCAAAGGGCAGGGGCTGCCACACAAAAGTTATAGCTCCAATAAGATGGCAATATTTATGGAAAGAGGCTAGGAGATGTCTGTCTGACTGTAGTATGGGTAGAGGTCCTTAAGGAAATGCAGTTCCACAAATAACCTGACCTTGTGCCATATGGTTTAAAAGTGGTAACCAGCACCTTGATTTGCACCCAGAAAGAAACAGGAAGCCAGTGCAGAGGTGTTACAAGTGTGAATAGGGCCACCCAGCACTGTGCATGCTTCTGTATTCTGGACCAGTTGATGTTTCTGGGTGGTCTTCAAGGGCAGTTCCATGTAGAGCTCACTGCAGTAATTCAAATGGAAGTGACAAAGCCATGAATGACAATGAGTAAGGCTTCCCTATCTGGAAAGGGGCACAATGTTGTATTATACAAAGCTGTACTAAGTCATCCCCCTCAGCTATGGCTACCATCCGCTTCTCAAACAGAAGCTCTGAGCCAGGAGGAATTGTGTATCAGCTGAGTTAAGAGGAGTGCTATCCCATCCAAATTCAAAGATTAAATATGATCTGGGTCTGGGGAGCCAAAAACCTGTTGCCGCTCCATCTTATCAGGGTAGAATCAAAGCTGGTTCCTTCCCATGCACACCCTTACAGCCTCCAGGCACTTAGCCAGCATTGCCATAACATCACCTTTCCAACTAGAAGTAGAGATATATAATTGGGTATCATCAGCATACCAATGATACCAGAACCATAACTAATGGATTATCTTCCCTAGAAGTTGGATGTAGATGTTAAAAAGGAACAGTGAAAGTCTCAAATCCTGAGTACCCTACTATTCAGGGACTCAGGGCTCAATCTTTCTTCTCCTACTGTCAGTAATTTCTTACCTGCTGACCAACACTCAATTTTTTTATAAAGTAGAAGACATGGCTCTGCTTGAATCATAATGAAACAAAAATTGCACACACTGAAAGTGTGGAAGATCAGAAGTTTAGAGAAAACTGAAAGAAATGGCGAATAATACTTGGACTTTAATAATTTGTCAGGATTGCTGAGAAATGTTATTGCTCTTTTAAAATGTGGCTATATAGTTGTTTTATGTTGTCAAACTCTTTGGAATTAAACAGTGTAGGTCTACTGATTTGGGAGGGGTGATTAATTAAAAATGGAAAAGAGACTGCACTTTTATAATATATGGCAGAGAATTTAATATTCTCTTTCTGGTCCTCCAGACTTTCTTAGTGACCCTTTTGGGCAGAACACATAACCCGGTTAGAGAGAGAAATAGAGCAGTTGGAAACTGGAGGATCTTCACTTGGGGTAACTACGTATTGACTTATTCTCTTATTGGAGTACTTCTGCCAACAAGCTCTTCCTTAGGATCTAATTCATTGAAGAAAATAATTGTTTGTAGTGGAACAATGGAAATCTGGAACACATAACAAAGGAAGAAAAGGCTTTTGGTTAGAAACGTCAGATAGTGTGCTTCAACCAATAAAAATCCTTCTGCTTTCACCAGAGTTATAAGAGAAGCTGACTAATGCTTCTCTTGCCCCATCCAACCCAAACACTCATAGTGGGATCACAGAAAATGTCCTGAAATGTTTCCTATTGTTTTATTAAGCAGTGTTAGCTGGTACTGGATAATCAATAGTATATTGGGAATGATGTCTTATCATTTGAAATAAACTCTGCTGAATGGCAAAAAGTCTTATGAATGTGTATAAGATTGTAGTGCTAATTTTTAGTGACTTAGGAACCATGTTTATACATTTGTCTTTGCATGATGACATGTCATATAGAGTCCAATTCCACCATTTAGAAATAGAGATAATTACTGTACTGTACTGTACAGTTCTGGGCCTAGCGCTTTTCAACATTTTCATCAAAGATTTGGACAAGGGGATAGATGGGGAACTCATCAAATTTGCAGATGACACCAAGCTGGCAGGAATAGCCAACACTCCAGAAGACAGGCTTAAGATAAAGGAGGATCTGGACAGACTTGAACACTGGGCGCTATCTAACAAAATGAAATTCAATGGTGAAAAAAGTAAGGTTCTACATTTAGGCAAGAAAAAACAAATGTACGGGTATAGTATAGGGGGTATCTTGCTCAATGGTAGTAATTGTGAGAGGGATCTCAGAGTCCTAGTGGACAATCATTTAAATATGAGCCAGCAGTGTGCTGCAGCTGCCAAAAAAGCCAGCAAGTGCTAGGCTGCATTAACAGAGGGATAGAATCAAGATCACGTGAAGTATTAATACCACTTTACAATGCCTTGGTAAGGCCACACTTGGAATACTGCATCCAGTTTTGGTAACCACGGTGTAAAAAAGATGTTGAGACTCTAGAAAGAGTACAGAGAAGAGCAACAAAGATGATTAGAGGACTGGAGGCTAAAACATATAAGGAATGGTTGCTGGAATTGAATATGTCTAGTTTAATGAAGAGAAGGATGAGGAGGGACATAATAGCAGTGTTCCAATATCTCAGGGGCTGCCACAAAGAAGAGGAAATCAAGCTATTTTCCAAAGCGCCTGAAGGCAGGACAAGAGGCAATGGATGGAAACTAATCAAGGAGAGAAGCAACCTAGAACTAAACTAAGGAGATAATTAGAACAATTAACCAGTGGAACAACCTGTCTCCGGAAGCTGTGAATGTTCCAACACTGGAAGTTTTTAAGATGAGACTGGACAAATATTTGTCCGAAATGGTATAGAGTTTCCTGCCTGAACAGGGAGTTGGAGTAGAGGACCTCCAAGGTCCCTTCCAACTTAATAATAATAATAAAAAAAGTATTACAGCTATCTTCTGATGGCATCAACTTCTCCAGGACAATGTATAATACAATTTGGGAAAAGCATGCAGGCATTGACAAGAGAAAAGCTTCAATAGGATTGAAAGGAAACATATGTACAAAAACCAAACATTATTTGTTACCAATATTTTATTTATTCAGTAAAATTTCTACCCTACTCTTTCAAACTAATTTATCAAGCCAATGACTTAATTAACATAGTCCTGCACAAAGAGTCTCTATTGTACCATGAAACATTGCTTCAGTCTCATATCCCCCTGCAATCAAATGCCTCACTTCAGAAAAGTAAGTAACTTTGTTTCATATTTTGCACTGGCTAAGTTTGATCCAGTGCATGTTCTTCTTCCTTTCCCCTTATACCATAGATGGGGAAAGATGGCTCCTTTATGACTTGTGGGCTTCAAATCCCAGAATTCATGAGCCAGCATCTGAATGGATCAGGAATTCTGGGAGTTGAAGTCCAGAAGTTATAAAAGCGCTATCATTCCCCCCCCCCATCTTATACCAAAGACAATCAATTTGGAGCAAACTTGAGTTTCTTTCTCAAACTTTCCTGTTTTCCTGGATAAGCTCATGTTTTACTAACAGTTGACACATATTTTCTTGTCTTTCTGTACTTCTCTATAAATAAAGCCTACTGAAGGCTAGCTTTCCAAGTCATGAATAGTTCAGTAATATAGTCTAACTGTGATGCTACAGATGCCAACAACTCAGAGGATTTCCTAGTTTAGGTTCAGAGATGCCCTAAAAATTCTTGTCCTAATCCTCTTCTATTTCCACTGTAGAAATGAAAATATATGGTTTATCTTAGCTCTCCAGTCCATTCAAACATTTTTTTTTCAGAATCAAAAATGAAAAGAAATAGTATAAAGCATAAACAACAAACATTTTCTGTCTCATCTCAGTACATACAAATGGATTCCATAGGATTGTTAAAGATCTCTTGGGCCTAGAATATTACTTAGATGTATAGAAAGTTAATGTAAGATAGCAATGAAGATACTGCACATAGTCTAGTTCAATTTCACTTCCAGTCACTGAGGCTCCCTGAGCCAATCATTCTTTTATAGAACAACTTACAGTCAGGATTGCTGCAAGGAAAAATGAGGAGGAAGTGTTATCTATAATGGCACAAGGTCCTGAATGAAGACAAGATAAAAATTTAACACCTAACCAGAGATCTTAGAATAGGAAATGATCATGTATCAAAGGAATCCAAACTAAAGCATCCCTAGAAGCTCCTAATGTGATTGGTGTTCTTGAAAGCGTCTACTGCAACTGTGTTCTCCAATCTGGTAGCTGCCAGATTTGTTGGACTTCAGCTCCAGTCATGCTCCACCAGCATATTTATTGGCTGAATAAAATATTTAAGCATGTTAAAACAAAATAAGAATTACATTTTTTCTACATATAAATATTACAAAATAGAGGAACAAATACTTGTATGTTTTTAGATATTGCTTTTCAACCATTTCCAGGAACAGAAACAGCTTCAGGTTGCAGTTGATTATCGTGGTGAAACTACTACTTACTACAAAAGCTATCATTTAAACTATTATTTAACTGGCCTAACTGCATAATAAATATTACTATTCTTCTTTTATAATATTCAGTGGGGTAGCTGGTGATACTTATCATAAGTTCACCAAAATCTTAAGACAACTAAAAAAAATGATCAATTTTATTTTGCATATATAATTGGTTAATATCTTTTTTTTTTAAGGGAAGACTCTAATCTTTTAGAAAGCTCTTACCAATAAAAGAGAATAATTGTAGTTCAGGGTTAACAGTGGAAAGCACCAAGGACTCCATAGAAAGCTCTTATTTACATAGAATCCCTGAGTATACACTGAGTGAGTGATTTTAACAGGGAATTGTTTACTGTGAGAACTTTGGCTCTAAATTATACTTCCATGCTCTGCACAAAAAACAATGTTGAATAAATTGTGTACAATTAAGCACTCTGAGTGATTCTGGCACATTAAAGGAAAAAAAGCTTACCACAAGGTTCCAAAATCATTTAAAGGAGAATGTTAATTTTACTGTGTGATAGTAGCTGCCCAGAAAGAACTATTCAACTTTTATATGAAAAGATAAATTACCAACTTGGAAAGAATCCTCCATTTTTCACATTCTTATAATGAGTATTGCATTTAAGCTCTATTTCTTCTATGTGAAAAGTCTTCCAGTTAAATTAACTTTTGTGCACCCACCTACCCATTGCACACACACACACACACACACACACACACATACACATATACACAGAGAGACACACAATCAAGAAACGAGAAAATGGCCCAGCACTGCATTTTGTTCTGACTAGTAATGTTCATACATCAGTCTCCAGGAATGCAGAAGGAAAGCTAAAATCATGCAGTTCCATTCCAAAGAGATTGACTGAATGAATAGAAGAGCTCAAGGCACCGTTCATAATTAACCCATTTTGTTTAATCCCAGCTGTAGACTCTGTTGCAAAGAGATGAAAAGAATTCTGTTTTGAATTTGTACCATTTGCCCCAAAATCTCTCTGCAGTTCAATCAGAACAAATCAATCATCCATTCTGATTCCTGAGAAGGGTTTAGTTAACCAGAATTATGGGCTGACTGAAGTCTAGCCAGTATGCAGATTTATATGATGCAATGCTTTCCACCTGATGAGTGTTTATAAGAGGAACTGACTGAGAGCATCTTCATATTTTACATTTTCATTTCTTGAGGAAAATTTATCTAGACCAAACATATCACAACAAACCCAACAAGTCATAATTCATTTATAAGAGAATCACAGAGATAATGACTTTCTCAGGCAAAGTCTTTCAATTATATTATCCTGAAAATCATGTGTTGGATATATAATGAAATTTATTCATCAACATTAAATTTTGGGTTTAGCTTGATGTGTTAGGAGAAAAGTAGAGAACTCTTGTAGTATGTGAAAACAGCTAGCATTTATTTATCTTGTGTATTTCTTTAACTTTCAATTGGGGCCCTTGACCACATTGCCTGCTCCCTTGTCTCTCCCCAATTTGGTCAGAAATATTATATATCTATGTGGAAAGGTACAAAATGACAAGGTTGAGTAGAAGAAAGGTGTAAAGTGGAGAATTCATGACATGTTTTGTAGCAGAACTCTGGTTCTAGAAGTGAATAGAATGATTATTTGTCTTGAAATATTGAGGCCGTGTAGATCATCACAAAACAAATTAGTAATAATCTTCTGTTAATTCTGGTAAACGTGCGTGTAAAAAAGCATTATCCTTTTTTGATATTTTATGAATTCAGACGGAGATCAAATGGTGCCATTACTGGGTATTTATCACTATGCTGTCCCTGAAGTCAAAAAATTTCCACAGATGTGGAGCTTCAGTTTTTAAGTAGGATTTCTTTTTTAATTGTAGAACTGATTTGCAAAGTTCTTTTCCATAGTTTTTGAAGAAAAAGCCTGAGTTTTCTGGCCTCCAGCTCCTGGTATTCTGTGGTTGTCCAAAATTCTTTATGGAGAAGAAATACATAATTGATGCATCACCATGATAACTGTTCACAAGGCTTTCACGCTTACTTTGCTTTCTTATTATTAAAGGAGAAATATTTTTTGCTGAAAGTGAAAGTGTAGGACAAAAAAGTTCTTATCAGAAAGCAATGAGCATGGATTAGCTAAAAAATTTCTGTACTTGAAACGAATTCTGTTTAATTGTCTGCTCTCAATGAAACTTAGAAACTCATAAAGAAACTCATTTCTGTCCTATCAACTATAAACTGAACAGTCACTCAAACTCTTTTCCTTTAAAGTTGTGCAGACAGAAGATTTGGGTGAGAGGTAGACTGACTGTCTGGAATTGTCCCAAGATAAATATATATTAAGCCAGATATTGTATGAGTGATCTTATTTCATTTAATTTGTATGTTAGCGGGTTTAAATGTATGTGGCTTTTTTTTTTTTTTTTACTATATAACACTGGAACTGATTCTAACTGTCCTTTTTTATTTATTCAAAGAGCAGACATCATTTTCAACAACTAGTCAAATGATATTAGAAATATAAGTGGTCACTAGCTATATAATAAAAGCAACAGTTATCATTAATTCTGTCCATAAAAGGAAAAAAATACCTTTGTTTCGAAGATAAAGAGTGGCTATTGAATATTTTTAGTACTATGGTATGGGAGATGTCTTCCTTTGCTTCAGTAAAGCTCTTAGCACCACAGTGATTCTCCACATTAGCATGCAGCTTGCTTCATGGAGATACCTCCAGTCACTCTGAAATCTCCTCAGCAGTTTGAGTAATTAGAAGAAACACCAATGTTAGATTTTGGAAGCATAGAAGAACTTGAAAGTATTGAACAGGGCCTTGGGGTGACAGCATAGTGACTACAAGGTCATTTTTAGAAGTCGAAGTGCTAAGCTGCCTTGCAAAGCTACCTTGCAAAGCATTTTCAAAGAGATGTTATGCATGAACCGTTATCAAAGTGAAGTATCCCTTTGAAGTCTTACATAGTACTATTTCAAACTATGTTTAAGATGTTTTAACAAAAAGGATATACTCTTAAGAACTATGTTTGGTGGCATATTCCATGTCTTCCTGCTATCTTTTTACTAATATTTGTTTTGTAAAGGATATTAACCCATGGGATACCAAGCATCTGACATTTACTATAACAAGTGAACATTGTAATATAAGAATGTTCTACATTAAAACTAAAACTGCAAATAATAAAAATACTGGAGGAATAGTAGGGTTAAATTCAGTAAATTTGACAGATAACATGTAAAGTAATGTGGTCCTATTGAAATCAATGAAGCAATTTAGGTGGATTCGCTGTTTCATAGCTTTCTCCATCATTAACAAAATGACTCATTTGCTGCTGGCAGAATATTGATGAATAAGCAATACTTCATAATGGGCTTCACTATGAAAACATTTCACAAAATCAGTTATACAAGTAAGTATGAAGAAATGATCAGACAAAACTGAAGAGTGGGTTGTTTAAGAAAGCCTCTGCTTTCAGTTATTTTGATATTTACAAGCATTCACATTGGAAACCCTTTTCCCTTTTATTTCAGATTTCAAAGCATATTTGGGGAAATTTCTTGAGCCAGTGGTGTTCATTCTATCATTATCTCTCTGCTTTTTATCTATGTGAAATGTTTGCTGTAATGAACAGAAATGTCCATAATGGCATAGATGAACTGACGATGATGGGATCTGAATGATATTGATATAGAAGAATACCCCCAATCAAAACAACCAACCAAAAAGAAATAATAAAAGAATCAATCACTTTCAGAAGGCCATCAACTCTAAATCCAATTAATTCTAGGAGTGAAATAAAATGACAAAGGTTTTATAAACTTCTCTTGTAATTTGAAAATGTACTGATAATCATAACAGTACAAAATTAGCACAGTTATTATAATATGCATATAATGTTATAAGAGATAGTTTCGTTCAAGGAATTTTTGGTTATCCTTATTTGGTGTCTGTATGTGTGTACAAATACAAACATATTTACTAAGTTTGAAGAGCTACATTCATGTGAAAAAGAAAGTACATTCTCTTTGAGTTCTGTGGTTTTATGTATCAGGACAAAGGAAAAAATTATCTGGTCCTCAGCACCTCTTAAAAGTAGGTAAGTACAACCTCAGATTAATGAGAACGCATGACATAATACACCATGTCATCATTTATTTTACAAAAAGAAAGCAAAAATGGAGAAGTCATGTGTGAAAAACTAAGTACAAACTGATTCCATAGGTATGAAGAGGCTAAGTAGCAGCCAGGTGCTGCTAGTCAAATGCCTTTGATTAATTGATCATAAGCAAGTGTGACTACCTCTATAAAAGTCAACATTTTAGGAGTTTGTTGGTCTCCAGTATTGAGGTGTGTGTTAACACAATGCCAAAGAGTAAAGACATCAGCAATCATTGTCAAGAAGCAATTGTTGCTTCCCATCAATCTGGGAAAGGTTATAAGACCATTTCCAAACAATTGGACATCCATCATTCTACAGTGAGGAAGATTATTCACAAGTGGAAAATATTGCCAATCTTCCCAGGAGGTATGTCCAGCATATTCTACAAGCCTCAGTTAACATGGTAAACGTTAAAGTCATGACAGTAGAATTTGAAAAAGACTGAATAAGTATGGTTTCTTTGGAAAGGTTGTCAGGAAAAAATCCTATTTTCTCTAAAAAGAACATGGCAATAGGGTTTGGTTTGCAAGGTTGCATTGGAAAATCACAAGACTTCAGGAGCACTGTCCTTTGGACCAGTGGTGGGATTCAACCAGTTTGCACAACTTTGGCAGAACCGGTAGCTAATTTTTTGTTGCCCAGCCCCAGAATGGACTTCTGGAAGGGCATCCACACAGAGAACTGGTTGTTCACATATTTGAATCCCACCACTGCTTTGGACAGATGAGACCACTTTGGAGATGTTTGGCCACAATGCACAGTGCCACATTTGGCAAAAAGCAAACACAGTGTAACAGTACAACATCAGATTTGGGCTTGTTTTTCAGCCACAGGACCTGGGCACCTTGCAATCATTGAGTCAACCATGAACTCATCAAAATATTCAGATGATTTTTACTAGGTCCCGATACATAAAATTATAGAACTCAAAGAGGGTGTATCTTTTTTTTCACATGATGTATAAAGAAATGCTTCACTTCAACAAATATTCAAATGGCCATTGGAACATAGAACCAGAGTAACAATAATCCTCCTTTCTAGCAGTTCCAATAGCTTCTATATATATGCTACATATGTGCAGGAGGCTGCCTTGGTCATTGTCAGTCTTAGTTGCAGCTCTCAAGTGACACAAATGGCTTCTCAAGCCAAACTAGATTCTTTACATTAAGTACTGCTATCTTCTTCACAATAGCATTGTCTTTTTAAAGTAAAGCCATCTTGTAAAGGCTTAATACACACATACATACATTTGGATGGAATAGAGCTAATTTGTAAGGAATGGGACCAAAGACACATTATTTATGAGGCATTCATCCTGTCGCTCTTATCTTAACCTCTTAATGTGTATTGGATAAGGACAATCTCAACTAATAGCACTAATTATAATAGAACACATTTCTCATAATTTCTTTGTGGGAGTGAAATCCCCTTTCCACCTCAGTAAACTAACATGAGCAAATTTCTCAATAAATTGTAAATTAGCAAATCCATTCTAGATTTTATCTCAATTAGTTATTTTTTTATATAAAAAATGTATACAGTATAGTGCCTATGAAGGCAGAAATCTTGTGACTAGACTGGAAAGTTTATAAAATTTATGGTATTTTTTCCTGCTGCATCCACCAGGAATACAGGTCACCAGGATCTGAACTGAATTTTTATGGGAATTATTCTTGTATTAAGAAATGGTATCCCATCAGAACAAGATCATCTTGGACATTCTTTTGATGCTTACTATCCCTCTTTCAAAAGAGATACTGGATCCATGTATTGTAGATGATGGTAGAGTCCTTAGACAATTCTTCATCGCACAGTAAGTTTGTTAAATATGAACCTAATTATGGATTTAATAGTTTCACATTAATAAAGTTAATGGAATTAGTGAAATTACGCAGTGAGTGTTTGTTGCTGGGCCAATCTTATGCATGTTCAAAATACTTTCCCCTCATTACTGAAATACAACACATCTTTACAACATAGGAAAGAACTGGGATTCTATAATAGCATTGACCTAACTCTTCTCCAGGATATCTTCTGAATTGTGACAAGTTATCTAGAATAAGTTTGACTTCATTTCCTTTTAAATTTAACAAGGAATCTGTAAAGCTTGTCTAAATAGTTTTGGGTGGGGGGGGGAGGAGCAAGGATTTTTTTCCAATTAGTTTTCCAAACAATTTTGCAGGGACCCACTTGACTTGAATTTGGGACTGGTATAATATAGTTGCTATTTATTCATGACAATGAAATTATAAATTATATTATTACAGAGCAAAATAGCATAACAACAACTGCATAAAATCAAGTGTCTCCAAGAAACTATCTATACGTAACTGGAAACTGTCTACCACATATTTCATATAGCACTCATCCACTGAATGACAACAGCTCTCAGTCTGTGTAAGAAGCACTTTCAGGTCAGATAAATATTCTATTAAATTAAATTAAATTACTGTATGTGGAGTAAAAAAAATAGTACATGTGAAGTAAATATAGCCTGATCATGCTGGACAAATTAAGTTCAATAAATAACTAACTGCAAGCAATAATGTATGCCATCTTTCTCATAGTTGTATTTGTCAAAAGAGGCTAACCAGACAGTCTTCTGAGGGAGGCTTATTTCAGTTGCTAAAATGGTACAATATCTTCTTTTGAACACTTTCAGCTCTGGAGATTTATGTAAGTTCTACAATGCTCCTATTATGCCTTTACTCTCCATTTTAAAATGTTCACTTTATTCACTTAGCAAAAGGTAATCTTTGATTTCTAAAGAGAAGTACCGCTGAAGAGAGATGTGCCTCATGGTTAAGCTGTCATTTTATAAAATGGATTGCTTACCTTTTCCCTTGGGCCAAAACCTGATGAAGTACGGTGGGGATGATGATGCAAGCCAAGCTGCAGGAAGACAAGAATTGGGTGGGCGTGACACTGATGTATAGCTATGCATGTGAGAGACAATGGCAATGTTCATTTCTTCTTATTATTTTTCAGGAGTTTGGGGCTTCACAACAATATTACACTTTAAAGTAGAGATTTTTTTTAGTGTCAAACAGAAAGAAATCTTGTCTCTGATTTTTGGCAATTGTGGTGGCATATTTTGGATATATGATATGAAAAAGAGTTAATACCCTATACAAAGAGGCTGGGGATGCATTTTGTCTACCCCTTGTGTAGACTCACACAGGTTTAAAATAAGGGCAATGATTTCATACTTTCAACTGATGATATGTCAATTTTCCAATTTAACTTTATAAAAGATATACTTCTATTATTTAATTATTTATAGCTTGCCCATCTCCTGGCATGTTACAGTCCATTAAATTATATAAGCAGTGATGATGAGTAATAATCATATAGCAAATATTTATATTCTAAAGCAGATTAAGTAAAGAATCAAGTAACCCCATAATTGTATTCCAACTCTTGATTCAAATTTTGTCTCCTAATTGAAAGCTGAAACAAAAGAAGTGCAATATAAAAAACGTTTGGGATTCTCTTAGTCTTTTACAATTTTAATTCAGTTCATTTCTACAGCACTCTTTTTAATAGAAAAATTATGAACATTTGCATTCATTTTTACAGTAATTACTCTAACTATCATTTTTCATTTTGTACGCTAAAATGTTTTATTCAGGTTAATATTTTCAAAATGAACCCTATGCATTATTTATGGAGTGTTTTTTCACATATGCCTCTTTCTGCACACACTGTATTTTTTATAACAAACATACATGATAAGCCAATTGCAACTGTTCATGGAGAACGAGGTCCTGGGACCCTGACCTATGGCTCTCACACATCCCAGTTGTTATTTGATTGCACTTTTCAAGAGCCTGCTTTGAAAGTTTCTCAGAGGATGATGTTGATACAAAATACAGCAGTCAGTGTATTGAGTGGCAGTACTTCACACACATAGTATCAGTGCTGCAAGCATTTGTTAATACAATCTTTTGGCCACAATTCAAACTGTTGTTTTTGACCTAAAAGCTAATTTGGTTTTTATTTTTACTTTTACTTTCTTATTTTATTCCTGCCTTTATTATTTTTATAAATAACTCAAGATAGTGAACATACCTTACTCCTCCTTCTAGGTGAATTGGCCTGAAAAGAGGGACTGGCCCAAAGTCACATAGCTAGCTTTAATGTCAAAGGAGGGACTAGAACTTGCAATTTCCTGCTTTTTAGCCTGATCCTTTAGCCACCAAAGGAGATTTGCAGGAGATTTCGGGTACCAGTTCTCTGCAACAGCTTCCCCATCTTTACAAAAAGTAAAATGAATAAGAGAACACAAGTACAAATATTGTTAAGGAGAAATTGGTGGCATATTCTCCCCTTGACATCTTTCTTTTCCTCCAATCACTAACTGCTAAGAACTACTTAAATATTTATGCTATATGTTTAATATTTAATATCAAACATTGGAGATTTTTGCTTATATCTTTTTAAGTCATTTTATCTGTTGTTTTTAATTGGTCTCCTGACTATTCCCTAAAAGTCACATCCCAAGTATCTGAATCTAACTTCATGTGTGATATATTGTATATTAAGGAGACAGTCATGCTTAAATTTGATTAAACTTATATATACTGTATATATAAGATGCAGATGCAGTTACAGTGGTGATGAATGCACGTGCGTCTCCTCAATAATGATCTTCCAAGAGACCTGAGTGTAATTTTTTTCTAGAATGGGATAAATCTGAATGGGAAATTACTCTCCCATGCTAATTATTTGCTAATATTATGTATTCTTTCACATAAGAGCTTTCATACCCAGCAGACATGGGGATCTGTTTTCCATGTTACTATAACAAAGAAGTAGTAACACTTTCATATAAGAGCATCCATGTCCTTGCAAAGAAATAAAGACACTTTTTGACTAATGTTTGGGATTACCAATGTCCTTAACTTTCATGTGGATTCAAATCGTTCCTTATTATTGCTCCCAATTGGGCTGAATTAAGGCTCTTCAAAGCAATTTAACAATAAAAAACCCCATTAAAACAACAATATATGCAAATATAAAAATGATATATGAAAACATAAATTAACAGTGCCATCCTCTATAGCACTAACATGTATAATCTGCTTAAGCAAAAAATAATATATTCAAGAACTTTCTCAAGTATGAGCATGTACCCATAGATCAGAGGGAAAATGATGGAGATGGCAAAGTTCAGAGAAAAGAAAAAAAATTCCTCACATTTTCTTAGAGTTAGATGAAATCTGGCTTGTACTTTTCTTCCTCTTCTACTTCTATTTAAAAGCATGGAGATTCTTCTGTCTTATCTAGCAAAAAAAAAAAAAAAAGAGAGAGAAACACTCTCAAGATATTATGTTATTACAATGACATTGTACAGAAGAAAGAGCTTTCTCCACCAGTAACTTATAATAGGAACCATATTTTAAATGGTTAAAAATATAATCTCTTGTTACCTTTTATCAACAACAACAACAACAACAATAGTAATAATAGAGTTGGAGAGCACCTTGGAGGTCTTCGAGTTCAACTCTCTGCTCAGGCAGGAAGCCCTATACCATTTCAGACAAATGGTTGTCCAGTCTCTTGTTAAAAATTTCCAGTGTTGGAGCATTCACTACTTCTGGAGACAGGTTGTTCCACTAATTAATTGTTCTAACTGTCAGGAAATTTCTATTTAGTTGCTTGTCTCTTTGATTAGTTTCCATCCATTGCTTCAGGTGCTTTGGAGAATAGCTTGACTCCCTCTTCTTTGTGACAGCCCCTGAGATATTGGAATATCATGTCACCCCTCGTCCTTCTCTTCATTAAACTAGACATACCCAATTCTATCAACCGTTCCTTATATGTTTTAGCCTCCAGTCCCCTAATCATCTTTGTTGCTCTTCTCTGTACTTTTTCTAGAGTCTCAACATCTTTTTTACATCATGATGACCAAAACCAGATGCAGTATTTCAAGTGTGCTAAGGCATCATAAAGTGGTATTAACACTTCATGTGATCTTGACTCTATCCCTCTGTTAATGCGGCCTAGCACTGTGTTATCTTTTTTGGCAGCTACAGTAGACTGCTGGCTCATATTCAAGTGATTGTCCACTAGGACTACAAAATCCCTCTCACAGTTACTACTATTAGCCTATATCAGGGGTTCCCAACTGGGGATGCTCACACCCCCTTGGGGTGTGAAACAATATTCCAGGGGGTGCAAAAAACTTGGGTTTTCAAAATTATAGTGTATATGCATAATTTATTGCCATTATTTTCAACTTTTGTAAGGGACGCGAGAATATATCAGAAGCATTCTAGGGTGCAGGGAATAGAAAACGTTGGGAGCTGCTGACCTCTACTGTACCTGTGCATTTGTTTTTTCTTGGCTAAATGTAGAACCTTACTTTTTCCATTATTAAATTTCATTTGTGTGTTTTATATAAACTCTAACAATGAGTTTGTAAGCTTTTATTTTTGAAAATTTTAGGAATTTATTCTTCTTCCTCAAAATTGTCCAAGTTTTCTGTGTACTTGTACAAGTAATGAGGAACTTTGGCCATCATTCTCATGGTACTTTTCTGTATGTTTACTTGTATATGTGTATCTACAATCTAGTGTAGCTTTTTTCTCCTTTTGTGGAATTTGTGAAAACTGTAATCTAACTGTGGTCCATATGAAGTGGTCATAAACAATATTGATTCCCTCTTAAATAAACATTATTCATGATAATAATTGTGTTCTGAAGATTTATTGTTTTTTGTTGATTAACTAGACATCAGAAATGAATGTTGGAGGCTACAAAGATTTTGAACTGTTATGGAATGCAATACCATCTGAACTGTTTATCATGTCAGCATTCAGGCTGCTTAGAAATTTGTATTAAACATGGTAATTTATATGTTTAATTTCCTGGAAGATTTTTTCACCTAAAGTTAAGTGAACTCTTTGAGTCTTGACAACTTAAATGTCAACAATTGAATTGTGTAGCATTTATTTATATAAAACACACAATTGACTATTTTGGAGTAATTTTTTTGTTTGTTTTATCTATGTAAGATGTATGCATGCTTTTTTATTGTTTACTTTCTGTGTCTCTGTCTTTGTCTTGTTTTCTTTTCGCATATAGAAAAGGAACAGAAAAGAAAAGAAGCAAGCTATAATTAAACACATTTGTAGGATACCACTTTGAGAAATCTTCTCTGATGATTTAAGACTGCATCTTGAAACAATTAAAATATATTTGCCAAAATGATCATAGGATAAAATAAAATTGTACAGAAAAACACTGTCCTTCTTTATTCTAGCCAGAAATGTGACTATGTCTTGTATTTAATTTCTGATTTAAAATTATAAATAAGACTTTTCTAGATATCCAGATAGAATAACCTAGAGGAGAAACAGTAGTCTCACTAATTCAAATTATTGCTTAATTTTTTAATTTGATGAATATCAACAGCATAGGAGACACTATTCTTCAACAATTTTCTAACTTTTATTTATTTTTTATTCTAGAATTAAGAAATGGCAGACAACATTCCTGTATTTAATGTCCACATGCATTCTCTTTCCATATATCAATAGCTAGGAATCAATAAGGGTCAGTGGTTCAAAACAGGGCAGCTCTACTGAAACTTACCTCCAGTGTCAGGAATGGCATCCCATTGTTTGGAGATAAAAACAATAATTGTTTGGCTACAATGAGACCTTTGAGTTTGCTTCCTTTGGACAGGGATAATTAATTAAAATTTACTGCCTGTTCCTAAACCTTTCATGCTTTAGTGGGCTTCCTGTGAATGAAAATACTTGGAAATTAATACAGAACACCTGAAGAGTAAGGATGGGTAATGATCAATTTCTGGGCATTGAAAGATTTCTCTTACACTATAATGACAAAAGGGCAAAGCCAGAAAACACAATAAAAAAGCTTATAACCAACATCCTAGATTTGGAAATAAATGGGACTAATTTTGATTGCATAATCTCTCCCAGGGCATGGCAAGTATTTAGCCTTGTACAACATGGGCACCTGCTGTGCAGTTAGGTAAATATTATTTGCTAGGGAAATCAGGAAGGGAAGCAGACAAAGTTCAGTGGAGCTACCTGGAATTAAATGGAGCAGAATGGCATCCTGCCATCTGAGTGATCTTTTAAAGGAATGCAAATAATGCAGAAAGGATGCTCATTCTTCATTCTTAGTCTCTAATTAAGTTTTAATTTAATGAAACACTTGTACCAAAGCAGACCTTGGAGAGACTTTCTAATATTAAAGCTGGCTTTTATTTTTAAAAGAAGCTTTTAAATGGTTTTGTATAGTGGTAAATCAACTTTGTAAGTGGATCCTATCCAACAGGGATTCCGTTTTCAAATGGGATAAAAAAGAAGGATATTGTTGGAGACACAGAATAAAAGAATAAATATAATGCGACATTCTAAAATTAAACTTGTCATCCAGTCAATCACATTTAAATATAATCTGGAAGACATATCAAATTTGGGAGAGACACAATTAGAGTATGGTCATGTATTGTCAACACTAAAGGCAAAATATATATTTGGAAATATAGCCAAGTTTATTCTGGACTATGACTATAATATGTGATGTAGTCCCATATTGTAAGCTGCCCAGTGCAGGCACACCAAATTTTAGCAATACAACAACACTTATAATTCTTATGATTGCCAATTGCCACACAAATGCTATTTGACATGCTATTGAGCTTTTTTTTTTGAGAGAGAGGACATAGCAGAATTATGAAAAAAAGATGGAGTTTGTGAAAATTGTTTTCTCTATGTCTCCAACAAAAGAATCAAAGGAAGAAGGCTTCTCAGATGTGCTATAGAATGGACAAACTTCTTAGGTCCATCACCACCATGGGACATATTTCCTGATCAATTGTTAACATGGTTTTCTGAAAAACAGACATGAAGTTTCCATGTTCTTGGCACAATTACTGAATCAATGTCAAAGCATGTGTTAACAATGGAAGTGTTTTCTATGCATTTAAGATAATAACATTTTAAAAGCAAGACTGTAGCCCAGTGTTGGAAAGGAGAAAGTAATGGAATCCTGAAATTCAATTATTTATGTAATGTCCTTTCATGAAAATAGCATGTGAAGGGAGCTCTGATGATTGCTGGATCCATCCTATTCCAAAAGAAAACTTATTCAGTGAAAAGGCAGAAGCTAAGGACTCGAAAGTCATGTAGTGGTTAAAGATTTAGGATAGGAATTGGAAACCCAATTTCAAATCTCCATTTCACTTTAAGCTTATTGACTAACTTCACTCTTAGCCAAACTTACTCAGCACAATTTTTGTTGTGGTGATGAAATCAAGAGACACAAAGAAGAAAGCAGAATACAAATTCAATAACAAGTGATAGTAATGATAATGATAAGAAGAAAGAAGAAAGGAGGAGGAGGAGGAGGAGGAGGAGAAGAAGAAGAAGAAGAAGAAGAAGAAGAAGAAGAAGAAGAAGAAGAAGAAGAAGAAGAAGAAGAAGAAGAAGAAGAAGAAGAAGAAGAAGAAGAAGAAGAAGAAGAAGAAGAAGAAGAAGAAGAAGAAGAAGAAGAAGAAGAAGAAGAAGAAGAAGAAGAAGAAGAAGAAGAAGAAAGAAGAGGGAATTAAGCTATTTTCCAAAGCACCTGAAGGCAGGACAAGAAGCAACGGGTGGAAACTAATCAAGGAGAGAAGCAACCTAGGACTAAGGAGAAACTTCCTGACAGTGAGAACAATTAATCAGTGGAACAGCCTGCCTCCAGAAGCAGTAAATGCTCCAACACTGGAAGTTTTTAAGAAGAGACTGGAAAGCCATTTGTCCGAAATGGTGTAGGGTTTCCTGCCTGAGCAGGGGGTTGGACTAGATGACCTCCAAGGTCCCTTCCAACTTTACTACTATTACTAAGAAGAAACAAGATAAACACTAGGTTGTTTGCATAGACAGACCATGAAAATGTAGCTTTTAGGACCATTACTTACAAGTTAATTACTTCAGTCATGTATATAATGACATAAATATAAAGAGATAGGGTCTTTTTATAATGAACCATCTTCCATTTTCCAAAACAGTGTACCTTGATGGAAAGTTTTGGGACTGCTACCCAGCCTACATTGCTCTGTGCAAATTGCCTGTTGCCAGGACATGAGCTTTTATTCAAATTATGGCAAAATTAAACACTTGAAATCAATATCAACAAAGTTCAAGTTGTTCAAGGCCAAACCAGTCAGACAGGAAATGCCAACCAAAACAATGTTGTTTATGAGGCTATACCAATATGGTTCTCATTCTTTTTCTCCCAGAGAGACAACTATCCTATAGAAGCTTTGATCCTAAAAATACTGTATACAAGCAAATATCAATTTATTGTATATTGCTCACATCTTTAGTATGGAGAACTTTGGATATTTTGGGGGATTTTGATGGTAGTGAAAATAAGACCCATATGTCAGCCAAAAATGGAGAGATCTTTTCAGTTCGACAGTGAAGTCTGTATCAGGAAGATGAAATGTTTCCCCTCAAAATGTGTACCCTTGGATATATCTCAATGAAAACAAAAGTCCAAATAGTACATTGGAAGGGTCATTGAACTGAATTGATTCAGATGCTATCTCAGTCACAAACTAAATGGCCTGAGGCAAGGCAATGTCTTACAGCCACAGCTGCCTGTCAATATAGGGATAATAATTTGCCAACGCTGCAAGGACTCAGATATGTGAAACAATCCATCTAAACACATCAATTGTGTTATAATGGGAAACCTGTGGCCATCTGGTAACATTGTTTGACCTAACAGAGTAGCAAGCAAGCTCTTTTAAATAAAGAACATTTTGAAACTATGCATCTCAGAATAAATATGAACTTCAAAAATAGCAGCTGCACCACTCTCAGCAAAAGGCTTTGGATTTTACTGAGGAACAACAGAATGAAAGCAATGTCACTGGGCAATAGGAAATGGCAATGAAGGAGAAAGCGACTCTCATTAGAGGAACAGCATTCAGTGGAGACATAGCCTTTAAAGCAATAAACAGTGTTGAGGGAATAGATGAAAACATGAAAAATGGTCACAAAACCCTCAGTGGGGAAGTAACATTCAGTGGGAAATTGCAATGAAGGGGAAAGTGGTGATCCTTGAAAAAACACTTCTCAGTGGGAAATAGTGTTTAAGGTGTATTGAAAAGAGAACAATGAACAAACGTAGGGGCTTGTGATGAAGCAGTGTGTACACTTCCTCATCACAAGGGAAAGGTTTTTAGGGAACAGTTTTTAGGGAGAACTCCCAATATGTGGTCAGTAAAAGAAGGGGAATTAGGGAATCTTTTGGATAAGCAGCAATGGGAGGCTGAGTTATTAGCAGTTTGAAACTGGTGTTCATAAGTTCAACAGGAGAGTGAGGGGTAAAAGGGGAGGGAGAACAGAAAACTTTGCTGATCTGTATCAGATAGATTGGAATGGAAGGAAAAAAACAAAGAAGTCAAAGAAAATAAGAATTTGAAACCAACTCATGTGTAAATACAAGCTGGCAGGAATAGCCAATACTCCAGAAGATAGGCTTAAGATACAGAAAGATCGTGACAGATTTGAACATTGGGCACGATCTAACAAAATGAAATTCAATGGTGAAAAAAGTAAGGTTCTACATTTAGGCAAGAAAAAACCAATGCACAGATATAGTATAGGTCAGAAATGTCAAACTCACAATGTCATGTGATCTTGTGTGACGTATCAGAGCTTTTTCTCCATTGCTGGCAGTGGGGTGGGCGCAGGTTCCTGACGACGTGTTCGGCCCAAGGGCCGGCAGTTTGACACCACTGGTATAGGTGGTACCTTGCTCAATACTAGCAACTGTGAGAGGAATCTTGGAGTCCTGGTGGATAATCACTTAAATATGATTCACAAGTGTGCTGTAGCTGCCAAAAAAAGCCAATGCAGTGCTAGGCTGCATTAACAGAGGGATAGAATCAAGGTCACATGAAGTATTAATATCACTTTACAATGCCTTGATAAGGCCACACTTGGAATACTGCATCCAGTTTTGGTCCCCACGATGTAAAAAAGATGTTGAGACTCTAGAAAGAATACAGAGAAGAGCAAAAAAGATGATTAGGGGACTGGAGGCTAAAACATATAAGGAACGGTTGCTGGAATTGGGTATGTCTAGTTTAATGAAGAGAAGGTCGAGGGGGTGACATGATAGCAGTGTTCCAATATCTCAGGGGTTGCCACAAAGAAGAGTGAGTCAAGCTATTCTCTAAAGCACCTGAGGGCAGGACAAGAAACAATGGATGAAAACTAACCAAAGAGAGAAGCAACCTAGAACTAAGGATAAATTTTCTGACAGTTAAAACAATTAATCAGTGGAACAACCTGTCTCCAGAAGCTGTGAATGCTCCAACACTGGAAGTTTTTAAGATGAGACTGGACAAATATTTGTCTGAAATGGTATAGGGTTTCCTTCTTGAGCAGGGAGTTGGACTAGATGATCTCTAAGGTCCCTCCCAACTTATTATTACTATTACTACTACTACTACTACTACTACTACTACTACTACTACTATTATTGATCATCACATAGTCAACCAGATGTTCAGACTGGATTTGGCATTTTTGTCCTTACCAAGGACTTGGGACAGGCAGATGTGGATGTTTGATGGTATTACCAAGGCTTTTTTTCTCATAGAAAGCCCAGAATGGAGTTCCGGCACCTTTTTTGGATGGAACCTTATAGGGTAGGCAAGGCGGATTGTATGACATGTGTGAGTTCCGGCACCTTTTTTTTTTTTTTTTTTTTTTAGAAAAAAAGCACTGGGTATTACAGATATCGTCACAGGATGGAAGCAGTTCCTAGTAAGGCTGCCTTTTACAATTGACTAACAGTGGAATTTGTCAATACCAATGGTGTTCAAGTGGTGCTCCAGTTGTTTTGGGATTGTACCCAAGGTGCCTATTACTATTGGTACTACCCTTGCTTGCCTTTGCCACAGTCTTTTTATTTTTATTTTTAGGTCTTTGTATTTTGTTATCTTCTCCAGTTCTTTCTCTTCTATTCTGCTGTCTCCAGGCACTGCCACATCAACTATCCAGACTTTTTTGTCTTTCTTATCGACAATTGTTAAGTCTGGGGTGTTATGTTGCAGGTGCTTGTCTGTTTGAATTCTGAAGTCCCAGAGCAGTTTAATTTTATCATTTTCTATGACTTTCTCTATTTTATGATCCCACCAGTTTTTGCTTACAGGCAAATGATATTTTTTGCAGATCTTCCAATGCACCATTGTTGCTACTTTGTCATGCCGCTGCTTGTAGTCAGTCTGTGCAATCTTCTTGCAACAGCTTACCAAGTGGTCCACTGTTTCTTCAGCTTCTTTGCATAGGCGGCACTTACTGTCTGTTGCTGTCTTCTCAATTTTGTATTCATTTGTCCTTAATGCTTGGTCTTGTGCAGCCAGAATTAGTTGCCTGGTCTCTTTCTTCAATTTTCCTGCTCTTAGCCATTGCCAGGTCTTATTATTATCTGCTTTCCCAGCTATTTTTTTAATGTACTGGTCATGTAGTGCTTTGTCTTCCCATGCTTCTATTCTGTTCTTCATATGGTCTTTTTTGTAGGCCAGTTCAGTCTCTCCAGTAGTCAGTAAGCCTTCCTGATATACTAATTTCGATGCATCTTCATCATTGTCCTTCAGATATTCTTCCAAAGCCATTTCTTCTTCTTCAATCATCTGATATACTTGCAGCATTCCACGCCCACCTATTTGCCTTGGTAGATAGAGTCTGTCTGTCTAGAAGGGTTGATCAGTGTAAAGGGAAATAACTATAATTTTTTAAAAGCCAACATGGGTTTGTCAAAAACAGATCTTGCCAGACAAATCTTATTGCATTCTTTGACCAAGTGACAAAATTAGGGGACAAAAGGAATGCTGTGGATATAATTTACTTGGACTTCAGTAAAGCATTTGACAAAATAAATCATAATCTACTACTTGATAAGATAGAAAAATGTGGGTTAGACAATATCATCACCACATGGATTCATAGCTGACTGACTGGCTGTACTCAGTGTGTGGTCCTCAATGGAACCACATCTACATGGAGGGAAGTGTGTAGTGGGATGCCCCAAGGCTCTGTTCTGGGCCCAGTGCTCTTCAACATCTTCATCAATATATTTGGATGAGGGGATAGATGGGGAACTCATCAAATTTGCAGATGACAGCAAGCTGGCAGGAATACCCAACACTCCAGAAGACAGGCTTAGGATACAGGAGGATCTGGACAGATTTGAACACTGGGTGCTATCTAACAAAATGAAATTCAATGGTGAAAAAAGTAAGATTCTACATTTAGGCAAGAAAAACCAAATGTACAGGTATAGTATAGGGGGTACCTTGCTCAATAGTAGTAACTGTGAGAGGGATCTCGGAGTCCTAGTGAACAATCATTTAAATATGAGCCAGCAGTGTGCTGCAGCTGCCAAAAAATCCAACACAGTGCTGGGCTTCATTAACAGAGGGATAGAATCACAATCACATGAAGTATTAATACCACTTTACAATGCCTTGGTAAGGCCACACTTGGAATACTGCATCCAGTTTTGATCACAATGTAAAAAAGATGTTGAGTCTCTATAAAGAGTACAGAGAAGAGCAACAAAGATGATTAGGGGACTGGAGGTTAAAACATATAAGGAACAGTTGCTGGAATTGAATATGTTGAGTTTAATGAAAAGAAGGACGAGGGGGGACATGATAACAGTGTTTCAATATCTCAGGGGCTGCCAGAAAGAAGAGGGAGTCAAGCTATTTTCCAAAGCACCTGAAGGCAGGACAACAAGCAACGGATGGAAACTAATCAAGCAGAATGAAGGAGAAACTTCCTGACAGTTAAAACAATTAATCAGTGGAACTACCTGTCTCCAGAAGCGGTGAATGCTCCAACACTGGAAGTTTTTAAGAAGAGACTGGACAGCCATTTGTCTGAAATGGTATAGGGCTACTTGCCTGAGCAGGGGGTTGGACTTGATGACCTCCAAGGTCCCTTATTATTATTTATCTTCCCATTCTCTCTATTTGTAAAGAACTTTTTAAACCAAAATTAATAAATTACTCACTACTAGAATTATTTTGAGCATTCTGTGTCATAATCACAATTTTTAGCACAAATTGGCTAATCAAAAAAATAAAAATCTCTGAGCTCTAAGGAATTACATCTACAGCCCAGTATAAATTTCCTAAGTCCTGTTCACATGTTTCTTTGGGGTTGCTTGATCAAGAAGATATTTTTCCGAGCCCTACAGATACAGAGTCAAAGCTAGTAAGTGCATTTGTTAGATGGACATTGTTTTTAGTTTTCAGCAATGATGCTTCTTGTATTATTGCTTGCATGCTTCACTGAAACTCCTCTGCACTCTTTCAGGGCTTATAAGGAGGTAAGTCTGAGGTAGCAAGCAAATATTTGTGAACTGATTCTTGTCTTTGGCCCATGAATGTAGGACACACACACAGAGAGAGAGAGGGGGGGGGGTGGGAGGGAGGGAGAGAGAGGGAGAGAGGGAGGAAAAGAGTGTGAGTGCTGGGGGAAATGGTAGCTTGTTGACTTGTTGACATTTCTTGTTGACATTTCTTGTGCTGTTTGCCTGTGGTAAATCTGGCTTTACCCTAGGTATCCTGGTCAGGATGTTAGATATAACTATCATTCAAGATGGCAGGAAGCAATTTGACAGTGTCATTGTAAATCTATTTTTCAATATTATATTTGATATTGTTGCTAATTGTTTTTAATCACTTCTTAGCTGCTCAGAATCACTGTGACAAAGGACATCCATGTAAAGCTAATCAATATATAAATACACATATCTAAAATTTAGACAAAATAACTGTGATCAGGAGTAGCCACATCATCATCCCATTTCTTTTACTGGTTCCAAAAATATATTCCTTTTTATTCTTTATAAGCCTCAAATCATCCTATTTTCTTAGTGAATGTTTCCATTTACATACTGTAATAACTTTTTATTTAAAACCACATGAAGTGCACATACATTCTTTGATGAATTCAAATTAAAAAATGAAGTGTGAAAGTAATGATTTATAAGGGTGGTAGGTTACCAAGAAAAACACTCATATTTCTTATGCATACTGTACTTCCTACTCTTCTTCCTTTAATTTAAAAGCCAAGACATAATGCAATGTATTAATCATCTTAAAATATTTGTTGTTGCTAAACATTATACACCTGCAAGTAAATTTATTTTGCATTCTCCATGCTGCTACATAGTGAATGCTTCTACCTAGTGCTGAAGAAGATCTATTTGAAAAGAGGCTCCTTCCTTCCTTCCTTCCTTCCTTCCTTCCTTCCTTCCTTCCTTCCTTCCTTCCTTCCTTCCTTCCTTCCTTCCTTCCTTCCTTCACACACATCCCTTTAGCTTAGTTTCCCATTTTTGTCCAGTGACTGTTCCCTCCCATGTGGACAATAAAGATGTCTTGCGATTCATTGGTATCTTGGGGAAAACAACACTGAATTTGCTGTTTGAAATGAAAAGCTTGTTATGTCACTTTCACATCTGAAATACATGAAATTCAAAAGTGCCCTGCTGAGCTGGAAAGGTGTTTGAAATATTAAAATGTCCTTGTGAAGAATCTAAAAGTGTCAATGTGCTTTTTTATTTTTTAATGAAGTACGCATATAGTTATATTCCATTTGAATCACTATGGGAAATTTACTTTATTCAATATTGGCACTTGGAATACTGCATCCAGTATGTGTGAAGAATGCTGGGATCCTCTAACTTATCTGAAATTGGATTCTGTTGAATTCAGTGGGATTCGTTTTTCAGTAGATAGGCACATCTTTCAACTGGAAATTTCTTATGAATATTTGACAAAAATCATGCAGTCTTAGGGTTACCAACAGGTTACATTTTATACAATAATTTCATGCCTGAAACATTTGATAGAATGTTTCCCCTGTTTCCCAACAATCTACATTACTAAAGCAGTTAACGTTGTTTTGCTGATTTCATAGGAAACTATAGCAAAAATATGTTGAAATAAGCTTTGAGAATTCAGTTGCCACAATTAGAAGATTTTTTTTTTACTGAGCTACAGATCAGGCTAGCATAGGCTGTGAGAGCCCAACCATTACTGAGTGAATGAAATATTCCAGTCTTTCTTGGTATACATATGAGACCATAACATAAATAACCTTAAAAAAAACTTACACATAGATTCTGATCACAAAGTTACTTTCTCAAGTTCAAGTGTTCCCTTAAGGAGAAGGCATTATTGTCTTATATTGTATCAGAATATGTGTTTGTTATATGATTAGGAGTGTTTATTTTAATTGCCAGGTTGTCTGTTTTTCTCAGTCCCTGAGTGATGAACTACTGTGTACATAAACATAGGATTTGATTTTAAGATTGTAAGTTTCTGAAAATACATTTGAAGCTGAACAGTGTTACCAAAAATGATATTCAGGTAGAGACTGAAAGGTTCCAGCAACAATTAGATATTACACCTCTTCTTGAGCCTTAAACCGTATTTAGTTTTAAACATTTACAAACTAAAAGCTTAATGATACAATTTATTTTATTTTATTTTTATTTTTAAAATTTATAAGCCGCCCCACTCCCAAAGGACTCTGGGCGGCTAACAATAAAAAACACATAAAACATAATAAAACAACAGTACAAAGACAATCATCCAGGGGTTAGGTTTTATAAACCCCAGGCCTGCCGGAAAAGCCAGGTCTTAAGTAGCTTATGGAAGACCAACAGGGTGGGAGCGGTCCTAATCTCCGGGGGGAGCTGATTCCAAAGCGTGGGTGCCATCACAGAGAAGGCCCTCCTCCGCGGTCCCGCCAAATGGCACTGCTTGGCCGACGGGGCCCGAAGGAGGCCCAGCCTGTGGGATCTAACCGGACGTAGGGAACTATGAGGTAGTAGGCAGTCTCGCAAATAGCCTGGCCCTGAGCCATATAGGGCCTTAAAGGTAATGACCAACACCTTGAATTGGACCCGGAGACCAATGGGCAACCAGTGCAGCTCATGGAGAATAGGTGTAACGTAGGTGTATTGAGGAGCACCCACTATTACTCGTGCGGCTGCATTCTGGACCAACTGTAGTCTCCGAATACTTTTCAAGGGTAGCCCCATGTAGAGCACGTTGCAGTAGTCCAAACGTGAGGTGACAAGGGCGTGAGTGACTGTAAGGAGAGCCTCCCGGTCCAGGTAGGGTCGCAACTGGTGCAACAGGCAAAGGTCCTCCCAGCCATAGCTGTCAACTGATGTTCCAAATTCAGCTGTGGATCAAGGAGGACACCCAAGTTGCGAACCCGCTCCAAAGGGGGTATATTTTCCCTCGCAAGAGTCAACCCTGGACAGTCAACATGATCCTTGGGAGGCAACATCCAAAGCCACTCGGTCTTGTCAGGATTGAGCCTGAGTCTGTTAACCCCCATCCAGACCCTCACGGCTTCAAGGCAACGGCCCAACACATCGGCAGCTTCACTGAGAGAGCTCGGGGAGGAGATATATAACTGGGTATCATCAGCATACTGATGAAACCTCACCCCATGCTGTCTGATGATCTCACCCAGCGGCTTCATATAAATGTTAAATAGGAGGGGAGAGAGGACCGACCCCTGTGGCACGCCACATTCAAGGGGCCTCGGGGTTGACCTCTGCCCTCCCACCAATACCGATTGCGACCGGCCAGAGAGGTAGGAGGAGAACCACCGTAAAACCGAGGTGGCGCAGCAGTTAGAGTGCAGTACTGCAGGCCACTTTAACTGACTGTGTTCAGCAGGTCAGCGGTTCAAATCTCACCGGCTCAAGGTTGACTCAGCCTTCCATCCTTCCGAGGTAGGTAAAATGATGACCCAGATTGTTGGGGGCAATGTAAATATATATATACATTGCTTACTGGTGTACACCGCTTAGAGAGTGCTTGCACTTAAAGCGGTATATAAGTCTCATAAAATAAATAAATAAATAAATAAAACGGTGCCTCCCACTCCCACCCCTTCGAGTCGTCGCAAAAGGATACCATGATCGATGGTATCAAAAGCCGCTGAGAGGTCAAGTAGCACCAAGACAGAGGAATAACCTCTGTCTCGGGCCCACGAGAGATCATCCATCAGCGCGACCAAAGCGGTTTCTGTGCTGAAGCCGGGCCTGAAGCCAGATTGAAAAGGGTCTAGATAATATGCTTCATCCAGAGACCGTCAGAGCTGGAGCGCCACCACTCTCTTTACAACCTTCCTCACAAAGGGGAGATTGGAGACTGGACGGAAGTTATTTAAATCAGCCGGGTCCAGGGTAGGCTTCTTGAGCAAGGGCCTCACAACCGCCTCCTTCAGGGATTGCGGGAAAGACCCCTCCCTCAACGAAGCGTTGATCAACACCTGGAGCCAGCCTCGTGTCACCTCCTTGGCAGCCGAGACCAACCAGGAAGGACACGGGTCCAATAAACAAGTGGAGGCGCTCATTGCTGCCACCGCTCTGTCAACATCCTCTGTGGTCACAGACTCAAATTCATCCCATAAAACTGAGCTAAGACCTGCCCCAGTCATCTCAAAAGGCCCTGCCCAATCGGAGTCTAGGTCTGTCCGAATCCGAGCGATTTTGTCTGATAGGAATTGCACAAATTCCTCCGCTCTACCCTGTAAGGGCTCCCCAGCTTCCCAAACATTAAGTAGGGAACGGGTCACCCTAAACAGGGCAGCGGGGCGAGATTCTGCAGACACAATGCGAACATTTTGCCACTCGTATCGCCACTAAATAAGTCCTAATATAGGCTCTTAGAAGTGTCCGGTCGGATTCGGAGTTACTAGCCCTCCAGCGTCGCTCTAGATGTCTCTTCTGACGCTTCATCTCCCGTAGCTCCTCGGTAAACCAAGGTGCCCTCCGGGATCCACAATCACGGAGAGGTCGCAAAGGCGCGGTCCGGTCTAACGCCCCTGATGCCGCCTTATTCCAAGCAGTGACCAAGGACTCAGCCAGTTCGTGGAGGAGGGAATCAGGAAAACCCCCAAGCGCTATTTGGAACCCCTCCAGGTCCATTAAACGCCTGGGGCAGAACCACCTAATTGGTTCCGCCTCCCTGCGGTGGGGGAGTAGGACTGAGAAATCTATAACAATAAAATAAAAATAAAAAAATAAAATAAATAAAAAATAAATAAAAATAATGTTGGAAGGGACCTTGGAGGTCATCTAGTCCAACCCCCTACTCTGACAGGAAACTCTATATCATTTCAGAGAAATGGCTGTCCAGTCTCTTCTTAAAAACTTTCAGTGTTAGAGGATTCACAGCTTCTGGAGGCTGATTGTTCCACTGATTAATTGTTCTAACTATCAGGAAATTTCTTCTTAGTTCTAGGTTACTTTAGTCCTTGATTAGTTTCCATTCATTGCTTCTTGTCTTGGCTTCAGATGCTTTGGAGTATAGCTTGACTACTTCTTCTTTGTGGTAACCCTTGAGATATTGGAACACCGCTATCATACCCAATTCCAGCAACTTTTTTTACATCGTGGTGACCAAAACTGGATGCAGTATTCCAAGTGTGGCCTTACCAAGGCAATGTAAAGTGGTATTAACACTTCATGTGATCTTGATTCTATCCCTCTGTTAATGCAGACCTGCACTTTGTTGGCTTTTTGGCATGGGACAGATTTGTTATCCCTACTTCCATAAAATGGTGTTTTATACAATAGAAATTAGATTCAAATTAGATAGAATCCTGTAAAAGTGTCAGCAGCAATCGTATCAGGAAATAAAATAAAAGTGACAAGTTGTCTTTAGCAGCAGGAAAAACTGAAATATTGATGGTGCCAGATGTACACCCATTGGGAAATAGTTGTAAAGTAAAAGTATCATAATTAATGTACCCCATGTTTATTCTCTAGATCAAGGCTCTCCAACCCTGGCAAATTTAAGACGTGTGGACTTCAACTCCCAGAATTCCTCATGCTGGAGTTAGAGTCCACATGTATTAAATTTGCCTAGGTTGGAGACCCCTGCTTTAGATATTTCCTATAGGCAGTATCATCATCAGGGTCCTCTGAACATTTCATATGCAAAGCTGACTTTGGTAAAGAGAATTTGGCAACAGTTTGGCTCACAGATTATGTATGGCCTTCCAAGTCAACAAAAATGTCTTGCAGGAGGCTGATTTGGAAAAGCTAACACAGTTTAGCTAATCAGATACAAAATGGTGGCCACTGTGTAAAACCTGTACAAATTTGAATTGTACACAATCAGATTTATTCTGATACATTATCATTAATTTATGGACTAATGACCCAACTTAATATATTTAGTTACTCTAGGTCACAGGTCGGCAACCTGCGGCTCCGGAGCCGCATGCGGCTCTTTGAGCCTTCCCCTGTGGCTCCCAGCCTCCTCTGCCTTTGCAGAGAGAGACAGAGACAGAGAGAGGCAATTGCACTTACTTCCCTTCTTCTCTACTGTGTGTGTGTTGTGTGTTTTTTTTTTTTTTTTGTGTGTGTGTGTGTGTGTGTGTGTTGTGTGTGTGGTGTGTGTGTTGTGTGTGTGTGTGTGTAAAAGAGAGTGCACTCACAGTGTTCTCCGAGGAGCTGAAAACTTCTGGGCGGAGCTCCTCCCTTTGCTGCGTCTCTGAGGAAGTCAGGAAGGGCAGGAGAGAGCTGAAGCTAGCCCAGCTAGGCTCGACTCAGTAATTCTGGGAGTTGAAGTCCATGAGTCATAAAAGAGACGAGGTTGCCTACCCGGAGGTTGTTGGACAACAGCTTGAAGCTTGCCAGGTGAGCAGCAGATAGGAGGGGGGGGGAGAGAAAGAGAGAGAGAAGAGAGAGAGAGGGAGAGAGAGAGTGGGGGAAGAGGAGTGGCAGACCAAGGGCAGATAGAGAGGGAGGGAGAGACCCTTTTGACATCTAAAATGAAGATAACACTGCATATATCCTTTTTTTACCTGTGTGTGTATGTAATTTTATTCTCTTAAAGCATTCTCTTGGTGATCATTGTTTTAATAGTATGGATATTCCCAAGAGTCATATTTTTACTTTTATTTTTAATGTGTATATGTGTGTGTGTGTGTGTGTGTGTGTGTGTGTATATACATATACACATACACACACACACATACACACACCTATAATAAAGGTTAGAAAGGATATATGCAGTGTTATCTTCATTTTAGATATCAAAAGGGTTTTGCGGCTCCCAGTGTTTTGTTTTTGGTGGGAAACGGGTCCAAGTGGCTCTTTGAGTGTTTTGGGTTGCCTACCCCTGCTCTAGGTCTTCATTTTCATTACTGTTAGATGTGATTAGGTCTCTCACATTAAATCTGTTCCAAGCTTCTGTAATTAGCTCATCCGGAACACATTTAAATCTAGTCTTCTTCCATTGGTCATAGCTGTCCAATTCATTATTCCATCTCCACAATTGCTTTCTATGTGATCTTCTTGCTGGAAATTCCTTCCTAGCAGGCTCATTAGAAAGAAAGCAACAGGTTTCATCTGTATTTGTATTTATCCTAAATTCAAAAATGGTGATTATGTCTGTCCATTTTCTCTTCAGCTTGAGAAACAAATTCTGCTGTTCACTGGTTGGAAAACTACACACTGTTTGAATAATGAAAGAGGAAATTTTGCTGGGAATGCAAAAGGAATTAAAACTCATACAAAATATTTGTCAACGCTGCAAATATTGCATATTTTTGCTTTTGACAATATGTAAAATTGTCTGGTAATTATGGGGTTAATACAGAGCAGAAGGGGGGTTGGGGGTAAAGCCAGGGAAAGAAAGAGGAAGAAAACATTTGACCTTCATACTAATTGGATAATGTGAGATATGATGGCTACTTTAGGGTGGGAACATGCTGATAATTTAACTGCTCAGAGGAAGAGAACTTAGATCCTAGCATCCCTCCGTTGTGCCTGTGCCAACATTTTGTAACAATAAAAGACTTTTAGGAAAATAAATGCCTGGAAGTTCTTTGAATGTTTCATTAGCTGGAACCACAACATCATGCTCTTGTACAAAAATTGACAATTGTGAGATAAACTTATGCTTCAAATGTAAATCAGGGAAATGTATAAAATTATATGCAAACTTATTAACATGGGTGAATGTGCATTTTTTTAGTTGTTCAATTATAACACTTTCCATGGCAACCATGTGTTTATCTCAGGTGACCTTATGCCCAATGCACATAGGTGGGCACTTTTTAGACCTTGCCTTTGTTTCAGAACAGTTACTGTATTATCTCATGAGGATGCTTAGGATATTATCTTTAGCTCTTCAATTTTTTGCCCTAGTCAGATTACTAACTGATCCAGATATAATTGATTTCCACCTGGGACCTCCATAAGGTTGGATCCTTTGAATGTTCTGTCCTAGTGCCTGATGGATCCAGATTGATTCTGGCAAGCAGTTGGAAAATTTCCTGTAATTTGACAGATGACCCTGTTGATGATTTGGTTCACTGTGGGGAACGTGAGACCATCTGTGCTCTTGACAAAATCAGTCCTGAGGAATTTCTCTTCTTTGACCATTCCCAGAGGCCTTCTTGCTTTACTGAGAACCTTTAGGAGATGAAGTAAAAGAAGTATTAATGAGAAATTAATCAACTGAACATGTATAAATGCTCATATTCAGGCATACTTTTCAGTAGAGATGGGAAAAGTATAACATTGTTACTTATTTTGTCTTATTGAATGAATTGTCACCCAGCAGCAACAATTTACTATTATAGAAGCATCAGCAGCAACAACCTTATAATATGCCTGTAGACCTTAAGAATCTGAATGGAAGAAACAAACTTAAATTTAAGCCTAGCAAAATGGAATTAATGTTTGTCCGTGAGGATTTCATCTGTACTTCACTGGGTGTCTCTAACACCAAATAACAGGTCCATAACTTGGTGCTCCTTGTAGAGTTTACCTAACTTCAGCTGGTGTGACAGTTGCAATCCTTGCTGAGTGGGAAGATCTTGATAGAAAGACTCGTGCTCTAATCATTACCTGCTTAAAGTGCTGCCTTGAAAGATCACTTCGAATTACATTTGTTCAGAGTTCAGATGTCAATATATAGACTGAAATTCACCAGAAGGAGCTCATTACAGTGATACCTTGGTACTTGTTGTTAATTGATTTCAGGAGGCACAATAAGTACTAAAAATGATGAGTGCCAAACAAACCACATGACTTACCATGTGACTTTTTGTTTCTTGTCTGTCTGTTTTCCTATGTCAGCCACCTTCCCAGCATGACTGACTTCCTGTCCACTGTCTGCAGTTATCTCCCTCTTCCTTTTACAGTGACCTTTCCAGCAGGGGTGACTTCTTGTCCATTTATGTCACCATTTTCCTATCTCAGCACATTGAGTACCAAATAAACAATGAGAATCAGGACAATATTTTTGTATCAAAAAACATTGAGTACCAAATTTGACAGGTTTCAGGCCTATATTAGCAATCAATAGGCTTCTGAGTGCACTTTAAACATATGGGTACTGTTCTGTTAAACCCTACATGGCAAGGCACACATTTGTCTGCAGGACCATGTTCTTCAGAACAGAATAACAGAGTTTCCATCCATTGTTTCTTGTCCTATCTTTGGAGAATAGGTTGACCTCCTCTTCTTTGTAGCAGCCTCCTCTTCTTTGTTACTCCTACTCCTTCTTTTCATTAAAGTAGATATATCCAATTCCAACAATCATTCTTCATATGTTTTAGCCTTCAGTGTCCTAATCATCTTTGGTGGTCTTCTTTGTACTCTTTCTAGAGCCTCAACATTTTTTTTACATGGTGGCAACCAAAACTTTAAGTGAAATTAAACCTACCAGTGCAAATAAATAAATAAATAAATAAATAAATAAATTAAATAGGGGTTATGGAAAGCCAAGGCTTCCTAGTATTGAATTATTGTGATTGTGTCAATCATGTAGAACAGTCCCAGAGTGGATTATGGTAGGCTCCTACCTTGACCATAAGGGCTCTTCCCGAGAATAATTGGGCTGTAATTTCATGATGTCTGAGTTACAGTATGGCTTTTGGTCTATGTTTTTAATTGATTGAGGAATCTTTTATTTGTGCATTCATTATTTTTATTATATACAATTCATTATGCATTTTATTTTGAGATTCCTTTGGTATTTAGCAGTTGTAAAAATTATGAACAAACAAACAAGAGTTTTGTTTCTTATAAAGTAAAACATTAATTTAATATTTAAATCCATGGGTTATAGCAAAAATGTCTTATTTAGACATACATTTATATTTTATTGTTTATAAAATGATTTGAAAATACGTTTCACATTCAGATATCATGACCTGACATGACATGACATTCAGATATCATGAACAAAATAATACTTTTGAATTGTTGCAGATGTGATGTCCTTGTACTGTATATTAAGCCTAATAAGCAGTTAATAAGCAACTAAACATTGAGAAACATGGTTGTGTTTTAAATTTATTCCTCTTTCTATTTATGGATATGGATCTTTACTTTGTATTTTACAACCATTGTGTTAATTATGTGCAACTAAGAAATTCTGCCTGACATCCTTAATATTTCCAGTTCAAAGCACTTTAAAGTCTTGTGTTTAGGCTGCAGAAGGATAACATCTATAATAAAAGAGAATCAACTTGTACAGTGGTGTTCCAAGTAGTTATTTTATAGTTTGAAAGCTGTGCTAACTTTTCTATTAAGCAACTGTTATGTGACTAGACTGAAATGAATTTCTCTTTTTCTGCCACTAATACTCTTTAATCTCTCCATTTTAAAAATGTCTCGTCTGTGGGATTAGACACCCAGGGTGCCTCCATTCTTGTACTGGAATTTTGCTTGTAAGAACAAACATCTTTGTGATGGGGTGGGTGTGGGGCAGAGGAACAGACATTTTCATATAAGACCATTCTGCAGGAGGGAGGAATCACAAGCAGGAGATGGTCTGAAGAGAATAGAGAGCAAAGGGTGTCAATAATGGGAGTGAAAGGGAAGTGCACAGTTCTAATCTTGTTCTCACAAGTTGAAAAGATTGCAGTCATTAACAGCAAAAGGTTAAAGAAGGGATAAAGCAACACCCATTCCAGGTGTACTTTTTTCAGTTAATTGATGGTTGAGTGTGTGTTTGTGTTTCCTATGTACTTTTAAAAAAAGTTCTGTCATATGCATTTTTGCTCATAGAAGAAGAGCAAAATCCTTCTTAATAAACCATTGCATTACCTGCTAATCCCCAAAAACTGTCTTTCAAGGGGATGAAAATGGAAACACATCATATAATTCGCGTCTCTTTCATTGATGAAAAGGGAATTAGGATTCCCCATGAGTGAATCCTCTGAATTGTGTATTTTATGGCACTTATTTTGTTCATATCAGACAGAACAAAGCAGCGATATTCCTTTTAAAAATATTTTTGCTGTTGTCAAGAATAATTTTATAATTATTGGCAATATTATTATTCCATCTCTTGAAGCAGATAAGATAGAGCCTGGATGCCAGTAAGACTTAAAGTGGTCATTCCCCAAATATGGAGTAGCATTTTCCATAATAACAAGGAAATATGTGAGGTTAGGAGTGAATGACAATAATATAAAGGCAACACAGTGCTAGGCTGCATTAACAGAGGGATAGAATCAAGATCATGTGAAGTGTTAATACCACTTTGCAATGGCTTGGTAAGGCCACCTTGGAATACTGCATCCAATTTTAGTCACCACGATGTAAAAAAGATGCTGAGACTCTAGAAAGAGTACAGAGAAGAGCAGCAAAGATAATTAGGGAACTGGAGGCTAAAACATATAAGGAACGGTTGCTGAAATTGGGTATGTCTAGTTTAATGAAGAGAAGGACTTGGGGTGACATGATAGAAGTGTTCCAATACCTCAGGCATTGCCACAAAGAAAAGGGAGCCAGGCTATTTTCCAAAGCACTTGAAGGCAGGACAAGAAGCAATGGATAGAAACTAACCAAAGAGAGAAGTAACCTAGAACTAAGAAAAAATTTCCTGACAGTTAGAACAATTAATCAGTGGAACAACCTGCCTCCAGAATCTGGAAGTCTTTAAGAAGCTGGAAGTTTTTAAGAAGAGACTGGACAACCATTTGTCTGAAATGGTATAGGGTTTCCTGCCTGAGAAGAGAGTTGGACTAGAAGACCTCCAAGGTCCCTTCAAACTCTATTATTACTATTGTTATTGTTGTTGTTGTTGTGTTGATAAGAGGTGACAAGAGATTATTATTATTATTATTATTATGGATCATCGCACAGTCAGCCAGATGTTCAGACTGGATTTGGCATTTTGTCTACCTATCGAGTCCTTACCCAGGACCTGGGATAGGCAGATGTGGATGTTTGATGGTATTACAGGTATCGTCGCAGGATGGAAGCAGTTCCTAATAAGGCCGCCTTTTGCAATTGACTAATAGCGAATTTGTCAATGCCAATGGTGTTCAAGTGGTGCTCCAGTTGTTTTGGGATTGCACCCAAGGAGCCTATGACTATTGGTACTACCCTTGCTTGCTTTTGCCACAGTCTTTCTATTTCTATTTGTAAGTCTTTGTATTTTGTTATCTTCTTCAGTTCTTTCTCTTCTATTCTGCTGTCTCCAGGCACTGCCATGTCCATTATTATTATTATTATTATTACTATTACTATTACTACTATTATTATTATTATTATTAAACTTCAGTCAACTGAACATTTAAATTAATTGGTGCTGATGGTTGACACGGGTTGCTGCCAGCATCCTAGGTATCTACCAGGTACCCCCTTAAAATGTAAGATGTTCTGAGTAGCCTAGTTTTTTGTAGTATTGCTAGAGTTATTGCAGGAAGCTGCAGTTTCTTGAAATATTTTGCAAAATTTATTATTATTATTATTATTATTATTATTAATATTTAGGAAGAGGCTCAAGAGAAATTAATATCCTTTAGTTTTATAATTTAAATGTTTGTTTCACTACTCATAATTTACTTGTAAAACATATACAAACAAAGCAAAGCAAAATCATTTCCGTTTGTAATATATGTTCTGATAAGAAAAAAACTATTTTCCTATTTAATTTATGATGACTGTATTTTGGAGGTTGCTATACCAGACATTTAATAATGTTTATTATCATTTATCATTGTAATTTATTGTATTTATTTATTGTAATTATTTTGGAGTAATGGTTAATGCACAAGGCCTGAGACCGTGAGTTCTAATCCTGCCTTGGGAAGGAAGCCATCTGGATGACCTTGGGCCAGTCACTTTATCTCAGCCTTAGGAAGGAGACAATGACAAACCACTTAAAAAAAATTGCCAATAAAATTGCCAGGATTTCACCAGGCTAGGTAGCATCATCACCGGAACTTTGATTGACGTTCTGCTAGAGAAGTATCCAGTGATCAGATAGTGATCAGACAGAAAAAATAATGTTTTAAGAGTACCTTAATCAAATGAGAGAGAAATATAGTTAATCTCTTATACAAATAATACAAATATTTATATTGTTACTATGTAAAAGTAAAATAGTAAAGTATATTTCTTTTTCATTCATCTACTGGTATAACTACCAACCAGTGGAAGAACAGAATATCTTGATCCTTTTCTACTTCTTATTGTTAAACATTCAAGAAAAAAGAATATTTACCTCTGAATTCATTATATATTGACTCTGTTTCAGAAGAAGTTCCAGAATAGGAGAGATCTGTCTGAATTGGCAGTAGCATTTACAGACAATGTATTCATATATCTAGAATAAATTTTAATTGAGAACTGAGTTATCTTCTTATTTTCATTACTATAGCTCAGGCATGTCAAACTGCTGCCCCATGGGCCGGATGCAGCACGCCGAAACCGCACCCACCCCATTGGCAGCAATGGGGGAAAAGTTACGATACATCATGCAACGTTATGTGATATTGTGAGCTTGAATGCGTGCTATAGCTCCTGATTTAGGTGAGCCTGAACAGGAAAAAACATATTAATTTATTAATAGTTGGAAGAAGTCTAATGAAATGTGCCAACTCTAAAAAACATAGTGGACAAAACAAAAGAAAAATTTCCCCTCAAATTACATTTTCTGCAAATAAAATTCCAGATGCTTGTGGCATTTGTACAAAAGTCTTCATTGCTTGTGATGCTCTTTTGTTAATAAGAATTCAGTGGGACAGATGGCTCCAACATACTATATGCAGGTAGGTACAAGGACAATGTGTCTTTGTATTCAACTGGTATTGCAGTTTAGATGATGATAAGGGAAGAATTATGTGACAGCAAAACACAGTTTTCTCATGAGAATTGGAAATATATGTCAGCAAAGGCTGAAGGGTGGGATGTATACTGTACGAGGCAGTACTAATAGTAAAATACTTTCAATAAATAAATAATACTATCTATTATCCAAGCACGTATAATAGTCATGCTTCAATGAACCACCTGCAATCTTTATATCATCTCAACTCACAAAAGTAATGATTTCTATTAAGCTAATATTTTAAAGTTGCATGTTTCACATCTGTTTAAATACAAACTTCTAGACTCTTCAGGAATTGCCACTTCAGTCATAAGAAACTGTAAAGTAAGAAACAAAGTTTATTATTTTGTAAACAGTGAAAAACATATTTTATATTCTTCCAGACGGCTCTATTACAATGTTACTTATAGTTTTGAGTTTTCAAAAAGTACACTACCATAAATCCTTCTTGCAGTCCACGCTAAAAAAGAAAAAAGATTAGTGGATTCCCATGGCTTTGTTTTCCTTGCCACTTAACAATCAAAAAGAGCTGCCAATCACTTACCCCAACACTGAGTGGAATGGGGTTGGGTGAGTCTAAATTCCAAGAACAGAGACTTTAACCATATTTCAAGTTGAGAGAAACAGGTTGCAGGTATGAAGGATATGTAGGATGAAGCGGTAACTTTCAAAGTTACTGTTCAGTGTAGTCTCTTTTCTCCTTGTGACCTTTCAATCAATCTATATCTAAAAAAGGATCTAATGCTATTCTGAAAGATGCTAAGTCCAGGTTCAAAAATAGTCTAATTAACAAATAAGAGGAACAAGGGGAAGTAATAATATATATGGCCCCCATTTCAAGTAGTATTTTCAGGCAGTGCTGGCAACCAGTGACCAAGAATCACACGTTTTGACCTCAATTGACCTCAATCTTGGCTAGGGAGAACAGTGGCTCGCATGGTTAGGATGCTGACTTGACAAGCAGCAAGCTTGTGTTCAAGACCTGAGTGCTGCCATGGGGCAGGGTGAGCTTCCATACTTCACTCCAGCTCCTGCGGGACATAAGGGGACCCCACCTGGGATTCCCCCAGGCAACAGTGATAACACAGGCTAATCCTTCACCCCGGAAGCATCTGGGTGCCTCTGACATGAGTGTGATGTGATTTTATTTAACAAACTATTATGAAGACATCAAACTGCAGTTACTAATGGGAATACTCTTCTACATATCTATTTTCAGAACACGCCACAATACTGGTTTTTTTTTTTTTTTTGGGTTACTTTAGAAAACTGTGAACACCCGTCTTTTGGGTATAATAACTCCAAGGAATCCAAATGATCAAAGTCTGATTGAACAGAGAATTGAATCTATCTAATTGACACTGTGTTGAATTCAAATCCCATTCAGCCTAGTGACTGCTTTGAGTTCCTAATGGATTCAACATATGAGAAATTATTACTCTAATACTGAACTCTGAACTTTGGTCATCTTAAGGTTCTTGGACTGGCATATCTCTCTGTCCTATTGGCAGAACTTGCAAAAAGCTGACTAGAAAGGGCCTTGGCTATAGCAAGATTTGAAATTACAAAAGTTGGGAGATCATATAATATCACTGTAGTGTTCTGTTGTAATCCATTTGAGATTTTGAGACATTGCCAACTGATTTTAAGTATACAACTCCTGTAAGAATTGTTATCTATCAGTCAATTAAAACTGATACATCTGATTTAGTTCAATATGGTGTATAATTACTTAATTACATATCTAGGTGCAGATGCACTTTTAAATACCAAATGTATAAGCATTTTAGGCCACTTTTCATTGCTGTAGGAATTAGAAAAAATGGGAATTAATGCTTTTCCTGAATGGGCAATCAAAGCTGATTTTCAGATCCCCCTTGCTAATATTCTGATGTCATTAGACAATTATGTCACTATTGCAGAACAACCTTTAGAAATATTTAATTAAGTCTTGTGTAAATGTTCTTTTACTGGAAAAGTCATACAAAGTTCATAATATCACTGGGAAGTAAAAAGAAAGACTGTTGATTCAAAGCCATGCTACTCCAGCTGAATGTGGGTGTCTATATTAATGCTTATGGCAATGTTAGTCATTATAGTATAGTAGATTTTTTGTTTATTTGAATTTGCTGTATGGATTGTTAATTAAGTGATTTGCTTAAAGCAAAGGTTATCCAAGGACATTTGGAAGACCAATTTATTCCTATGGGTGTTTCCTCTTAATTAAACAGTCATAGGATTCTGCAACATTATATTCAGCTTGAGCTGATTGCTTAATTTTTTTTGTTTTATTTCTATTTAACAGTGAGGTGATTAATCATTAATTAATGATTCCTTGATAATAGAATGGAGACAAAGATAGAGACTTATAAGGGATTCCAAGACATGTAGCATTCATATACTATTTGCTAAATATTCATAATCAGTAAGTTGTTAAGCCTTCCAGTATGCATATTGCTTCCTCCAAATATTTCCCAATATCCTTGTTTTCAGCATCAATCATTAATCACAAACTTCTGTTTTCCACGCCAAAGGAATAAGAATATATAATTAAAATAAATGCCCATTCTTTTCAAATTATATCTTTATTTATACCCTCTTTTCTCTCTCTCTCTCTCTCTCTCTCTCTCTCTCTCTCTCTCTCTCTCTCTCCCTCCCTCCCTCCCTACCTACCTACCTACCTAGTGTGAACTTTAGGCTAATATTCATTGAAAATAATAATAGCAAACATCACCTCTCTCTTCCATATCACCAGCTCTTGCAAGCTAGAATGAAATGTAGTTATATGTAGTCATATAAATGTAGTCATTTACAACTTCTTTTAAAATGTTATTTTGATTATTTATATCCTGCCTTTTGCCCCCATGGGATTTCTTCTTCTTTGTTTTCTTCATGAAAAGCTGGGAACACAGTCTCTGGAATAATATGGGAAGCAGTCAGGATTTAGTTGGCAAGAGGAGGAAATCAAAAGCATGATTGCATTCCTGTATAATTTTCAAAAATGTTTATCATATATTACAATGATGAATAATAATGAAGTTTTAATCCATCAAAAACAATTAAAATGCATCTCAGTGTATTATTATTCCCACTGTTCACTTTAGGGAATAGTTTATTGATTGATAATGGACTTCTATCAGAAAGCAATTTCTAGTTGTCTAACATGCACACATGCATGTACGCACACACAAATGTGCACATATATGCACAGAAAAACATACACTAACATTTTCTGATCGTAATTGCTAACTGGAAACTGACTAAGTTGGCCTGTTTGACATATTGCATGACTTACGCCATTTGGGATAAAGGTGTAGCAGTAGATTCTTCGTGTGATGCATAATATAAAGCATAGAGACGTTAACGAAGTTTGAACACAAGATGGTCCATCATCAACAATTTATCAGAGTTTCAGCACAAAAGGCTAGTGTGGGGGAGGCTGAAAGTTACAACTCTATGTGCTATGCAAATCAGAACATGAATAATTGAACTTCTATCTTGAGCTTACTACTTTCTGAAAGTGGACTTACTAAATTCTGCATTTTGTGAGAAACATGAATGCAGCTTATGTGGAAGAAAGTATTGTTTCTACACCTGGATAAAATAACAATAAAACATTATCAGTGAATGTATTATACTGTGATATTACATTAGATGTAGTGAAATATAGTCCAGATTGCCAGGAGGGAAGGACTGCATTGCAGCAGCAAAGAGGCAGCAAAACTTAGATATTTCAGCTGGGAGAAAAATGTTAAGAATCCTTGCCAGAGTATACAATATATATAGTGATGCAAAGAGTATACAATATATATAGTGATGCAAAGAGTTGCTTTAGTTTGGCAAGATTTCTGTCTGTAGGTGAGGAACAATAAAGGAACTGCTCAGAAGTAACTCTATATGTTTTTCTTAACTTTTGGGGGCTAAATTACCTATATACTGTATATACAACAAGAGATGAAGTAGTGGATCATCTCTTCCATTGAACATAAAGAAAAACTTAATATTGTATATTAGTCTAGCAGCACTGCTTTATATTTTGGCAAAAACTGAAGAGAAGGTACTCATTTATTTATTTATTTATTTAATAAAACCTGGAGTTAGACATTTTTCAATATTTTTTCAGCCACTTCTTTTTTCGTTGTTGAATAGAAAAATGCTTCAGAATCCATGCCTGTCACTACACCCTTGTCTACAACTTGTTTTGTTTTGCGACTTTTTTCTTACTACACTTCAGTTAAATCAGGGGCCCCCAACCCCCAGACATGGACTGGCACTGGACTGCAACCTGGCCATGCAAACAAGTGAAGCCCCATCTGTGGGATGTAGGCAGCACACAAAACGCCCCCTCTGGTCGGTGGAAAAATCTTTCTCCATAGAATCGATGCCTTTTGGGAACCTCTGAGTTAAATTCTAGTGGGTTGCATTTGTTACAATGGTAAAAAAGCTAAAAAAAGTGACCAAAATAAATTCTAAGTATTAGCTGGATAGAAAAATAAGGATATTTAGGCCAATACTTTCAGAAGTCAGCCACCACATTTTAATTCCAAATTAATGCATCACAATATATCCTGCATGCATGATCTACAATGTATTATACATTGGTACATTCATGAACATTATCCCAAAAGACAGTTGTAGGGGCCCCCGGTATATATTCTTATTCCCTCCCCTCCTGTTTTCACATCTATAGTAATGGTAAGTTGACAATTGCAGCATATCTGAATTCAGTTTTCCTCAGAGGATCACTGTTCTCATATGCTTAAGCTCCATTCAGAAATAAGGAAGCATGTGGAAATATTATAATAATTAAATCCATATGGTGAAATAAATTATCCATATCATTAATATAGCTGGCATTAGCTGTGATCCACAAACTGCTTAGCCCGCAGTTCTACACTAAAGAGTATTGTTATAGTGATTTCAATGACACAGTGTTTTAGACATAAACTCGTTCCCTTAAGTTTTTGATCATAGCTGACTACCAGAAGTCCTCCCATCAAATTGTTTTCCATGGTCTGCTTCTTTGTGCATTTATTTGGATTTGTTCCTATTTCAGTGTCGTATCTCAAGATGGATTTGCTCTACAGAATGCATTTCTGCCTATATAATGGCAGGTGCTTGATTTACAAAGAATTCCCTTTGTTATTGGAAAACTTCCATCTTTCAAAAAATAGCCTATAGGGGATACAGATGGCTGCAAAAGGGAACAGTAATCTCTATTATGCAAGTGAAACTATGTTTTACTAATTCAGTATTTACCTTATCTTGTAATTATGAAGTTTCAAAAGATGTGCTGAATGGTTTTAATAAAAATGTATAACCTAAATGTTTTAACTAAAGAAGTAAAACATCCAAAACTGCTGACATAATGTTTTAAAAGTTGAGTAATGTTTTCAAATATTACTCATGCTTTAAAAATAAGGCATAATTCAAGATGTGACATCAGTTAATGACCTATGTATGGCATTTGATATTTTTTTCTAAAGGAAAGCAGCTAAAAGAAAGCAATATCATTATTTCTTCTTTGCCAGAATCTTACTATTCCACTATGAAAACCTCTTCGTTAAAAAATAGCATAATATTGACATTTCCATACATAGAACTAGAAGTTATGCAGAGTAAAGGTACACATGTTATCAGATTATCATGCTTCCATGTGATATAAAACAGTTTCAAGCATGTGTTCTCCCTCTTTTGTTTTGTTTTGCTGTTTTGCCTATTTAACCCAATGGCTTACCTACTTAGAGTAGCAAAATAGGTAAAACAAAGCTTAAGAATATCTACATAGTTACATTGTGGCTGGGTAACATTCTGCTTACTAAATTAACTCAACTTTCTCTTTAACCAAAAAAAAAAAAAAATCACTTACTTGCTAACAGAAAGCTAAGGCATCCTTGCTAGCTGCTGTTTTGTCTGAAATAATTCTTTGAAAATCACACACTAAGAGTTTCTAAATGCAAATAGAAGATATGCAATTTCTCAGTAAGACAGGAACGAATGAAACTATAGCAAATAATGAAGATAGAAAGGAGCTTTACTGAACAAAAGGGAGGACAAAGAGATAACATTTGGAAGTGATCCAGGCAGATGCCTTCCTAGATCAATGACTATAAGGATGACAATGAGGAGTAAATACAGTACCATGGGACTTGTTGTAGCCAATGCACAAAAATAGCCTTCCTGTAGAATTAATTTCCTGGTTTGGTCTACTTAGCAGAATTAACCAAAACTGAATAAATGCTTGTAACAGCCAGATAAAATTGTTTTTGTGTACTTGCATTGGAACAATCTATAAAAGCTTATTTGACCATGTGCTTAAGACTTGCTCATTGAACTGTTGTCAATAATCATCAGAAGATCTTTTCTGACATTGATCCCCATAATGGTTGATCAAATATTCACAATACAGCACAAAGAATTAAATGCTTTAAAATTGGTATAATAATTTTAGTGATGCCAAATATCATGTGTGCAAGGTAAATATGGGCTAGGAAAGTCCTTGGGAGCACATTACTAAGATTTGAATTAGATATATTCATACTATTTCGTACCCTTATAAAACCTATCTCTTATAGTCTTTACCATATTAGGAAAATATGGTCATGTATTGAAGCATATGAACTGGGACCCACAAATGTTGGCTAGAAATTGTAATGAGCCTGTTATGGTTTGATTGTTTTTGTTAATAACAATTATCTTACTCTTTTGTGTTGGTATCATTTTTCTCAGTATCAAGTTATATAGGCTGAGGGAAGGAAGAATTGTTAATGAAAATTGAAGAGAACAATTAATTAAACAAGTCATAGCTAAATGCTACAGGACAAGCTTAATATATGACTTTAACAGAGACTCATGGAATATACAACTAGTACAAAATAAAATAGCTTCCCAAATTAAGAAAAAATGTGTTTGTGTGTGCCTACCTCAAAATATGAGAATTCCATGAACTAGGAGAGTCATACTGACTTGGATATCACTGGATTAACAAAGTCCATGTCAGACATTTAAGAACCAGGAAAATCTGATTGTGAGTGGGCTACTGGAACCAACCATTCCTGGATGACACAAGAGATCCTGGGACTAATGGATTTTTACTGCAACATTAAACTTAATGATAGGTGATAACCTGGGAGAGTGACATCAAGAGATCCCAGGAACAATATCAGAATTCTCTGTCCAGAAGAGTACAGTGCTAGAACTCTCAAACTGCCAGGCCTCTGGTAGAAGAACTGAGATTGAGAAAGATACAGATCACCCATAAAAGTGATCAGGGAATATTGTAACATCCAATTTCACTTTTCACACTTAATTTTAGCAAAATTATAAGTGAACTTGATGTTATTTTCTATTCTATTGTTTATCTGGCTCCCCTCCCTGTAATCATTAATATTAATTTGTCAAATCCTTAGGCAGATACCTGCTAAACATTTTAATAAAATGAAATGTACTTAGATGGCAACTAACTAAATAATATTTGAAAGAAAGGAATAATCAATTATTTTTTAAAAAATAATTCTTGAAAAAGAAAACCGAAATCTTTGCCATTTCCCCCAAATAAGAAACTTTAAGAAACCACTCTTGCAAAATAGGCAAAGATTCCTTCTTCCAACATTGCCCTACTAACAACCTTGCGGCTGTAATTAAATTTAACATCAATGTAATCTCTTTGGTATCACAATCAGTAACAATACCTAACAAAAACAATTGTGGGGTAAATTTTACCCTCCTTCTAAAAATTCTTTGAATATTCCACCATATCTTAATCCCAAAGGCTTTTATATTTTTACATGACCACCAGATATGATAGTAAATAGCATCCAAACATCCACATCTCCAACATTTAGGCTGTAAGTCAGGATACATACGAGACATTTTTTGTGGATCAAGGTGCCATCTGTAAAACATTTTATAAAAATTCTCCCTTAAGTTCTGGGCTTGTGTAAATTTAACATTTCTCACCCAGATGATTTCCCAGGTATCTAGTAGAACTGGTTCACCAAAGTTTTGTGCCCATTTAATCATACATTCTTTAACTAATTCCACTTCTGAATCCAATTCTACTAACACCCCATAAATTCTCTTAATATGAGTTCGTCTTTGATCTTTTACTTGTTTGAAAAAGTTTTCATCTTCTCTAAGCAAACCCACGTTACGATCTATCTTCCATCTATCCACTATTTGTCTATACTGAAACCATGAGTATATAATATTTTCTTTGCTAAATCTTCCAAAGATTTTAACTGCCAATTTTTACCATCCCATCTAAGTAATTGTGCATAAGAAACACTATCCATCTTAACTCCTCTCCTTATCCCTTCTATCGCATGCCATGGTATGGCCCATAATGGAATTTTGGAATCACTTCTGTAATATTTCCTCCATACCCGAAGTAAAGAAATCCTTATTATATGAGATTTAAAAACCCCATCAACCTTTTTATTAAAAATTAAATAGGCATGCCATCCAAAAAGTAAATCCCAACCCTCCAAGAGGAGTATTTCTACATTTGTTAAATTAAGCCAATCACTTATTAATGTTAAAACCACAGCCTCATAATACAATTTCAAATTCGGTACCTTGAGTCCACCTTTCTCGCGAATATCTTGTATGATTTTAAGTTTTACTCTTGGTTTTTTCCCTGCCCAAATGAATTTATTAATACCTTTCTGTCATTCATCTAAATTAACCTCATTCTTTAAGATAGGTATCATTTGAAATAAAAAAAGAAACTTTGGCAAAACATTCATTTTAATCGCCGCAATTCTTCCCAAAAGAGATAATTGCAACTTCTCCCAATTTTTCAAATCTCTTTGTATCTTGACCCATAGCCTTTCATAATTGTTTTTATACAATTTTACATTAGAAACAGATAAAATAACCCCAGGTATTTTACCTTATCAACAACCTCAAAATCTGTCAAATTAACCAAAGTCTGCTTGTCCAGATTAGTCATATTTTTGGGCAATATTTTAGTCTTATTGTTATTAATTTTAAAACCCGAAACCCGTCCATATTGATGTATCAATTGTAGTAACTCTACTACAGAATAAATAGGTTGGGATAAGGTAACCACCAAGTCATCTGCGAAGGCTCTTAATTTATATTCTTTTTTATTAACTTCTATTCCTTTTATTTGCTGTGATTCTCGAATTTTAATCAGCAATATTTCCAAAGTTAGAACAAACAGCAATGGTGACAATGGACATCCCTGTCTAGTCCCTTTTTCTATTGTAAACACCTCTGACAAACCCCCATTGACTATAAGTTGTGCCGTTTGTTTTTGATAAATAACACCAAGAGTTTGTAAAAAATTTTCTCCGAAATTCATTTTCTCAATTAATCCTAACATAAATTGCCAATTCAATTGATCAAACGCTTTTTCAGCATCTAAAAATATCAATCCTGCAGGAACTTGATTATTTTTATCTAAATATTCTAATAAATTGATAATTTGTCTAACATTATTTTTCATATACCTTCCAGTTATAAAACCTGTTTGGTCTGTATGTGTAACGTAGTGCAAAACCCTCATGAGTCTATTGGCTAAAATTTTTGCAAAAATCTTATAATCTACATTTAGGAGAGATATAGGTCTGTAATTCTTTGGTAAAGTAAGGTCTTGATCTTCTTTTGGAATTAAAGATATAAAGGCTCTGCCCCATGACGGAGGGATCTCTGAACTCTGTAATATATTATTAAAGAGCTCACTTAAAGGTTTTCTTGAGGATCAATCGCAAGAGAAGTATGTTGCGGTATGGAAAAAATGGATAGATTTTATACAACATAAGTTGGATATAAAAAAATATTATTTAGTTTTTTAATAACTTATATTTAAAATTTAATATTTTTTTATCTTTCTTCCTTTTTCCTTTTCTTTATTCTTTTTTTTCTAAACATTTATTTTTTGTATTTATGTTTTTCATATACACACTATTGTTAATTATCTTACAATTTTCTTAAGTAATGTATTTAGATTTATTTATGGTTTATATTTTTTTAAGATTTTTTGAAGAAACTTTAATTAAGCCTATATTCAGCTCTGGGAAGGTCGGGGGAGGGAATGGGAGGGTTGGGGAGGTTTGGGGGAAAATTGTTTTGTTTTTGTAAAATTTTAAAAATTTTCAATAAAAAAAATAATTCTTTGGATGAAAAACCCTACGGTGAAGAAAACAACATATGTGAATCAAGCTCAGGGGAGATTTTTCAGACTTAATATAAATAAATAAAATAAGAGAGAACTAGTGGTTGGATGAGCAACCCATACCAAATTGCTTAATGAGAACTCAACTTTCAACCTTTCATTGTACATGTAGAATGCAAGTAGGTTATTGTGTTTAGATAGTAATTTCAAAGCAACCTTGCTTCCTTTTATTCCCACAACAATGATATTGTGACTAAGTGGTCCAAGTCCAGTTGCCTCTTGAAAAACCACCTTTGGGACAACCATGACCTGGATGACTGAGAATCTCAATAGACAGTAACAAGAAAAATCCATGTTATTATCCACTAAGGGATTTTTTTTAAAAAAATTCTACATTAGTGTATTTAGTTGGTGACTCATTCTATTTCCTTAAATCACTATTAACTATGCTTGCATAGTTAGAAATATGTGATTATGCTGGTTAAGTAATAGAAATGTAAACAAAATCCCGCCCTGCATTATTTCTAGATTACTGCCTTTTTCTCCTTCATTACCCTTTTAGTATAAACCAGATCTTTGACATGGAAAGCAGTGTATTAAATAAATGAATAATAACATTAAGACAATTGCATAAACTAATATGCATTCATACCTGAGAAGATTTCCTGTCTGATGTTATGGAGAGGTATGCTTCAGAGAGAGAAATCTAGACCTGTACATTTTGTTCTGGTGAATTTAGAGATGTTAGCAGCTGGTTTCTTCAATGTTTCAGGGTCAAACTGAGGAATTCTTCAAGCAGCTGGCAATATTTTGGATACAAAGACCTTTAGGAATACTTCTCATTACACAAAATGGGCAAAACTGTGTGATACATTGGAAATACTGAGATTTTTCAAGGTTGTTTTTTTTTATTATTTTGTGGCAGGAGGAATTTGGTGTTTGCATCATTGGGGTCAGATAGGGCTCTGAAGCCATGAAGAGAGAGATTGAGACCTCTTTATCACCATAAAGCCTCAGGCAGTCAACCCTTATTCTTGAAACATATAGCAAAAAAACATTTGTGCCTCAGCATTTTCTTGCCTCTATCCCCTCAATATTGTTCTGTCCAACATTTAAAAAACCCATAGTGTCAGATAGCTCTAAAACATTGTGAAAGGAACAATCAAAGCACATTACTGACATGATATTTACAAGCCAACCTCATTATAAAAAGAAACTTCTCTTTCTCTGGTATTTTAAAAAGAAAACATTTCTGTTTACAAATTCCCTGTCTGTTGCTCTTTACTTCATGGGAAACATTGGACCTATCTGTGTACACAACTATAAATAACTGAGTATAAGTGTTATTTGGGAAAATGATTTTTGGATGATTGCTTACATGTAGATACAGCCAAAATCTATGATCTTTGGAAGAAAAAAAAATGAAGCCATGAAAACTGTAAGTAGAAAATGCTATTAAATACTGCTTCCTGCACCCCATCCTGAAGTGACTTGAACAAAATGCTTATAGAAAATTGCACAGTAAGGCAAAACAATGAAATATTCTAATTTTTTTTTAAATATCTGAAAGAAGTAATAGTTGAATACATAAATCTTTAACATTGCAATTTAAACTTATTGTGGAATTACAAAAACCATGTATCTGTAAAAGTTTACATCATATTTCAGAAATCTAATAATTATTTGTATCATTTATTTTAATTTGTACATTAAAAACCATAATGAAAATACCCACATTTTCATGGAATCTTTTCTATAGACTGCCAAAAAAACCCCAAAAAACAAAAAACAAGCCAATCTTAGGCATGTGGACTGAAAGCTGGACTGTCATTTGTACACATCTGTTTGTGGAATCATTAAGGAAAATCTACATTTAAGACATAGATTTTATTTCATAGAACTTACATGTGTTAATATTCTCAGAATGGTAATTTAATGACTCAGAAGAACTGTAAAATCTTTTGTGATGGGACAGAACAAATCCACAAATATATGAAAGAAATTGACTATGGCTAACAAGATGTCTTAAGATAGGACAAGCAGCCAAAAAAAAAAAAAAATTACATTTGTGAAAATCTGTAATACACCACTGGCTCTCTACACATGTAATTGAATAAAACTGGAAGCAGAGTTCTGAAAAAACCTAATGCTGAAAACTGATATTGTGTTTGATCTCTGGAGTCCCAGTAAATGGTCTCAGATAATTTAATGTCCAGACCAGGCAGCATAAGTATATATCAAGGTCAAAAACTATTTCCTTTACTTGCTACTATAACTCTCCCTTTCCTAACTACCATAATTCGCAAGAGATTCATTTTCAGGTTATATAGCCAAAACAAATGACAGGAAAAGTTCTACACGTGGAAAAAGAACTGACCGAGTAAGGAGTGTCAATTAATAAGGGAAAAAAACAATTTTATTTTCTGATTCTTCTTCATGTTTGAAACCTAAGATTTGAGTCCCTTTTAACAGCCACTAACAAGCATAGATCCAAATATTGAATGATCTTTTCTATCAGTATTATTCAGTTATCATTACTTTTTCAACAAACCATTCTACATTTTTTTCAAAATGACTAGAATTCTTCCTACTACTCAATATTTCTCACTGAGTGGATTCTATTTTAGAGTAATAGTGGCTTGGATTTAGATTACATTACCAGATTCTGACCTGTTAAAATCAATTGAACAGATACTAGACTTAATCTTAGCCAAAAGGCTAGACTGTAACAGTTAAGATTTACACTTGCATAGGCAATTAACCACCATTATAGTAGCATATGTACATTTTTATTCTACAATCCTTATGCTAGTATTTTATTTCATTCATTTTATTCTGTTTTTGTGTTGCATATTTTCAATTTTTTTGGTCATTGACCAAATAAACAATATTATTATCAGTATTATTATTATTATTATTATTATTATTATTATTATTATTATTATTATTATTATTATCATCATCATCAAATGAACAAATTATTGAAGGTTATATGGCTATTAAAATACTTGAATATTTATTAGCTTGCTGTGATTGTTTTCATAGGTACAAATACAGAAATCCACTTACAGGTCTACTCAGCAACTACTTGTGTATTAGCATGTATGTTTAAAAGTTATAATTCTGTGACTTCTGGGGAAAAATGGTGGACTGAAGAGGGTTCTGTGAAAAACAGAGCTGACGAGGACAGCAGAATGAAGAGCCAGTTAGATAAACTCTTTATAATTTCTTACTGGACAAGGAGAGGGCTTAAATTCATCTATAAGTGTTCCAGACAGTTGTTCCTCATGAGGAAACTGCAAAACAGTGCAATGAGTTTAGAGCTTTGGGAAATGAAATAATAGCCATTTTGTTTAAATGTGCAGTCAGCATCTTTTAAAGAAGAGTGACCTGGATAATTTTATTATGTTGGATTTACAAAAAGAGGTTTGTTAAAACTCTAAAGAGTTTTGTGAGAAGGGGCAAAATACAGATGAAAATAAATCAAGTTCTAGGGCATTATTTGAAGGGACTGAAAATCAAACTTAAAAGGAAAGAATCTAATGTTAATTTATTTGATCAAACTTAAAATAGATATAGTATGTCAATATGCTTACATTAATAAAAATAAAAATATTTATAATTTTCTATCACAAATGCATAGATTTATAGCAAAAATAAATGTATATAAAGCAGTTATGCTTATGATCATAGACAGCCACACAAGAATTTACCTCAGTGATAGAAAAGATACAACAATGATCAGCTAGTCTTACATTTTTTTGTCTTCCAGACTTCCATATCCATGTCCTTTGCGTATTTATCCACCTTCATATTCACTATGTTCTATCTCAATATTAATTTTCTTTAAAATCTGAAAAAATGCACTTATTTAAAATACATATTTTGCATGTATTTTAATATACATACTTTGCATTATTACATACGTAATAAACATAATTTATGCACACTGTAGACAAATTGATATGAATTGTTGCTTAATACAACTGCACCACAGAAATTTAGAAAAGTTTGAGTATCAAAAGATTATTGCATTCCAGTTCACATTCAAACAAAATAAAGAATTGGGCAAGTTTACATTAAATTTAAATTGAATGATTTCTTCCCCGCCATTTCTAATTAAACCACTTTGTAAAAACAAAACAAAATTGATGATATCTGAGACCAGTATAAACTACTCCTATCTGCTAATGATATGCTAGATCAAAAAAGCATGCTGATATGATTATGCAATTGCAACAAAGATAATTCTGTGGATTCTATTGCTATACTAATGGTTGATACCCATCAATTGCTAGTAATAAAAATATATGAATTGTAATTTGAAATAAACTATGAATATATAATGAACCAATCATTCTCCAAGTGAAATTGCTAGTCAGGTAAGCAAGAACAAAGTTAGGATAAATATAATAAAGCAGTGGAATAAAACCTAGGAAATTTTCTTCAAATTACATGGATTAATTTTCACATTGCCTATATGATATTTGTTATAATGATAATCTAATAAATATATTATTATATGCAGAAAAAAACAAGGGAACATCAAGGTACTCAGCACTACTATAGTTGACATACTGGTACTGGTATTGTCTTGACATTGATGTTTGTATAGTATAGACCTAAAACAGTTTTCAGATTTAACTTCATTTATGGATTTGTTGTTCATCAGTGCTCAGCATGTATTCAACATAATTTAAATCCATTGTAGCTCCCTGGAGGAAGTCAAGCTATTCTCCAAGGCACCTGAAGGCAAGACAAGAAGCAACAGATGGAAATTGATCAAGGAGAGAAGCAACTTAGAACTAAGGAGAAACTTCCTGACAGTTAGAACAATTAACCAGTGGAACAACCTGCCTCCAGAAGCGGTGAATGCTCCAACACTGGAAGTTTTTAAGAAGAGACTAGACGGCCATTTGTCTGAAATGGTGTAGGGTTCCTGCCTGAGCAGGGGGTTGGACTCAATGACTTCCAAGGTCCCTTCCAACTTTATTATTATTATTATTATTATTATTATTATTATTATTATTATTATTATTATTTACATCAAAATGCTGTTGAAAATGTGATTTTGTCAAAGTTCATTGAGATTACTGGGTAACAAGAATGATACAGTTAGCACATATACACATCTTGGATTACTATATTAATTTTATTTCATTGAAGAAGCTGTATGTTATGAAGGAAGGAAGGAAGGAAGGAAGGAAGGAAGGAAGGAAGGAAGGAAGGAAGGAAGGAAGGAAGGAAAGCTCACATGGATTGACTTGATCAAACTTATCACAGGCAAATGTATCAAATGTATCAAAATGTTTCATGGAAGTGCATTGATTCACTTCAACAGAGGCTAAAGGAAAAATCTATTTTCTAGGTTTACTGTTTATCAGCAAAGTGAAAATAACATGGCTGTTAAGAAAAGGATCACTCAATTCTTTGTGGCTTTTCCATACAGGAGCTCTTATTTCAAATTTCCAAAGCAATAAAGTGCTTCTTCAAAGATCCATTCAGTGCTAAGAACTAATAAACAACTTCTGATTTTCTCAATCTAATCTATGCAATTTGCTAGATACTCTTTTCTTTAATCTTTTACCAAAGTTTCCTCAAATATTTTGTAATTGTGTCCCACTGAAAAATATTTGGAAAATATGTGATTATCCAATCAAAACACACCCTTTCCCCAAATTTAATTTACTTTAATTTAAAGACATGGATGTTTATAATTTTAGTGAATCACTTAATATTTAGAGTTGTGTTTGTGTGTTCTTTCCTATCCAACCGATTTCTAATGAACTTTTTTTAAAAAATTGCCAAAAGTTATTCAGCATTTATTTACCATTTTAATTACGTCATATATCCCACGTGATTATAACAACTTACAGAATTTAGATCAAGAACATTTGTAAAGAGAAATCTTGAGTTTTAAGGGATTAGGATAAATGGATATTAACCTGCTGAAATCTAACTTTTAATTATTCATCTGCATCTTCACAGTTTACATTTTACTTTTGGATTAGTTCTCTGAAGTTTGCCTTCTATTTAACATAACACATAGAGGTTCATAATCAGTAAATGAACTAAAGACATCCTGCCTATGTAACAATATCATAAGGTTTCTATAGAAATGCTTAAAGGTATAGCCTTCTCAGGAATGGTGCTCCAATAATGTAACTAAAAAGTTCATTCAACCAGATTATAGACTATAGAAAAATTGGTACGAAGCCATTATTTATACGTTCTTGACCTTTAAGTGGTAACTTTTTATTTAGTCCAGATTTGATGTATGAATTCAAAATCCCTTTAAGAGAAGTTAATAAGTTCAGATGCTACCTGAAAATCTCCCATGTTTAAGTAGAGAAATTGCTCATTAAAAAGTATATATTGCATCATTGCATCTTACCCTTACTTTAATGCATGCATCATTCTTGAACATTAACAGAACCAGAGTGAAACTTCTAATTATGGATTGATTTATTTGAGCACTCAGTTAGTATATGAAGTATATAATCCTGACCCTGTACAGCTTTCATATTAAACATGTTTGCCTCAAAGGAGACACAAAAATGGACAGATTCCCTTTCAGGTGAAGGCTTTATGTTGGCCATTTAATAATATTATATAATGCCAAGATTTTCCTTATTTTAAGTTTCCATATGTATGCTAAGCTGCTAATTTCAGTGGGGAATAAAAAGGGAGGAAGGAAATGAAAAAATAATGATAAATATAATAAATGTTTAATAAAAATAATGATAAATATCTAGAGCTTTCTTTCTGAGGCAATTCAAAATCATTAAGTTCCTTAACTAATCATTTACCTGTTAGATGGGTGTAATATATATAAGCATTTTAAAATGAATAAAAAGTTTAATGATAGAAATAAAGTTGTTTATTCTTGTTGTTTATGATACTTTATTAATTATGCTCTTTCTTAATAAAGTATTATAATATGCATTTTGCTATAATTCTAGGATTTAATCTGCAGTGCAAGCTGTGATAACTATCTCTGAAAAATAGCATATAAATACCTTTAACCAACTGACTCATTAACCTGCTGACAAATATATTCACTTATTATTTAAATTTTTCATCCTTGGATCAGCTACAGCTATTCTCACTGAACATTAGTAATCTCAAGTTTAAAATAGCATTTCTTTCACATTCAAGGTAATTGTAATCTATAGTTTAATTTCTTTACCTCAATTTGAAGTAAAAGAATAATCCTAGCATGAAGTACAGTAGCAACAGAGTATGACACTTGATATTTATCTACTAATAGAGTCTAGTAGTAGTGTTTTATTTTTTCTTTACTGCTCTGGTCAAATCTTTCCTTGACTCTTATGCAATTGCTGTTGGAATATATTATTATCAAAAGTATATTCAAGTGATAAACTTATATCTCTGGGCCTGAAAGACCATCATTAATTAGGAAGTCAATTAAAACTGAAGTAAGATTAATCTTTTGTAGTTCACTGTCTCTGAAGAATTGCCCTAAAACTTGCTGACGTTATAGAACAGTTTCAAAACACACCAAATAGGTTTCTTGCTAAGAAAAAAAATCCACAGGGATTCAGAATATTTTCCCCATCTGTATCATAAAGATTTCTTGTTGAACTCTTTTTTATTATCCCCTATTAAATAGCATTCGTGGCCAAATAAATTGTGAACCAAAGAATCCTAGTTTCTTGAATAGCCCTAATCCACTTTTGAACTAGCTATAGTTCTGGATATTTTATAAGAAAGCTATTCTTAGTTTTTGTACAGCCAAATATTCTGGGAGTACTTATAATAGAGTGGGTCTCTGTTCTTAATCCAACCTTCCATCCTCATAATATGAACATACACTTTTCATTAGAGGTCCTGCTAAAGCCACGCTTTTTGACTACTGTTCTAGAGGTTATATTTGGATCATTTATTTCAGAGATGGCTACAGATTTAGAACAAGGGAAAATAAGTAATGAAAGAAGCAAAGTGTTGGTTCAGTTTCCCGAATGACAGAATATAAATAGAAAACTCTAAAGGAAAAAAAGCTGGTAAGTGAAAATAGGTTAGAGCTTTGCCAGGGAAACTAATGTCATATTTTTATTACTATTCCAATATGTACATGTATGATAAGCCTTGGAAAAGTATTATGCATATGCAAACACAGAGGCAACACCTTATTACCTTGTTTAATATTGAGAATAGATTATCCTTTGGTATTTCACTGTGTTTGATGGGCAGCACTTTCCCCATTATTACTGTATATACAGTTCAACATCTGAAATCTGCTTGTCAGAGTCAACATTAGAATTAATAAAACATGACCTGAATCACTGTATAGTTCCGTGGAAACCAAACAGGCGTCTTGCGTCAAATGTATCTATTCAATCTTCTCTTTTTCAAATGTTATCTGCTACAAATACTCATTATTTTGCATCTTTAAAAGTCACCCAGTATTTGCTCAGACAACTAATTTCAGAATATTCTGTGATCAGGAGAGTGAGTGAGGAGTGACTGCTCAATCTGATTAAGTTAAATACATGGAAAATAGTGATAATAAATGCAATGATTCAAATTTCCATTGAAAGTTTCAGTAAAAAAGCCCACAGTGCATATGTTTTTAGAATTTATTAGGGAAAAGTCTGGGAAAGCAAAATTACCTGTGGTGGAATGAAATATTTGTAATATAAACAAAGAAAGCTTTTCACACAGGATATCCTGAACAAGGTCTCTAGCTGAGCTACCCATCTCACTGCTTTACGAAAAATTCTTTTCTCTTAAATATAATTGTGGCTTGGTGGGCTAACAGTAAAGAATGGAATCTAGCATGTACAATGTTTATACTACAATTAAGTGCTGCACATTAATTCCTAGTGTTCTGACTTTTTGTGCTACAGGCAGAACAGATGGCCAGATATTTCTAGTCGCTAAAGCACTTTTACAGATGTTCTTTGTGCAATCTTAGAACTAGGAGAAAGGAAATGATTAAAACAGCTGGTAATCAGACTATAGCATCTCCAAAGACCAAGTTAGATATGAAAAATCCACACTCTGCACCAGAGGTGTCAAACTGCCAGCCCGTGGGCTGGACATGTTATGTGGAAGCTGTGCCCACTCCATTGCTGGCAATGGCAAAACCATCCCGATACATTGCACGATTCACGTGATGTTTCGAGTCTGACATGTCTGCTCTACACAATTCAATATTCCCTTTCTATAATAATTCACTGGATTAAACAGCTAAAGACTGGGACACACACACACACACACACACACACACAAAACATCCCTACATTCAGTCAAGAAAATGAAAATGAATGAATTAATATATGTTGCTGAAGCAGCATTGGATCCTTATGATTGGGTTACCAAGTTTTAATAATGGAACAATTTGCTGCTGTCTTCATCTCCTGCTATTATTGTAGCTCTGGACTCCAACCCAAATATTCAAACCTAGTTTAATGAAAATGGGTGAAAATATATTCTCTTTGCTCTCAGATTTTTAAGCATTACTTTTGCAAGTTATTAGACAAGCACAATTAAGTCCTCACACATGGTGATAACACCTAGACAATCATAGCTGATCTCATAAAATTGATACGGATCATACCTACTTACAGTAGTTGGTGACTAAGTTATGAGATTTTCAAAGGCTAGACCAGAAATATAAAAAATAATGTAGAAGGTATCAATGACAATTTTTATCTATTAATGCCCAAAACGTACATGGATCTATCTCTGCAGTCATCGGGTACTGAACTCTAAGGGATTCCTTACCATTACTTCTTAATATTCTCCATGTTCACCATCAATTTTATGAACATTCAATTGATCATAAAATTAAAAGTACATATTTCAGCTTCATTAAATTTGATATATATATATGAAGTAATCACCAGGACTATTCTAAATCTGATACAAATTGCTTAAGGTTTAGGTATGATATAATGGTTTAAAAACTTAATGACCAGTCATATGGGATATAATTTGCAGGAGGCAGGAGATTAAGAATAACGTATCTGCTTTTTTTTCTTTTTAGTGAAAATTGTTTTAAAAATTCAAGTGTATCCCAGGAATGGCTTTTTTAAAAATCAAAATAATCTTCACATTTACTTTGATTTATCTTTTAATACATTCTTTAAATGTACTTTATTTTATTTAGGAAATAAAGATAAGAAAAAGTAGTTTAGAAAATAAGATTAAAAAAATAGAATTGTATTAAAGGATTATTTATAAACATTGTGGCACAAACAGCTGGAAGTGAGCTTGATTGCCATCAACTGTTCATTTTTAGGGAAATAACCTTGTGATTTCCTTTCTGAATCAGTATCTGTTGATTTTTTTTAATTACATTAATAAAGTACATATTTTTAAAAGAAACTGTTTATATACTTTAGATGGATAAGGCATAATTTCATCAGACACATTTCTATAAAGTAATCTTACACATCTTAAAAATCTCTCTGAATGTACCTCTCTGCAGTCTGACAATGGCCCAAAACTTGTATCATAACATACAAGGTTGAATAATACCTTTGCTTATGTGAAACAAAATGTAAAAATGTGACTCACTATTCTAAATTCCTCGGTTTTTGAAACACAACTGACAACTGGAGTTGAACCATTTTATTTGAGTGTGTATGCATGCCAGGAGCATCCTTTCCCTTACTACAGCTGTTATTACTTATGTCAGAAAAAGAATACAGATGTTCTGTTCCACTCTCCATTGAGATAATAGCTTGTCTTTCAGTGAGCCTGTCTGTCTCTGAGTCAATTTTTGAATCCTGGCAACTACCTGGATAGTCTATGGAGTTTACTTGGTAAGGACTTTCAGAAGTATTTTCCATTGCTTTCTTCCTAGGCCTGAGCTAGAATGCCTGGCTCAAGGTCACCCAACTTACTTTGTGTCTAAGGCAGGACTAGAGTTCAAGATCTCTTGATTTCTAGCCTAGTGCCATAAGCACTAAATCATACGGGCATTATTGATTGAATAACTTAACGATTAGGAAACTTGTAAAATTGTAGCATTTTTAAAGGACGCTAGCTTAATAAATACGGTATGTCTGTATAGCCTATTTTTTGTTATTTTTTCATTATTTTATTATTTATTTTATTTCATTTTATGACTGCCCATCTCAAATAAGTTACTCTGGGCAGGAAGCAACAATAAGAACCCCCCCCAAAATAAAAAAATAAAAAGTAATAAAAAAACTCATATTATAAATATTTCAGTAAACCTAATTCATAAGGTCCAGCATACAGTTCCCAAACCTGGCAACACAGTCATGTCAAACAAACAAACAAACAAACAAAAACAAACAAACAAATGGATGAATGGATAAATAAATAAATTTTAAATATATACTTTTCAAATAAACATTTTACAATTAAAGCATAGATTAAAGTTATGTCTAATCATGTGACTGCATTTGTTTCCTTGCCAGGGGACTTCCACAAAGTAAAGTCAATGGGGAAAGCTGGATTTGCTTAATACCCATAGTGATTCACTTAACAACTATGGCCCAAAACAATTTGTAGCGTTCAAATCACTTAATGACTGAATCACTTAGTGACAGAAGTTCTGTACCCTTTCTGTTAATTAGACAAGGCCTGTCTATACTGATTTCCTCTCTCTGACCCCCAACATGAGACCTATCTCCTTCTTTTTAAGCTCAAGCTCCTATTATCAGGACATCTCTTTATGCATGGAGAATGTCATTGGAGATATTTGCTCATCATGCAAAGACTTCTGACACCACACAATGTGAAGGCTGAAGGAATTTTCACTATCTCCTGGCATTCACTCTGGGTCTTTTAAAAGAATTATGGGTAGAATCTGGTGCAGGACACTTCCATGAATTTAAAACCTTGATCATGAGAAATACTAAATAACAAAGACTCAAGTATCTGCTTCTAAGGACTGATGAGAGGAATGTCTGAACATAAGGCCTTTTCATTCATACCCAACTATATGCTACTTAAGAAGCCAGTTTAAGTAGCAAATAGATACAATTTCACGATGTAAAAAGACATTGTTCAAATGATGCGTAAGTTGAGCTCAATATCATTTTAGTCTAGCATATGCTTTCCCTTTTTATTCTACAGGAAAAGCAAGCAATCATATGATAATTGTCTTAAATAACTTAAATGTCAAAGTTGCAATGGTCTTGGTTTTGACTTGATCAATCAAGGCTATTCTGCCTATTCATGAACAATGCAGTTGATACTAAAAAAGAGCTTGGTGCTGCCTCTTATTTATTAACTCTGCGACTATAAGCCACAATTAAGATTTGGATACCAAACAGCTACTCATATGTGGGCCTACTTCACAAGGAATTGGGCTTCTCTTGAAGGACACTTTACCATTTTCTAAGAGAAGCACAAAAGAACTTGGGGGGAAAAGGTGCATAGCTGGAAATTGTCTTAGAGGAAGTCCACTAAATCCAGTTATAGTTTTGTCTTTGGTCATAGCAGTCCTGGTTTTGCTTTTATGGAATAGTCCCAGATTCAGAATGGCTTCCATCTGAACCCTGGAGTTCTTAAATGCCTGTTGCTTGTGAAAGATCTCTATTTCCCAGATCATTCGGCACAGTCTAAGATAACATCAGCAGTTACATAACCAATCTCTAGTGTTCCACTCTTCCAGGTAGGGAAATAGGAAAAAAACCCTCTCTCCTACTTACAAAAGTTTGATCACTATTATGTAGACTCACTCAAAACATTTGATGCCATTCAAAATGTCAGCATGTTTTGCCCTCTACTCAAAACCCTTAAAATATGCGATTTTAAGGTAATGGCAAATTAATTCTTCGGTTGCTCAGAAAATGGCATGATTACACCAATGTGGTCACTGGGCATGAGCTTTCTTTGAAGGAATTTTTATTTGTACCTTTAGAGCAGGGGTGTTAAACTATCGGCCCACGGGCCAGTCGCATCATGTGGAGGCCATGCCCACCCCAGTTCTGGCAATGCAAAAAAAGTCATCATATGTCATGATACGTCATGTGACATGGTGAGTTTGACACCCGAGCTTTAGAGAATATTTAAAGCAGCCATTCTCAGTTCAAACCTTTTTGAATTACTGCAAGCTTTACAACTCTGCAGTTAAGAACTAGATTATCTGTTAACTCAAGGTGTTTTGCTTCCTGAGCAAAAACACAGTACTTTCCTTTTTTAATGCATCTAAGTCAATAAAATGAACAGATGAGTTTTATTTAACACCAGCAATGTGATACACTTCACCATACCTGAGGACAGCATACCATAAGATAGACCATATAACAATACCAAGAGAAGGAGTAGTTTAGAGGCTTAGGAGTAATTGCTGGGAAGGGGCATAGCCTCTCCAACACATGCATCCTTCTCTGTAATGATGTGACTGGTTCTGCAAAATTATTTAGTTCAATCCCTGAAAGCTACTTTAAATGGTGCTTTATTTATAATGATTTACTGACTCTATTAAATGGCAAAAGGTAGCGGAATATAATAAGAAGAAAAAATAGGAACAGAACAGCACAATACTATGATGTTTGCAGTAGCTCCGGAGATTTCTGTCACAACCAATTCTCATAATGTCTCCTTCTCATTTGCATTTGCAGCAATGAGATCACCATCTTAGTCAGACAAGTAAGCAGGAAGAATTTGTTATCAATATTCCCTCTCTGTTCTTTTCAGAGCCTAGTGTAGGTACTAGGTTTGCTCAAATTAATCTTTCTTCAAATTACTCCATTAGGCAGGGTGAGATAAATGGCTTAGATAGCAGATCCCACACACCAGGAAGTAGCTATGAAATGTTTTAGGCTAGAACATGCACTAGATTAAAAGAAGTCTGGTAACAATCTCAGAGTCAGAAGGAAAAGGAAATATCACCAAACAAGGTGTGCCTGAACAGGCCAGCACTGACTTGTCACTTGAATTACATTTCTCATGCAGATCAAGATTTATTTATTGAATTTTATCATACCTTTGAGGATTCAAGTGGCTTATACTTATGTTGTTTGCACAAGCCAGTGACGAAGATTGGTCCAACAAGAGAGTGACTGGTTAAAAGTTACATAATGAGCTCCACAGTCAAATGGATCTAGACCAGTAGTTCTCAACCTTTTTAATGCCGCGACCCCCAACCGGTTGTATGTCGAGGACTAGACCAGTTGTAAGTCGAGGACTAAACCGGTCTTAAGTCGAGGACTACCCAACCAGTCGTAAGTCAAAGACTTTCCCTGCCCGGAAGCGCCACACATGCGTGGTGCCGCCCTCTGTGCCGGCTGAGACGTAGCTGGCAAGCGGCAGAGATGGAGCAGGCCGACCACCGGCTGGGCCACCAACAGGCCCAGCCCAAGGGAGGTAAGGCACCTGCCGGAAAAGGGGAAAAAAATGGCGGACAGCCTTGCTTGGCAACCCCCGTGAAATGGTCGATCGACCCCAAATGGGGTCCCGACCCATAGGTTGAGAACCACTGATCTAGACACTATTCATGCCCAGTGCCTTAACTACTATATTAGATTGCCTTTTTAGCTCCCAGTTATGTTATATATCCACTTAGTATTTGGTAGACTTTCAGAAAGGCTGTTGACTTGGTCCTAAGATTCTTCAGGGAATAAACAATGAAGCAGATTTCTTAATTTACACTAATTTGTGCTATTTATTATCTTCTTCTATAGCTCTTCCTAATCCTATGTTGATGCTGTTGTTGTTATCATGGACACTGAGGACATAGGGACTTGTTAGCTGGAGGAATTTTTATGGTAAATTCAGAATATGGTAGTGGTTAGAACTGTTTGGAGGTCTGGAAGCTATTTGTTTGTTCTTGGATTGTCCATCTGATCATTTTGCAATGACTTATCCTGGCTTTGGATCTGACAGTTCTGGGTTCCTGACAAGACAAGTGTTGAAGTGCTAAGTCAGCTTCTGGCTGATTTGGACATTTAGTACTGCTTTTAGAAGTACTAAAGAGAAGTTCAGAGAAGTTGGGATTGATGGCATTTGGAGGTAAAAAATCCAGAGCCACCAATCAGCTAAGGACATGCAATGTCAACCAGCTGTTTGGCAGAGTTCTTATTTTAGTGGTTCTATAGAATATATTCTTAACCTGATTTGTGAGAGGACTAGACATTAGAGATCTGAACAGTAAAGAACAGCAGTAGTAGCATGGGGATTTGTGACCAAGAGGACACTTAAGAAGACTCTCTTCCATGATCCTGATACTGGAAGCAGGAGGTTGGACTAGAAGATTTCCAAGGTCCCTTCCAATTCTGTGATTCTATTATTCTGGTGATCTAGGGTATCCCATAATATACTGATGATACTCAGTAATACATCTCTATTCCTGGCTATCCAAGTGAGTTGTCAAAGAGTCTGGAGGATGCTAGGGTCTACATAAAGAAAATTTGGTTGCAGATCAACCCTGCTATGGATGGACATAACCTGGAGATTTCCCTGAATTCACAACTCCTGCTTGAAGAGCAGCTAGCACCTTTGGCTAAGGTAGTCTTTACATAACTTTGTTGAATGCACTCTATATGGGACTATTCTAGAAAAATCTTCTGGAAGCCTCAGTTGATCCAGAATTTAGTGATATGGATTGATATGGGCACAGTGAAACTGCCTATTTTCAAGACCTTATGCCTCTCTCTCATGCTTCATAATGATGTTATGTTCCAGCATCTCTCTTATAGATTTCTATCTTTTTCAATAGATGTTCTTATTCCCTTGGAATAATTTATCCCCCAATATTAAATATTTCTCCCATTTTGAATTTAAAAAAAAATGATTAAGACTTAACTTTGTCTCCAGACATTTGGGTCTAGTTGAATGGAAGCCCATTTCCATTGTTTTAAATTATACCATTTGGTTTGCTATATGATCCAGTTTTCTTTACCCAACAGCCCCGTTCAACCTTGATTATACTGTTCACACTATTCTGTGTTTATAGTCAATATACCCAATATATCCCAATTCCTAGTTAGGCAAGTAGGCTCCTCTCAGAAGATACCTGTTATTCAAAGTATGTCTAGGATTTTATAGAAATGCTATACTTTACAAGTCATACTAATTGTCATCTTTGCTAAAATTGCCCTACAATACTGATCTCAGACCATAGTGAGCAGAGGTTTCTCAAATTTCTCAGTGCTTATGTTAATAGTTTTAAATATTGATTTCCTGACAATGACAATGGTTAACCAATGGAACAGCTTGCTTCCAGAGTTGTGGGTGCTCCATTGCTGGAAGTTTTCAAGAAAAGATTGGACAACCATTTGTTCAGGTTGGTATATGGATTTCTTCTTTAACAGGGGTTGGACTAGAAGATCTCCAAGCTCATTTTCAGCCCAATGGTTCTATTATTCCATCTTATTTTGAACCAACCACCATAGCAGTGTATTGAAATGAAGGAAAATTTTGTAAACCACAAAGCAAGAGTATATAAATGCATGTAACTTAATGTGTGACCCATATAAAGGATGCTAAAAATGCATTTCCTTCTCTTTTTATATGAAGAGGCAATGGTATTTGTTAATAATGGAGTTTAAAACAAAAGAACTGAGTACTAACTGGCTGGAATTGTTCAACTATTAGAAAGTTGGGTTTAATAGTCATTGATTCTGAAAGCTCTAGACTGGGAACCACATAGAAAGCATTTGAGGTCTGCAGATAGTACAGGCCATGTGAAAATTAGCATGGTTAGATTGAAAGCATATTTGAAATGACCTCATTTCTTCCCCATGTTTATTTTCCCAATCCAAATGTTTTTCTGGTGTGGAAAACCACTTCAGCAATGTTGTGTAATAATATATGTATATTCCTATTTAAATATTTCAGGGCTACTAGACCTGGGTGGCAAAAATCAGTATGCCAATAGTTTACAACAAAGGGCTAGAGTTTTTTGTTTTTCTTTGCTACTTGGAAGGGTTATTCAAATTTTTGCAGTTCACTTGGCTAGTCCTATATGCATACCATGGAAATAGTTACAGATAGATATAATGCTACTTCTCACACTTAGAATACAATTCTGTAAATTTAAATTAAACAAAAGTAGTTGGAAGTTATTTTATGAAATTTATGCAACATTGCTGAAATAGCCAGCTTTTTAAAACAAACAAACAAAAAAACCCCAACAATTTTATTCCTATACTCTTAGTTTGAACTTTAGACAAATATTCCCTTGAATCTTTCTAAATTCCTAGCCATGTTCTAATTAATTACAGCAAAACCTAAGGGATAATAATGTACAATCTTAGCATGTACATTGGTTGGGAGGTACAGTGCCTAAGGAAAAAAAATATGTAGATCCAGTCAGTCTTGGTCCTTTAAGTCTCATGTTCCTATAGATCAAATAGCTGTAGTTCTAAGCAGACATTGGGCTATATTTATTCTAAATATTGTCTTACTGATGAAAGGACTGAAGCTTTTTTTTCTCTTAGAGCTTTACCAGCTGAGTGTTTTTTTCTGAAAGAGTAAAATGCTTTGGTTCAAATTTGTTTTCAGAAGAAAACTGCTCTGTGATTTTTTTTTCATGCAATGCTATGAAAAATGCAAGAAAGAAATGTGTACAAGTATCTTATATTAATGTGTACAAGTATCTTCCAGGAAATATGATACTTTCAAAATCTGTGACTGTCATATATATGAATTGTACTAGGAGGCATTGTATTTTTTTTAAAAAAATATCATAGGAATACATATGGAGCTCAATGTCACAAGAGGAACCTCTTCCCATATGTTTAGGTTTTAATACCACGTGCTAAATCTAAATTCCTCAATGTTTGATCACAACATTTTTTTCCCATTCTTATACTGGGTTTTGCAGTTCATCCATCTGCATTGAGTTTTCTTTGCTTCACATGGACAATAAATTACACTTTTCTTCCTCGGTCTAATCCTTTTCATTTATTTATATTTTATGGAGGAAACATAAAAAGACTCCTCATAAAAATCCAACTGTTCTTGATAAACCTTGTCATGTGCAAATAATGGAGCCTTGTCAAGAAACAAGCTCTGCTGAAAATTTATATCTTCTAATAATAATAAGAAAGAAAGAAAATCAGAAACAAATAAGGAATCTGTTGAAAAGGATTCAAAGCACGTCTTAGTCTTTGAATCAATGACAGTAAAATCTATGCGTTAAAAAATAAAGGGGAACAGAAAGGGAGTTAACATCCTGGAGTGACTAAAGCAGTATATTAAGTTTGAATTTCCCAGCTTGTGAACAATAGCTACTGATAATAGAAAGAGAGAGGGGGAAGGGGAAAGAGAAGTGAAAAAGAACCTTCAAAGCTAATACTGTGGATTTTATATTTTAGCAAAAACTAGCCAGCAGAAAGTCGCTTTAGCTGTTCTTCTGCAATATGGCAATATTAAATTGCCATATTGCATCTGGACCCATACTTTTTATATCCATCTTGACTCACTCCCAGACCTCCATTAAGTGGGTTGTGTTCTAAGTGGAATTGATGTATAAATACAGTCTTTCTTAAAAAATACTTTTCCCAACTTCATTTTTTGGGACACTTGAAAGCAGACCACATGTCCTACTCCTGTGTCAGTTCCTGATGGTAAAATACTATACTCAAAACTGCACTGTTGTATATGAACACTGAAGATATTACCTAGTCTGGTAATAAAAGAGAACACCAAGGACACCAGAGTTTGAACCTGAACACTCTTCAGGCATTCAGAAAAAGGGGATATTTGCCACATGAAAGTTCCAATGGATCCTTTCCTCACAACCTCATCATTCCGTGCAGAAGAAAAGTTTTTGTGCATGTATGTTTCCCCATGTGCTTTGTGGATCACATGAAAGCCAGTGTACGAAGCCTTTCTTCCTAAAGAAATTCACTCAGATGAATGTGCAAAGATCTTCCTGAAGACACCTGTGGAGAACAGATGAACAAAGAAAGCAATAGAAGAGAATATATATCGCTCAGGGTTGAACTGTGAGGTCCTTGGTGGTCTCTGAGCTTGATGTTTGCTTTTAGACATTTTATTAACAGACTAGGCAACATCTTCAGTATTTGAGGTGGTCTCCCATGGAGAATGAGACACGCACGCAGCAGGTATCTCGGGATGGGAGCCCAGAGTTGACTCCAGCACCCTATTTTATTGTTACTAAGGTTTTTACATCACACAGCGTAAGCAAAAGACATATATAGGGGTGGTTACAATATATCAAATAACAGACACTTTCCAGATGCAAGGCTACAGCAGGTGTTCTTATCAGAGTCTGTCCAAATGTTTGATGAATGCATCCTGTGTCTAGAGTGGTCCTTTGTTATCTCTGGGGCCCTTGTGGGAGATGTCCATGGACATTTGTGCAATTAATCCCACATCTCCTCCTTTTCTGTTTTTTCTTTAATGTTACTCACTTCCAGTTCCAGAAGGGATCTTGATTCACTGATTAAGGCGTCCTTCCTAGTGGAGGGTGTAACATTTTTGCACATTTGCAGGATGGAGGGAATACATTGAATGCAACAACATAGCAATACAAATAATATCAAAATGGTTACTATAATAGAAATCAAAGATCATAGCCAGGATCCATCCAGTAGCCAGGACCAAAGGGCACCCCAGATATCCACGGTGCCTGATCCATCGCTGCGTAAGGGATTATTTTGGAGCAAAGATTCCATTTTCCTGGCTGTAGCAGAAATATTAGGTTGAAAATCATGTATATACATACAACAATGACAATGAATTAAAGCACACACACTGCCTTTTGCTGCTAAAATAATATCTAAAGCATACCGATTTTGCAAAACTAGTTCCCTTATTTCCCCCATTTCTTGATTAATCATTTTAATGCTGTTGATTGTTTCATTAAACATATGAACAGTCCAATTGTTAAGCAAATGAAGGTCCCTATAGTTCATGGCAACTCCTAGATTGGGTAGAATCCCTCTGCTGATTTGAGTCTCTAAACTACCACCCAATGTTAGGGGTGGGTCCGAGGAACCAGTATCACGTTTGTTCCACAGGCGTCCATCAGGGAGATGAGGCAAGGCATATACAGCAGGAGTCAAAAGGCCCAGTGTACAGGTGCCTTTCCAATCCTTAGGCACCTGGCGATTGGCTCTACGGCCACATAGTAGCCACATATCGGGTAACTCATAATAACCCTGGTGAGACTCATTAGCAAATGTTATTATGGATTCCATGTCAAGGCAAGCCATGTAGGTACTGATGTTTGTCCATTGATTGCTTCGATAAGTGTCATTTATCTTAGTAAGGTTGCTTTTGATGGATTTGCATTTCTTTGCTGAATTCCATATAATAACTTGTTGACAATTACTATAAGTTCCCAAATAAGTAGCAGTACGGAATAGTCCTGTGCTATAAAAACAAAATCTGGCAGGTTCCATTATACGAGCGCCCACAGCATATGTCATATTCAATGTCTCTGTAGTTATGCTCCACAGCTGCTTCCATCCTTTTTCATTGAACGGAATGGCATGGAAAATAAGGCCACCACGACTGTCACCAGGAATTTGCATGCAAATCCAACAGTTCGTGACGTTAAGTGTAAGAGCAGTGCACCTGGCATCCCGTACAAAAGCATTAAAAGCCCACAGTCCCTGATCCTCATATGCCTGGCTGAGGTGGTGTACGTTGAGCCATATAAGGACGAACACAACAAGCTGGAGTCCAAATGATCTCGCCATGGTCGTCTATTGCAGCATAGCCTCGACCCCAAGTAATGAGGGAGGCAGGCCCTTTCCAGGTGGGATCAGGCAAACGTCGATAGTATACCTGGGGGCGTGAAGAATCTGTGGGAGAAGCAGAAAAATGCCTGCTTGCGGCAGTTGAGCCAGGGGTGCCAGAAACATTCAAAAAGTTTAAGGTAAAAAGTACAAGATTAAGAGTGTTTTGTATCCCAGGCAAGCCGGGGGTATTTTCCCCTTTCTTTTTTACATGCATGTCTAGAGCCCTTTTTATGGTCTGATTGGCTCGTTCCACGATTGTTTGACCAGTGGAGTTATATGGAATGCCATTGATAAAAAAAGGCATCACCAGTTTTTGGGGAGTAATTTGCTTTGTTAGTGCCAATAGATCAGAGGAAGAATTCCCAGAGTGAGGTGCATATGCAGCCTCTGGAATGGGTGGTGCTGGACATGGTAATAAGACCAAGTGTGCCACCGTATCCCCCCGGTTCATTGTGACAGGGAGATTGGTATAAAATTGGACTTTTAGGGTGTCTTTATACGTGGGATCTATCATACCTGGAAGCACAAACACTCCTTGTTCCCGAGCAACAGGTGTGGGAAGAATTATTCCCTCTGTTTCCAGAGGCAAGGGTCCAGAATAAAGAGTTTCAGCAACCGTGAGTAGGTTAGGAAAAGTAACAGAAAGAGCAGAAGCCAATTTTAAATCTATGCCAGAAAAACATTGCGAAGCAGAAGAGAAGTCTGAAAAGGATGCAGCCTTTGGAGAGGGGTTAGCTGCAGACCCTTTGTTAGTTTAACAGGGAACAACTCTGTCTCGGATAGTTCAGAAATGCTTAAATCACCATTGTTTAAAGCCTTTTGAAAAGCACCACGGATGATTCCGGGCCGGGAGAGAGGTAGCAACGTGGCAGGAACAGGAGAGGCTGTAGAATTTGCAGTGGCAGAGGGAGGGTTAAAACCTGCTCCAGGGGGCAAGGGAGTGGCCAACATAACAGACGGATTTTTATACGGTGGAGGATCTAATAAAGACTGATGAGGCGAGTCAGCATAGGTTTGAATCAGAGTATAGGCAATTTTCCAAAGGCACAAAATCTCTGGGGGGGCTCTTGGAGACTGATGGAGAACGGTGCCAATTTTCCTCCATGTATCTACTTTTAAAGATCCAGACTCCGGATAGGATGAGCAGTTAGCCCATACGTAAGCAAGCAATTTAACAGCCTCAGATTTAGAAAGGTGACGGGTTAATTTCTGTTCCTGATCAGTAAGATATTTTTTCCTGCCAAGTAGCCTCAGCTCTTCCACATGCTGCTTTTGAGCGTGAGACATTCCACCCCCCATACTTACGAAGAGGAGTCAGTTGCCAGCAACTTCGTCGGGTGCACCAAGCCTATTCCAGGCGATAAGTAAAGGGTCGGCAGGGACGTATCCCTCAGTGGATCACGTCGGGGTCACCAGATGAGGTGGTCTCCCATGGAGAATGAGACACGCACGCAGCAGGTATCTCGGGATGGGAGCCCAGAGCTGACTCCAGCACCCTATTTTATTGTTACTAAGGTTTTTACATCACACAGCGTAAGCAAAAGACGTATATAGGGGTGGTTACAATATATCAAATAACAGACACTTTCCAGATGCAAGGCTACAGCAGGTGTTCTTATCAGAGTCTGTCCAAATGTTTGATGAATGCATCCTGTGTCTAGAGCGGTCCGTTTGTTATCTCTGGGGCCCTTGTGGGAGATGTCCATGGACATTTGTGCAATTAATCCCACAAGTATTCTCATACAACTGCGCACTTTATTGGAGATTTGTATCTGACATTGGTGCCAATGGCATGATGTTGAGACATTCATGCAGACATAATACTTTTAAATGGTGAAGGTTTGTCTTGGTGCAGATTTCTCCCATTTGTGTGCTTTCTGGAAGTGTTTGACACCCGCCTGTGATATATCAAGTGAAAAGAATATCTGTAGCTCAGGGTTGAACTGTGCAGTCCCTGTTGTTCTCTTGGTTGTTTGCTTGCAGATGTTTCATTACCAGACTAGATAACCTCTTCAGTCCTGACAGCTGAGAGCAAAGTCAACATCATTTAATGTACAAGTGAGATAAAAACAAGACAAGAATTCTAGTTTTATAATGTCTGAGTTCAGCTAGACTTTTAAGGGTTTTAACTTCTTTCTCTCATGTCTAGAACAAGATTTAAAATGTTTCTAAGATTCAGGATTATGAAGAATCTTGGCAGATTAATTTAGTTTTTAAAAATTCACAAATGTCTCTGCTGAAATTTTGCAGAGCTACTGAAAATCAGTCTTGACACTATAAAGTAGAAGAACAAGTTGTTTGACTCAGATAGCTTACAGTGGTATCAATGGCTGTTTTCCAAAGCACATGAAGGCTGAACAAGAAGCAGTTTTGGATGGAAACAAATCAAAGAGAAAAAGCAATATAGAACTAAGGAGAAATTTTCTGACAATTAGAACAATTAATCAATGGAACACCTTGCCTCCATAACATGTCGCGCCATGTGGAAGCTGTGCCCACCCTATTGCTGGCAATGGCAAAACTGTCCCGATACGTTGCATGACATCACATGACATCGGAAGTTTGACATGTCTGATCTAGAGTTATATTCTCTTCCTGGAACTTCCATTTGAATTATATTATATATTTTGTGGCTTTTGTTTCTTTGGTCAATGTATGAGGCCAGAACTGCTGTGTTGGATGGATATTACTAGAGAATGCTGGTCAATTCATTATTTATGGTCAACATTTTGGAATTTTTGGAATAATGGAACTTGATTATAATTCTGGAGCAAATAAATTCTGGTGCAAATAAATAGTAAAGCCAAAATAAATTATCCATTTAATTAAGTCTAAATTTACAGCAGGATTTCTTGGAAATGTTATATTTTCCAAAGTTTTTTTTCCCAAAACTGCAAAAAAAAATGTTTTGAAATAAGTTATCATATTAAAATATGATTACCAGTTACTATATGAGCAGCACAACACAAGGCACTATGCTGGTGTTTTGAACAGATCTCCTTAATGTCACAAACAAAAACACTGGGCCATAAATGAAATTGTTGTCATTATTTATACATTATTATCACAGAAGTGATATTATTTAAAGAGGAAAAATAGGATCGGCTATACCTAGTAGCCAGATATCAAGATTGGATGGACCCCAATTTAATGATGTGTAATAAATGAGGTGAGTATTCAGCAAGAGGTCACACATTAGCATATCATGATTAATAAATACATTACAATGTTTCATTGAGTAAAAGTGAGGTGATGAATAGCACGTTCTTGTGCCAAAAGAGTTCTCTGTGTGCTGGCTACAGCGTGAAACAAAATTAGCAACACTAGTTCATTAGGTACATCTGGTTATACCAGTAAAATAAATACATTTATTTAAAAGTAGTTGTAGACCTCTTTAAACAATTACAGAAGATATACATATACTTTAAGTATATGTGTCTAGCAACAGTTGGTGTGTGTATGTGCATGTATGTGTTTACATTCACAAATTGTTCACATATGCAGGGTCTAATTTAGCTACACTAATTCCCTTTAAGTTATGCCCTCAATTATACACTTTACAGAAAGTTATAGCCAGTCATTGCATTTCTAAAGAACAACAGAGACCTGGAACCCATGGCATTCTTTATATTTTTCCCTTCTGAGGATGTGGGTTCATAAGTCCAACCACAAGGCAGAAATTCAAAATTATATCTCCTCCCACTCCATTTTTCCCTGCTAGTCTCTCATTGTTCTCACAATTTGTCCCCAGTTCTGAGTAAATCTATCTCGCTGTCTTCGCCATGCCCACATGATTCCATGTGCAAACTCTCAGCAGGAGTCAGGAGGCATGGCAGGGAGGCAAGCCACTCTCCATCCAGAAAGCAACAGATGAGAACGTTTGCTGGAGCCAAAACAGAGTACAGGAAGAAATAAATCTCCTTCCATGAGGTGTTTGATAGCTGGTTTATTTAGAAATAATTACTGAATAAATAAAACCAAACTTCTTTCATTTGTTGCTTGACAGGAGAGTGGATCTTGTGGAATAATTTTTGAAAAGCATCTACTTCTTTAGAATTAGGCAAATGATAATGCATGCTTAAAAACTATCTCTCAAAAATATAGCATCTTTCTGTTATTAATTAAAGCAGCTACACATGAGCCTTAAAAGACGCTGCAGTTTTAAAGAATTCACTCTTTAACATTAATGCAACTCTTAAATCCATGATAGCTTTTTTCAGGTTCATTAAAGAGAGCTGTAACAAATTACAGACAGTTCTTGTGCTCACACTTGCACAAGATCCAAAATAATTCTTTTTAAAGCAAAATGACACATTAAACAATTCCTTTAAAAATAATAAAAATATCATATATTTCAAGCTGTGAATATCTAACATGACAATTATTGGAATACATGTAGTCTAAATATATCCAGAAATATTTATGTTTTTTTTTTCTGGCACAGTTTACAAACTATCAGGTAAATCATGTGTCCCAGAATATGCAAGGATAGGTACAGGAGCATATTTCTGAATTCTTTCAAGAAAACCATATGAATATTTCTATAGAATCAGCAAGAATTGAGCTTTATTCATAAAGTCTTTGTCTTTTATATATAAGGAAAATATCATATATTGACTTGTTTGTTAGCTACAGTCAATTGTTATATACTATACTCCTTCCCCTTCTTGTTTTCCACACCAAGAATTACCTATAGGGTAATTGCATCAAGAACAAAGTCATGCTATCATCGGTCCTTCACTATTTCTTCCTCTAATTCTATCTCTAATAAGTATTTATAAATTTTTGATAATAATTTTCCTTCCTTACATTAGAATTTTATCAAGTTGATGTGGGGTCTGACTTATTCCATATTCTTGCCTATCCCTCTTATATCTACATTGAATTTGTAAATATGGCCACCAGTCTATGGGTATTCTTTGTTCCTCCAATGAATACCCATAGACTGGTGATGATAGCGTGGGCACAAAATGTGGGGCGAAATATAAATTTAGAGGAATGGGAAAGATTACGGAACATAAATTGCAAATTGACGCTATCAACTGCATACAGGGAGAATCAATATAAAATAATTTATAGATGGCATTTAAAACCGGCGAGATTGGCCAAAATGCATAAAAATATGGACCCGAAGTGCTGGAAATGTAAAATCAGAGAAGGAACATTTTATCATATATGGTGGCTGTGCCCTAAAGCAAAAAACTATTGGGAACGAATAAGAGATTGGATATAGGAAACAACTGAGGTACAAATGGACTTCAAACCAGAAGTATTTCTTTTGAGCATAATAAATTTAAAGATTGAAAAACAACTCCAACACATCATTATACACATATTGACTGCAGCGTGGATAGCATATGCTCAATGTTGGAAGAATGAAAATGCACCCACAAATGACATAATTATGTATAAAATCTTGAAATGCACAGAAATGAATAAACTTACACTAGAATTAAAAGACAAGGAGGCGACAGAATTTTATGAAATTTGGAATAAATGTTATAATTGGCTAGAACAGAGAAAGAAAAAGATATAATTAATGGTATAAATAAAATGTAAATAAGATGTAGTAATATATATATAGTAATAGTAGTAAAGTTGGAAGGGACCTTGGAGGTCATCTAGTCCAACCCCCTGCTCAGGCAGGAAACCCTACACCATTTCGGACAAATGACTGTCCAGTCTCTTTTTAAAAACTTCCAGTGTTGGAGCATTTACTGCTTCTGGAGGCAGGCTGTTCCACTAATTAATTGTTCTTACTGTCAGGAAGTTTCTCCTTAGTTCTAGTTGCTTCTCTCCTTGATTAGTTTCCAACCATTGCTTCTTGTCCTGCCTTCAGGTGCTTTGGAAAATAGCTTAATTCCCTCTTCTTTATGGCAGCCCCTGAGATATTGGAATACTGCTATCATGTCCCCCCTTGTCCTTCTCTTCGTTAAACTAGACATACCCAATTCTAGCAACCGTTCCTTATATGTTTTAGCCTCCAGTCCCCTAATCATCTTTGTTGCTCTTCTCTGTACTCTTTCTAGAGTCTCAACATCTTTTTTACATCGTGGTGACCAAAACTGGATGCAGTATTCCAAGTGTGGCCTTACCAAGGCATTGAAGAGTGGTATTAATACTTCACATGATCTTGATTCTATCCCTCTGTTAATGCAGCCTAGCACTGTGTTGGCCTTTTTGGCAGCTGCAGCACACTGCTGGCTCATATTTAGGTGATTGTCTACTAGGACTCCGAGGTCCCTCTCACAGTTACTACTATTGAGCATGGTGCCACCTATGCTGTACTTGTGCATTTGGTTTTTCTTGCCTAAATGTAGAACCTTGCTTTTTTCACCATTGAATTTCATTTTGTTAGTTAGTGCCCAGTGTTCAAGTCTGTCCAGATCCTTCTGTATCTTAAGCCTGTCTTCTGGAGTGTTGGCTTTCTGCCAGCTTGGTGTCATCTGCAAATTTGATGAGTTCCCCATCTATCCCTTCATCCAAATCGTTGATGAAGATGTTGAAGAGTACTGGGCCCAGAACAGAGCCCTGGGGCACCCCACTACACACTTCCCTCCATATAGATGCAGTTCCATTGAGGACACTCGCTGAGTACGGCCGGTCAGCCAGCTACGGATCCATCTGGTGGTGGTTCTGTCTACCCCACATTTTTCTATCTTGTCAAGTAGTAGGTTGTGATCTACTTTATCAAATGCCTTACTGAAGTCCAAGTAAATTATGTCCACAGCATTCCTCTGATCCACTAATTTTGTCACTTGGTCAAAGAATGCAATAAGATTTGTCTGGCATGATCTATTTTTGACAAACCCATGTTGGCTTTTAGTAATGACTTTGTTTGCCTCTAGGTGTTCGTTGATTGGTTGAATGGTTAAAATATACAGCACTGTTCTTTTAAAAGAAAAGATTTATATTTATGTATTTTAAGTTTGTTTTGGTGTATGGTGTATGGTGAAAAAGAAAATTTAAAAAAAAAAACCAAGTCACAATTTCCAGAGACTTTAAAGTTTGTCTCCCAGATCTTAGTTCTGATCCTAATTATTTTTCCAAATTGGTTTTATATGAGCCGTAGTGGTGCAGTGGTTAGAATTCAATACTGCAGGCTAACTCATGCTCACTCCAGGAATTTGATTCTCACCAGCTCAAGGCTGACTCAGTCTTCCATCCTTCCAAGGTTGGTAAAATGAATACCAAGATTGTTGGGTACAATATGCTGATCTGTAAACTGCTTAGAGAGGACTGTAAAGGACTTGAAGAGGTATATAAGACTAAGTGCCATTGCTATTATATTGATTGTAAAGGAAAAATCTGTTCATCTAACACATTTTATTTCTTTCAAAATTGATGGTACTTAATACTTTGTCTGTTGATATTGCCACAACTGTAAGTATATTCTAATATTTCAAGGACCATCCCAGGTAGAACAAAAACAGGCTGAATTCTCTATGTATACTAAGCTACATTCTTCAGATCCCTAACTCAACATTTTAAAATCCAGTTAGGGCTCCTCCCTTATTTTTGTACTGAAATGTGTTGAAATACAGAAGATGTAATTTCATGTGGTATAATAAGGAAGCCGACGGCCTTATATATGGTTATTGCTATGGGATTAAGTTAATCATCCAAGAGAAATGCAGAAGATAAATGGATAATTGTTAGAACAACTTTTGTTTACTTGGAATAATTTAACCAGCCTGCTTTTGCTGTATCGGCTGGGTGGTTAATGGAAACTTGACATGAAGTCTTTTATCTATTTATATATAGGCAATAAAATATCCCAGCTAAGGGAGGCATGCAGTGCCACAAAGATGGAGGCATGCTTAACAAAATCCTTGTTAAATTTTAGTTAGGAATTAATTTTAATGAAAACACTGAATTAGTAAGAGAAGTAACAGAGCCTGAAGCACAAATATCAAATAGAAGTCTTGTTTTTGTTTGTTAATACAAATTGCAAATAAATAAACCTATGAAATTAGCTGAAGATGAAGATATATCAGGAAAAAATCTTTCCATTCACCTGCTGATTTCAACATCAAAACTGTTTAACTGCTTTTCTTTCCACAATGGCCTTTTTCATACCTGACTTCATTCCACTAATCAGTTCTTACCCATTCTATTATTATAATTCAGCTGTACTTTTTTCAGAGTGACAACAAACCACTCTGTTTACCAGCCCCAGTGAAGGGATGTTATATATCTCTGTGTATTCTATATAGACCAGTCTTTTCCAAACTTTGATATTTTAAGATGAGTGGATACTTAAAGTTGCCATTTGCCACTTCCCATAAAATGGTGGTGCAAATGGCCAGATGGTCCAGCTATCCCTCATTTTTTATTCTCACATTACTGTGAGCTAGGTTGGATTGAGAGATAATGACTGGATTGAAGTCACACAGTATCCTTCACTGAGTTGGCTCTTGTAACTGGATCTGCCAGGTCTGAGTCCAACAAGCTTATCAATATACTACACTTGTATGGAATACTTAGAGTTATAATTTTATCTGGCAAACTGCCACATTAGTTATTGTTGAGCATGAGCAAAATATCCATTAGTATCAGGACCAGAATAAATAAACGTGCTCTGTGAAAAGTAAAGGCCATTTGATGTCAAGAGGCTGTGCATAAAGAAACACTTTTAGAAAAAATACTGTGGCAGGCAGAGCTGTATTGAATGTTTACTTCCACTGGTAATCAACATGACATCTTGCTATGTCTTAGTTCAATTTTAAGTGCACTTTATTTGCTTTGTTTCATAGAGACATAGCCACAGCATTGATAATAAAGTCTGTCTCTCCCTTTATAGATGCATCATAAATCCTTTGTCTTTGTTATACTAGCATGCCTACTACATTGGAACTGATGAATGGATGCAAATAGTGATAGATGATGAAGCATTTTACACACTGAACATATTATCTAATCAAATAGTTTCCTGCCACTGAGGATCTTATTTCAGAAAGTTTTATTCTGTTTTGAAGCAGATGAACATAACAAGTTAGAGTACCCTTCAAAAGAAAATTAACTATGACTTTATACATCTGTACCCAGTGATATTTATATCCGCTTTTAAATACAAGTGTGTACCTGCTAAAATAACAGACATTTAGGAACTTTGGATTGATTCAGCATGGCTGGTTGAGGCTGTAAGACATCCTCAGTGACATCAAGTGTCTTTACAAAGCTTCCATTGATTTTCTGGCTACAATTCTTTCTGGGCAGGAATTATTTAGTGAACAAAGCTTTCTAGCTTTGCACTGCACTGTCTTGTATCTGGAACTGCCCTGAAAGCTTTATTTTTTTATATAAATGGTTAGCTTTAATTGATTGCTAATCATAATGCAAAATAATTAACTTGACATTTAAACACTTACGTTGGCTGCCTAGTTGTTTTCATGTTCACACTAATATTTTATGTTCTTATTTTTACAGCCTAAATATCTTGAAGCTCAAATATCCAGAGCTATAACTTTGTCAGGAAAAGCTTGCTGAATACAAGCTTAGCATTACAAATCTCTTAAAGAGGATTCCCAGTTCAAAAATGTCATAGAAGTTTGGCTATTTCTACTATAATTGATACAATTACTAACTATAATTTTGAAGCCAGGTTAAAACATAATTTTAAAGTTGATTTTAGTTTCATTTAATACGTTATGCTGTTGTTCTGCTTTCATTTGTTTTATTATGTGCTTTATTATTTGATTGTATCACATTCTGGCCTTCATGCCTCTTGTATGCTGCCTGATAGCCTAGGTTGAAAAATAGGTTAAAATGTCCTTCATAGAAAAATAGATGAGATCAACATGCAGAGCGCATCCACCATTTATACTAAAGTATGATGAACTATAGAAAAACAATAATAATGGAATATACATCTTAGTGTGAATGGTATATTTCTATATGGTGAAAACTAAATTTATAAGAAAACTAAAGACAATGATCATTCATTTAAAAGAAATGGAGGTCTGATTTTCATACAATATTTTGTGTTCTTGAGAGAAGATGAGAAAGCAGACTGTCATAATTAAATACACAGGAAGCAATATATAATTCATGCACTATCACACAATCCTTTAAAAGTGGTCTATTTTGTCTCTAAGACCCAAATTTCCATTGAACAAAAATTTTGAAATTGTCATAGATGGCAGTTGAACATAACATTTTGTACTTCATGACCACAGTTGAGTATGACAGGAATGTTTAGGATTAAGCATATAAAATTCTTACTTTTAGTTATGCTAAAAAATAAAATATGGAAAAAAAAATTAACGCAGTCTCCAACTTCTGTATCTCTTCAAATAAAAGCTAAATTGGGACTGGAAGTCTTTTTTAAAAAAGGGGGGGGGGCAAATAGAAGCTTGCAAAAACTTGGGTTTCTTTAGAAATGAGTAGACAGTGACTATGGAAAAGATATATAGCACTTTCTCCAAATCTTTTTCAAAATGGCCCAGCTGTAGTAGATGATAAAAAATATATGCAAACACAAAGAGGAAAAATATCTGTCCAAACACCTGGAAATAACACACATTCTAGTCTTGCTTAGGCATTAATATAGTATACAGCATGATCATCATGTCAGTGTTCTAGTCAAATGGAACAAACCTACTAACCAATGTTCATAAGTAATCTTCCTTCATATTGTCATTGCTGGTCATCTGACTGTCATTACTTTTTGTTATGTAATGCAAGACAATAAAAAAGCACAAATTTGGTTTAATATCTATGTTTACACCAACCTTTAAATATAATTTTATTAAATATTGTTTTAAAAAGGAAGAAAAAACTAATACAAAACTAATAAAAAGTAAGAAAAACAAATGAAAGAGAAAGTTAATAATGCAACAAAGGCAAAAAATAAAATAGAAATAGAAAAGAAAGAAAAAAAATGCAATACAAAGAAGTAGCTTCCAATCTTCATTACAGCATTTATAAGTACAATTATAAATTTACCTCTTACTCTATAGTTATAACATAACACTTTTATTTCTATAATCAAAACCATGTATCATGTTCATATTTTTTTTTTGTTTTACACAAAAAGCCTACAAGGGGTTTCCATCTAATTTTATCTTTGAAGACAAGATGCTTTTGAACACAAGTAATTATAGAAAGTTGCTGTCAGGGGCAGGGGTCAAAACCTGCTAGATAGCAGGTGCGATGTCATGATCCAAGCCCCACCCTTTGAACCTATGTGGACAATGGGTCTTATATAGTAACAGAGTGCCTGTTATATTGCAAATATTTCTTCCTTTGCCCCCAAATAACAGAATAACACAGTCAGAAGGGACTGTGGATATTTTCTAGTCCAACCCTCTACACTATCAGGAATACCATACCAATACCATTTCAGACAAATGGTTGTCCAATTTCTTCCTAAAAACTCCAGTGTTAGAGTATTTACTTGTTATGGAGGCAAGGTGTTCCACTGATTAATTCTTCTAATTGTCAGGAAATTTCTCCTTAGTTCTATATTACCTTTTCTCTTTGATTTGTTTCCATCCAAAACTGCTTCTTGTTCAGCCTTCATGTGCTTTGGAAAATAGCCACTGATACCACTGAAAGCTATCTGAGTCAAACAACTTGTTCTTCTAGTTTATAGTGTCAAGACTGATTTTCAGTAGCTCTGCAAAATTTCAGCAGAGACATTTGTGACTTTATTTCACTATTTTTGATGTTAGCCCAAAGGCTGAGAAGCTTTGCTTCAGATACTTAAAATTGAACCTTCAGATACTTAAAATTGAGGTCACCTTCATGCAGGCATGAGCTTTTTTTCCCCTCCTAGATCTTATTACCACATTTTTCCCTCCTAGATCTTAATACCATCTATTCTCCTGAAGATCTAGTACTTTTCATATGTTTTCGTATCAGTATCTCCACTGAATATAGTAGTTGAAGATAAGAAATATATTGTCAAAGTACTGGAGGAAGTCCAGACTCTGTGGACCCCTATGGCTCATTGATATATTGAAGATTATTAATTATCCTGTTAACTGTTCTCATTTTTAGTTCCTGCTTTTAAGACTGTATTTTTTATTTATAAAATTTATATTTCATAATTTTTATGAATATAAAAGTGAAGATAAAATTCAGCTAAAGCATTGAAACATTTTGTTAAAACAAATTAAGTTTAAACATTACATTTGCAAAAGAATAATTCTATGAAACTCCAGGAAATTAAGACATAGTATTATCTGGACAAAAATGCACACCAATCTCAATAACCAAAATTCTGGGTAAACAGATGCATCTTACAGCTTCTAATGTTTGGTGTCAAGCTGCATTAAATGGGAAGAGTATTCCACGACAAGACTGATTGCATCAAGAATGCTTTCTCTAATTGATTCATATCAAATTACTGGCAAGTGCAGCAGCATTAAAAATATAACCTCCCCTCCAAATCTGTTGCCAGTTTTCGTTTACTCCTTTTTATCCCAAGTATACCATCTTTAGTCTTTCATTAGTTTACTTCTTACTAAAGTAGTGCATGTGTGTACTACTTCCATGCGCATACAAACACAAGGCTATGGGGTTTTGAGCTTATGCCTCTCCAGAATTATAACAACCCAAGACAAAAAATATATAAATGTAAATATAGTTCTGTATATTACCATATTTTTCCATCTATAAGATGAACCCTTGTATAAGACGCTCTGGTATGCGAGTTTCTCCACGCCGATCAGCTGTTCAGCAGAGTGCCAAACAGCTGAGCCGGCAAATCTGGAAGCTTGGCCAGCCGACGATCTTGCCCCCTCCCCTCTCCCATTAGTGGCCAGACCACAGGGGCTTGACACCTGCACCAGGCAGTATGGCAACCCACACAGGCATGCCCTGGGTGCGGAGGTTACCATTATTTTTCCATGTATAAGACGCTGCACTTGTATAAGACGCACCTGATTTTTGAACAGCGTGTTTGCAGGAAAAATAGCATCTTATACATGGAAAAAAGTGGTAATTTTGGTCAGCTTTATTATTCATTTGTCGTACACCAAGAACCAAGAATTTCACATGGAGTTAATTAGGAGGAGGTTCCTTTATTCTTTACCTATAGACATATTCTTGGCAGACTAAGGCCACTATTTACATAACTATAGATATACTTTGGGAATAACTAGGGAGGAACCATTTTAACACTCTTCCTGATTATCAAATTTTCCAAGCTCTGAGGTTCTTTGCCCTCAGGAAAGGATGCCTTCTCTTTTGGGAATCCAAACTACATTCTATCACAATTTATTTAATTTGGTGATTTGCTAATTTGTTTGAAGGTGACTAAAGTACTTCTGAAGTAATTATATTATAGTTTTTATAGTTTTATAATGAATTTGGAGAAATGTGAATCTGATTCACAAAATGTTCATAAATTGCTTGCACAAAACCATTTTTCCTTTTGAAACTGTTCAGTCCCAGTCTTAGAAGTTACCTAAATCTAAGAACTTTGGTTTAAGGTTATAAGGCAGATTCATTGATCTATCTATCTATCTATATATATAATGAGGAAATTCCCTGTTTTCATATCTTAAGATATTCAAAATTAAATAATGTTCCCCTTATAAAGTTCAAAATAAAGATTTGCAAGGTGTGTGGTTCACCATAATTTTCTTCTTTCATTATGTGTAATTTTCTGATGAAGAGCTACCCTCCAAATTGAGGCTTTTCATAATTTTCATAGGTTTTTGCAATGAATTCTCATTTTCTTCAGAGTTTGATATACCTTGCAGCTCTCATTTCAATTGTCATGCTGTTATCTGGATCTGCTTCTAATCTAACCAGGCTGCTTTGGACTTTATTTCTGTCATTTTACATTAACAATTCTCTTTCTCTCTTTATCTCTGCTTCCCACCCACACTCTGGATTAATTCCAGTTATCTATTGTCATCAAGCTGTTCTGAAGTTATTGATATATAAAGTGAGCATAGCTAGTTCTGGTGCTGTTCATGGTAACAACTCAATTCCCCGAAGCCTGCCAGAATCATTGTTTATTACAGAATCCCTCTAGACTCTGTCAAGAGCATCACCCTGTAAGTACAAACTGTCTGGAAAGCAGATGGTTTTCCACCATTATACCTTCTTTTTTACTTTTCTTTGTAAAAGAGCAAAGAAAAAACCTGCTCTCATTGGCTTAATGTCCTCCATATAAAAACATTCAATAGTTTTTATTATTATTATTCTGAACAGAAAATTTGAATAAGATCTGAAAATCTTGCACAGTGCAAGAGTAGACAATATGGTATTTGTTGGCAGAAATGTGCCATTAAATCCTTTCCTTCTGCCCATATGGCTACCTGTTCCAGTGAAGAACCATTTAATAAACAAATATGCAAACTGGAATATTTTTTTATTAAATAAACTCATGTAATTTTTATCAGCACAATACTGATCACCAGCTTTTAGGACTATTGCAGATATATGAATAGTATCCAGAAAGGTGTCCTTGAGATAATAGTGATCCTTCTATGATCACTTTTGTGGTCATGATGGAAGAGACTGTCAGTTTGATGCTTTCACACTATTCCTCTTACCATGCCTTCTGAACAAGGACAACATACAAAGATGGTAATTGCTGTACTCTCCACTGAGCACAGAAGAAAGAAAAGAGGCAGCAGGTGGCAGAAGGATCTATGTTTGATCTGATTGCTTGTCAATGGGAGAAAGAGGGAGAGAATCAGCCAGGCAGACTGGAAGATAATGTAGTGGGAAAAGTAAGGAAGGCTTAGATTGGTATGGTGGGAGATGATGATGGGCTTTGAATTAAGACTGCATGGACCTTTTGATGGGAATAGGAAGCTTATAGAAGATTTTCTTTTGATCTACCATAAGCTCTTGATATCTCATTATAAAGGAAGGATGAGCTACACAGGTAATGACTCTGGCAAGTACAGTAGCTGTGGAGGCATAGAGATTTGTCCTAGAGAGACAAGTTACAAGACTTCTGAAGATTTCTTGTCCAAGTGACATAGAATGTTCACATGTTTCACATAGAAGGTTGTCTTCTATTTTCTGTGAAAGACATCACATTCCAACCAAATCACATTCAACCAACTTCATGTTGTTTCAGGAAGAATAGGACTGGTCCAAGATAGAGGATGTGATATGATGACATGACCTTAGCAAATAAAATCAAATGGTTTTAAATTAAAATGGAACAAAATTTAATGAAATCTTATGAAACAAAGTAATATAAGTTTAAAACTGTTGGTCATCACAAATCCTCATCTAAAGTTAAACATATGGCAAAGGTTCAAAATAAAAATGCACAAAGTCTCATAGTTGTGGTATTGCTATACACTGCCTTTATATATAGCTAAAGAAGAATGTGGTGGGGAAAAAAATAGATGTTTCTCTTTTTATCTAATCCTATCAGATCCAGTTAACCTTTCCTGCCCCCAAACAAAATATCCTGCAATCCTGTCTGAACCACAAAATTGAAGTTTTGCTCACTCATTTAGAATACAGCCTTTAGGGCTCTCCTAATAAGGAAATTGTGATAGATGCATCTGCATGTGGGATGTGGGAATGATATTGGGATGTGAGAGAGAGGTTGAACAGCCACAGCTAGATAAGCAGCAGCTTAGCCCACAGAAGCATGTGACAAACATCTCAGAAGAGTCCCTCCCTAGCTTCTGAATTGTAAAGGTGAAGGGATTTCAGATTGCAAGATTCTGTAAATGTAATTTACAATAAAGTAGAGCTAGTACTTCTGAATGTGCTACTTGTCTAGACAATTTTGCTGACAATTTTCCATCATTAATCAGGGACATTTACCTCAATGTTCCACCTCCTTAATAATGAATTTTCCAAGTGCTGTTGTCAATCCTGAAAGAGCAATTTTACTTAACAACAGAGATAACTCAGGATTCAATCTGGGTCTTTCACCGGAACCAGAGGTTTTATTTTCCAAGCTTTCAGACTTGTGCTGGATATTCAGGGAACTTTTTTCTAGCCTTATTATCCTGCATATTTGTCTTCATTCAGACAGATAACCCACATAAGTAGGCAAGGACCTCCCTAGCTTCTTCCAAAGTTGCCAACAAATCAGATTCCTTTAAGGACAATTGTATGTATTAAAGATTTGCAATATAGTGCTCTCTGGATAAGAAATGTACTGAAAATATATGGGGGGCATAAGATGAATTACTACTTATGAATTCAGATTACTTTTGAATAAACAGATACAATCTCATTTTTAATGACAAAAACTCTTTGTGTTTGCTTATTTTTTCCTGTTATTATAGAAACATATTTGTCATAATATTTCTTTTTTATTATTTTTAGTGATAACATTGTATGGCCTTTATTTCTTAGTTTGTCTGCTTTTGCATTGACGTTATAACATTTTACATATTTGCCAAATGTCCTTAGGTGACTGCAGTCATACTAAATAGATTGCCACTATGGGTCTAACATTTTAAAATTCAGTATGAGATCATGTTCAAAAATGTGAGTGCATTACATGTCATTTTTTCCTCTGGCTAAGCCTTGAAAAATGCTGAAGGCTATCAGAGGAAGTGAATTTAATTGGAGGAGTCAAGATGCATCATTAAATACCAATTTTCTCTTTGAGATTAACTTTGAGAATATTTTCTAAGTGTAAATCACTGAGTTTGCTTCCACTAATGCTAAGTATCAAATTAGTAATCTATGAACACAGTGCTAACATTGGACTCTTAATGATATATGAGTGTAAAATCCAGAGAATGTGCCATAAGAGACCATTATCAGGTTGATGCAGAACATAAAGATATCCAAGGGTATCTCTGAGCCATGTTGATAACCTAGTTTATATAATGTGCATTATGTTATGAATACTGACTGCTTTAACTAGATTAGAAAAGACTAGCACCTTTTTGTGGTAACTGAATGTGAACTGATCATCTTTGCTGACCTTATCAAAATAAGACAAAATACTTTGAAGTTCAATTTCAGGCTACAATCTGACACTGATTGAAATCAATAGAACATTTGAAGAATGTAAACTGTTTTCCAGATTAGTTTTTTACCCTGCTCATTAAGGACTGCCTTATTTTTCCCTTGTTCATTTTATCAATGGATTGTTTAAAAAAGGACACAAAATGCCAAAACCAAGTGATTAATGTAATAAATGTAGCTTAGTTTGAATTCTGTTGCCTTTATTTTAACTAGACCAAGATATCAAGTTAGAGCAGTTTAAACCCTTTTCATCTTGACGTCAAACTGTATCAATATTTATTTATTTGTTGCAAGGGTTGTACCCAACAATCAATTCTGAATCATGTGCAATTCTCCAAAACCCTATTTTGATAAGAAACCAAAAGGAGACACTGAATGCCTATGGAAGGTTTAAAAATTATTTGTTTACTATTTGCATTGTACTAACTGTACTAATTATAGTGTTAATATATCTGAATTAGAAGGAATTAAAATATGATTTCTTTCTTCATTACTTTTATACAAATCACAAATCTTGGAAGATAAGAAGGTTATGGAACAAGAAAGGAAGAGCAAAATGAGAGTTGCATTTTTTTTTACTTGACCTATAACATACCAATGGGTATCATATTGATAGCATAATATGTTTTTGTGAGCAAAGAAAAGTTAGCTCTTATCTGTAGAAGTAATCAAAAGGTACTTTATTTGCTTTTAGCATAGCATAATATATGAAGTCAGCCATTGGTTTGTAAACTAGTTTATAGCCAATATTTTACCTGGAGCTACCATTATAGCTGTTCAAAAAACTGTATTTAAACCAAGTTGTGTCACAGTGCAATATATTCACTGAAAACGTATGCCTTTTCTTTCAACAGCATCAACCACTAGGAAACTGGGTTAACATAGAAAAGAGGTGCGCTGCAGATTTCTTTCACAATACTTTAGGGTTTTGAGTAGTATTGAAAGGATTGCTTTGGTGGCTCCCACAAGTATGGACTAATAAGCGTCCTTGACCATTGAGGCAGATTATTTCAGTAATCCTAATGGCTGAAAATATTTGTGGCATCAACAAGAAAGCAGTCTGAATTCTGCTGTTCTTCTTGCATAAGGATATTTGTGTATTCCCTTAGGAAGCATACATTTGCTTAGTGGCATTTGTTATCTCTATTATCACAGGAATAGTCTCTCCAGTATGTACTTAAGAATACCACACATTAATTTTATTTATTATTTCAGTGCATAACCAGCAAAGAAGAGGAATCTATCTGAAAATGTTTTCAAGATGTTATCTATTATTTAATATATTGTCTTGAATCACCCATACATATGCATGCACAGAAATATACCCATATTCACAAACATTACTAAAGGACCATATCATAAAACAAGGAAACTAAAACCCAACTATTAAAATTGATCACACACTTTCATGTTCTCCTAATTCTTTTACTTTGTTTACAAAATAAAATGTCCTCATAAATATTTAATGCTTTCACTACAGCATGAATAGGGCTACTGTCAGGGCTCTATGGTAAATACATGTTTTCAAATTACTGTTCAATATGTGGCCTCGTTCACGCTGAGACAAATAATATTAATGGACCATATTCATTGGAAGGGGGAATTACGATGCTTCTGAAATAGGTTTGAAACAAATATTTTTCATCAAGGAGACATATTTGATTGACATCTATTGAAACCACCTTCCTTTTACCATTCAAGGTGCAGAATGCAGATCCTCTGAAGCAGTTTTTCTCAACTTTAGCAACTTTAAGATGGGTAGAATTCAACTCCCAGAATTCCCAAGCCAATATGGCTGGCTGGAGAATTCTTGCTCAAAAGCTTCAAATCACAAATATGCAATGAGGAGTTGTCTTCAAGCATTATTTCTAAGACTCAAGGAGAAACAAAATAAGCACTCAACTTTCCTTCATCCTGCAATGCTAAAACAAATGTTATGTCTGCAGATGATCTAAATATTGAAAGCACATCTGACAAGCATAGGCATAAGTGGAAACCACAAGGATGATTGTCCCAAAGGTGCTTTTCAAAAGGCAACTGGCCTTTCTTTCTTTTTTCTTGAAAACATTTTATTTCTCATCCAAGAAGCTTCTTCGGTTCTTGAATGATAAGCTTTTTGGATGAGAAGCGAAATTCTTTCAAAGAAAAAAAACCAAGAAAGTCCAGTTGCCTTTTGAAAAGCACCTTTGGGGCAACTATGACCTGGTTGATTGAGAATCTCCATATACACAATTATGTTTGTGTGCCTTGATGTCGTTGCATAAATTATGTCATTTGATGTCAGTCACATCATGGTTCTGAGATGCATATGATGCACTTTTGACTCACCCTCTGGATATTCATACTAGGAAGGGTGGTTGCAAAAATTTCAAATATAATGCATTGTAAGCCCTTAAGTTGCCTTCTTTTGGTCTCTTTAGGGCTTTTTATGATCCACTATTGGCCATAGAAATGTAAAGGTATGAATACAAAAAGCTCTAGGCAGGGACTTTCTTAATAATAAAAAACAAGATAAGGACCAGTGAGGGAATGTATAATAAAATTAGAGCATGAAAATAATTTCAAGTTATTTGTTCTTCTCACCACTTCCTTTTTCTGTAGATACCTGATAGCATGGTTTCAGATCCACCCTGGTGATCCTGTAGCTAATATAATATTAGTAATTAATATTTAGTACTACTAACTTGTGCTAAATTATTTGATGTGTTTTGTCATTTCTCAGTGCAGTAATAACACAAGCTGGAAGGTTAAGAAGAAAGGAATCACTGCAGTATTTCTCCTGCCAAACCTGACACAAAAAAATGGATAAACAGGCACTTTACCTGAACTTTTGACTGATAAGCAGTTTTAATATAGAAAAGTTAATGAAACTATTAGGAAGTAGTAACTATTCTTTATCAAATGCAATTTCTACTTATAATGAAACCAAGGTTCTAATTCTTGATTCTCTTTGTTCCATATGCATGATACAATAGATGATGAAGAATATCTTGTTTTGGTAATTAACTGATCTCCTTGAGTGAGTTTTATGTGCTCTTTTACTTGGAAACCTCAGAACAGTGGTCCAATGGTCCAATGGTCCAGAAGGATGACTTCAACATGCATGTCAATGCTGCAGTAGCAGGCTGGCTCAAGCTTTCTTGGCCTCCGTGACAACTATGGGATTGTCACATTTATTACTGGCTTAACAAAGACACAGTCAAGCTGATTTTGTTTCAGAAACCAAGAAAATTGAGATATGGGGCACTGTGAAGTTACACCTTTTGTCACTATTAGGTGGTAATAGCAGATTAACAGATGCCAAACTAATATTAAGTTGTTATAGCAAATGGAATCCAACTTATTATGGTTAAGAACCTATTGCCTCAAGATGAAACTGACATAAATGGAAGAAATATAAATTCCATTATTAATGCGACATTATACCAACACTTAACATTGTTTAATAATGGCAGACAAAACTTTTTTTTTTTGCTTTTTAAATTTTTTTTTTAAATCAAATGCCACTGGATTAAGGTGCCTTCTGTAAAGAGAATGGGACTCCCCATGTGCAATTGCTGTTCCACTCAAAATTTCATCATGCACAGCTTTATGTGCAATTTATCTTTATCTACAACTTATCTACAACTTTTCTCAATCAAAACCTAATTTTTCTAGTCCTGCAATAATGGAGTAGTAGTAAAGCAGCAGTTGGAAATGACCATTGGCAGTTGTAGTCACACCTGCATGTTGGCAACTTTTGGACCATGTTAAGTGTTTGTCTCTGTACCTAGGCAGCAGAAATAACAGAATAACAGAGTTGGAAGGGACCTTGGAGGTCTTCTAGTCCACGGGTTGGCAACCCGTGGCTCCAGAGCCGCATGTGGCTCTTTGAGCTTTTTCCTGCGGCTTCCAGCCTCTTCTGCCATTTGCAGAGAGAGAGAGAGACAGAGACTGAGAGAGACACTCACGCTTCCCTTCTCTCTCTCTTTCTCTCTCTCTCTCTTTCTCTCTCTCTCTCTCTCTTTCTGTAAAAAAGAGAGTGTCCTCACGGTGTTCTCTGATGAGCTGACAAGCTTATTGGGTGGGGCTCCTCCTTTTGCTGCATCTCTGCAGGAAGCAGGAAGCAGGAAGGGCAGGAGAGAGCCAGCCCAATAATGTGTGTCAGCTTGTTGGAGAACAGCTTGAAGCCAGCTTGCCAGGTGAGCAGAAGATCGCAAAGAGGGAGGTGGGAGATAGAGAGCGAGAAGAGAGAGGGGGGAAGAGAGAGAAAGAGAGAAACAGAGAGAAAGAGAGAGGGAGAGGAGAAAAAGAGAGAGAGAGGGAGAGGGAAAGAGAGAGAGAGAAAGAGAGAGAGGAAAGAAAAAGAGAGAAAGAGAGGGAGAGGAAAGAGAGAAAGAGAGAAAGAGAGAAAGAGAGAGAGAAAGAGAGAGAGAGAGGGAGAGAGAGAGGAAAGAGAGAGAGAGAAAAAAGAGAGGAAAAAGAAAGAAAGAGAGAGGTAGAGGAAAGAGACAGAGAGAGAGAGGGGAGAGAAGAAAGAGAAAGAGAGAGAGAGAACTCATGCACAGCATGCATGAACTCGTGCATAAGTTTTGCGGTACCCAGTGTTTTCTTTTCTCTGGGAAATAGGCCCAAGTGGCTCTTTGAATGTTTACGTTTACAGGCTCCTGTTCTAGTCCAATCTGCTCAGGCAAGGAACCCTATACCATTTCAGACAAATGGTTGTCCGATTTCTTCTTAAAACCTTCCAGTGTTGGAACATTCACAGCTTCTGGAGGCAAGTCCTTCCACTGATTGATTGTTCTAGCTCAGGAAATTTCTACTTAGTTCTAGGTTGCTTTTTTCCTTGATTCGTTTCCATCCATTGCTTCTTGTCCTGCTTTCAGGTGCTTTGGAGAATAAGTTGATTCCCTCCTCTTTGTGGCAGCTCCTTAGGTATTGGAACACTGCTATCATGTCACCCCCTAGTCCTTCTTTTCATTAAACTAGAGATACCCAATTCTAGCAACCATTCTTTATATGTTCAGCTGCATCCAGGGCAATCCTTCTAGAACAGCATTGCTACCCTTGCATGAGGGTTAGAAAAGGTAGTCTAAAAATTGTTTGCATTGATTCTAGGTCATCTCAAAATGAGATTGATCTCTGAGCACTGTAAAAACAAAGTATCATGGGTTTTTCTTATTAATCTTATCAGACCTTCCTTTCTGTAGGTTGCTTCCTTGTCTGTAGATTACAGACATACTGTAGATGATGATTTGCTATAGATATTTTAGTGAATCAAGTCTGATTCATTTAATATTGATTTGAGCAGGGAATTGAACCTTCCAACTGTTATTCTATTCTATTCTATTCTATTCTATTCTATTCTATTCTATTCTATTCTATTCTATTCTATTCTATTCTACTCTACTCTACTCTACTCTATTCTACTCTACTCTACTCTACTCTACTCTACTCTACATTGGAAGTTTTTTAGAACAGATTTGAGGAATGAACAGCTACAGATTGTTTTAAGACTAGAAAAAGAGCCTGTAGAGGACTTAGATGAATTAATGCAGCGTCCTATTGTAACTTAGACATCCAAATCTTCAAAAACTGCTTTAAAATTAAAGCTTGAAACAGTTAGTTCTTTTTATTTGCCTGGGATGACAGAGGTACATGGTTTGCTGTTATGCCAGAGAGTTGGCATAGCTGTTTGGCAATCTTGAACCCTCCTAGAAAGGAGTGTCTCATTGCTAGCTTCATTATAAGCAAAGCTAGGAAAAGTCCAGACCAGATTCAGAAGAACAAAAACTGCCTTGCAGGCTAGTTTGGATTTACTATCTCTAATCCCTGCGTTTTCTGATATGTCAGGAGAACTGGCATAGCCTCTTGGCAAGCTTGTCTTTAGCTTGGAATGACTATCATAAACTACCTTCAATTCACAGTACAGAGTCACAAATTGGTGGCAATATCTATATCTGGAGGCAGCAGAATTGGGCTGCCAATGAGTGCGTATTCAATGTACTGAGAACTAACCAGTTCCTAATTGGGTTTGCAAGACTAGCATAGAAGAGTAATATCAGTTGGTAGAAGAGAGAATAATATGGCTGATTTCATTAAAAAGGTGAAAGGCGAGAAAGTAATAAAGCCTAAAATAAAGTGTGATTTGCTCCTCCAAAATTAAACTGGTAGAAGAGATTTTAATGTCATAAAAAATTCCATTAACTGGATAGTCACATCCATATCAAAGAGCAAGTACAACATTCAATCTAACCCCTCAGCAGATTTCTCCATATATGGAAATATTTGCCTTTTGTTTTCTTCTACATTTCAAAAAACTTATTTAGTTTAAACTCTGAGTTTCCTGATGATCTGCTGTCCAAATACTAATAAGCTCCAATTTTACTTAGCTTTTTTGAGATCAGTGAAGGTTATCTAGGTCTGCCACCTGCTTTCACAGGATAATTAATAGCTCTGTATAAATAATTATAGGAAGCTATTTACTGGCAAGCCAAATTTCCCTAGAACTTTTCCTAGAAATTGTGAAGCAGTCATGGTATAGCTACTGTCAGACCCTCCCCAGGTCTTCTGAGAACTCACACACATTTACAGAAGATAGTTTGAATTGTAATTGTTCACAAGCTGAATATGAATCAGCAATGTGTCATGGCTACAAAAAAAGGTGAATGTAATTTTACCCTGTATCATATAGTTCCCAAATCATATGCAGTAATATTCTATATTGGTCAGAGCACACAAGAAGAATGGTCAAGGGATTGGACATTGAACGTTGCAGTGAAAAATTAAGGAATCTGGGTATGTTTAGCCTTAAAAATATGACTGAGTGAGGATGATGATGATGATGATTGATATGATGATGATTTCAAGCATAATAATATTTTATTTTGCAGCCACAGACCAAAATGCAAGTGCAACAAAAGAAAACACAAGAAAAATATAATCACAAACAATTAACACCAGAAGCCTTGGCTAAAGGGAATTACAATGTTCTCCTCTAATAGTTACAGCTCTTAAAAGAAATTTAGAAACTTGAGAAGTAATATAGGAGGAGCCATCCCCTAGACAATATAAGACAAAATTACTAACATTAGAACCAGAGGGATCAATTCCAAGGAGAGACAATAATTTAATTCTGGCTGTGTTATACACAGGGCAGTATGATAAGACATGCTCCACAGTTTCAACTTCAGCCCCATCACAGGGGCATAGTCACTCACTGAACAGGTGCCTCTTGAATCGCCCGTCGTGCTGAGGGCAAGACATTGATATGATGTTGATGATGATGGTGGTGATGATGATGATGATAATGATGGTGATGTATTAAAGGTACTATATGTACCACTCAAATGCCAATAATTTTCTTTAGGTATCTAAAGGGACATCATACCAAAGAAGGTAAAAATTCCTGTTAATTCAGAGTGTCAAGGATACTTTGATTTATATATTCCTTTTTTGACCTGGTTGGACTTGATGGCCTAAATGGCTTCTTCTAACTCTGTGATTCTATAATTTAATGATTTGCCAATTCCTCTTTCCTCATAGGTATTGGCTTCTCCTTGAGGACACACAATCTGGAAGATTATTGATCTTTCTTAGAGAATATAATGAGTATAAAATGGCAAGGTATATATTTCATTACTAGATGTACAAGTATTCCCCCTGGTATTATCTCATTTTACAGGTCTCTGGAGAACTTCAAGAGCTTTAAAAACTCTTTGATCAGAGGTAAATGGGGATTTAAAAAAGAAAAAAAAGTGTTTGCCATTTGTACAGAATATCAGCAATGATGCATTTTTCTGATTATTATCCATTCTCCAGCATGATTGGATGGAGAACCCACAGATGGGTTGTCTTAATCTATCTGCTCCAATTAGACTAAGTCTGAAATTTAGTACTGCCCCCTCTGTGCCAACTGCACCCCAGTTTTAGACTTAGTCTCTTTGCTCTAAGACGCGTTTTGTCTTCGCTCCTGGAGCAGAAGACTGTGTATTCCTATTTTATTTTATTCCCTTTAGCTTAGTGCTAACCATTTTTATTAATAGATTTGATAATTTAAAAAAAAAAAGAAATTTTTTTTTCCAGTGATCATCCCAACCTGTAGCCTAGCAGGCTGACAGGCTGACAAACCTCCCTTTGGGGGGGGGAACTTTCCCTTTCTCCCTTTGAGAGCCTTTCAGCTTCACAATCAGCTTGAAAATTGGATTCCCAGAAGCAAGAGAAATCTCCTACCAGGGGCTGTTCCTCTGCATCAGAGGCTCCCTTCTTCTAACCAGAGCCTGGAGGCCTTAGAGGCAGGGGTAAGCTTGCCAATTGACTGGGGGGCTCCGCAAGCGACGACGAGGCTCGTCAGGCGAGCCTTTTCTAGGTCCCTCGTCCTCAGCAGACCGCCCCAGCAGCAGGAGAAAGTTTTTGGCACCGATCCAATTTTCAGAGCCTGGAGGCCTTACTAGGCCTGGGCCTGCCTCAGCCTCTCTCAGCTCACCTAATTCCGAGGCCTGGAGGGATTATCGGCCTCGGCCAGCCTCAGCGCCTCCCAGCTGACCATCCTAACACCCTCCGCTGCGCTAGGAGCCCAGGCGATTCTTCGGAACGAGGGCTCACCGCAGTTCAGGGCTCCGCTGTGCTAGGAGCCCAGGCGATTCTCAGGAATGAGGGCTCATCGCAGTTTAGGCCTCAGGCCTCAAGGCCTCCTTTCTAACGGCCGTTTTTGGCGCGCAGGGGAAAAAATGCTGCATTCTAAAAAAAAGAAAAATTCTCATATACATCTACTGAACTGTTCAAATTCTAGGTATTATCTGCAATCAAATATATAGGGCAATTTGAAGTATCTCATGCTGCTAGTCACTTTAATAACTAGGGATGGCAAGGAAGCATGAAAGGTGGAGAAACAAATTTCCTTCTGATTTGCAAGTGGAAGGATAAGGAAAAATTCATGTGGTTTTTTTTACTTCAAAATTGCCTTGAGCAATTTAATGGTAGGCCTCTTGCAGAATAAGATTATTTGTCTGAGGTGGAGTTTTCTATGAGATGCACTCATTAGGCATTGTAGCATGAAATGGTTTCTAAATAGCAGAGGAACACTGAAGCATTATGCAGTGAAAGGAAGGAGCCAAGGAGTCTGCTTGATGGCTCAACCTCAGCAAAATAATTAAATCAGTGAGAAAGGTAATATCTATGCTCCACTGAGATTCACTTCATGTATAATCTGGTTCACCAGTTAGTCCTTGACAGAAGGATTTACAGAAAAGATTTATAAACTCCTAAACTTTATTTTAATCAACGAGAAGGTCAGTTTTCAGCTAATATAAGACATTACAAATTCAAATAAGTTTGACAAAATTGTGAAAGCTATTTAAAGTCAAATAAAACAAATACAAAGCATGCATAAAATTTTTGTGACTTTTATGGAATATAATTCCTTCCAACAGATATAGCTTCAGTTAGCTTCCTAAAATTCAGAAATAAATGGCACGTAACGTGACTGTATACTCAACTAATTCTCCATTCACTTAGGATGAAACTGAAGAAATTATGTCGAAGTGTTATCCTAGACTATTCCTTTAGAGATGGAGATGTCTCATTAAAAAGAAACCATTGATTGCCTCCAGCTCTCTATGGGAATGGGGAAGCTTGTTAATTTACTAGACAAATTAAACAATGTGTAGGGTTGTACTATTGGGCAACTGTCCAAATCAGGAGATGTGATGGTGCATGCAGAATCTGCTTTCCTGGTGTGTATAGGAAACCAGAAGGATTTTGTGACTTCACACAGTATTCAAAACTATTCTTCTATTTGTATTTTAGTGGTGTGAGTTTGTGCCACAGGATATCAAGTGAGGATTTTCTCCCTTCTAGCTGATCAGCTTTTACTCAAAGTTGATTTTCATCTACTTCATGCTACCCTTTCAGAACTGTTTTAGGCTTGAGATTTAAAATATGGAAGACATTTGTTATATCAATTTTCTTTAACTATATTGCCAAGATTAAATAGCACTGAATTCCTGTGGATTGATTTTAGTTTATTTCAGCCTCCATTAAAATTGGTTCGGATCTAAATGCAAATTGACAAACCACATTTGAGTAATATGTTAATTTCTAGGTCACAAGATCTATATCTAAATAATTCCCTGGCTTCCAGCCAGAAAGTGCCTGATGGTATCAGCCACTGTGACATCCATTACTGTAATGATTACAAGTCTTGTGGGGCAGTTTCAGATTTCCTCCTTTGCTGACCATTGTCCCAGTGTGTAAACAGTCAAGCCCAAGTTTAGGTCCATAGTATTTCCGGATGTCGCATGGTTCCATCAATAAAGCTACTGCCTTAATTTTTTGAATCCCATTTAAATCCTTAATTTTATATCTGGCAATATGGCTTTGGAGAAAATTCCCCAGATTTATTATATTGTTTGTATAAATTTGGATGGATATGTATAAGAATTTCATTGCTGTCTGCAAGAGAAAGTGTAAGGAACAGGATTGAACAAGACTGGTCATACCTTTCCCTTAGGACTGAACTCTATTGATCTGATGCAGTGGTTCAAATCTCACCAGCTCAAGGTTGACTCAGCCTTCCATCCTTCCAGGGTAGGTAAAATGAGGACCCAGATTGTTGGGGGCAATGTAAAAAATATATATATACATTGCTTACTGGTGTACACCACTTAGAGAGTGCTTGCACTTAAAGCGGTATATAAGTCTCATAAATAAATAAATAAATAAATACCCTTCCCTGCCTCCTGCCCACGCCATATGCACACAGTCCTTGCACAAATCTAATTAATTATATGTTTGTGGCTAAAATAAAAGTGGGGAGATAATTGTGGTATTTGGGTAATTGTGCATAAACCACAACATCACATCACTGTGTCACTTACCAAGTCCTGGTTGCAATTGTTAAGCAAGACTATACAAGTCGTTAAGTGATTTCATTTGACCACAGCTTTTGATTTCCAACTGTCTTCCCCATTGATTTTTCACATTCCAGTGATTCTGAATCTTTTCAGTATTTTCAGTGAACTATAGTTGACTTCATTATTATTAATATTTAGATTGTTGCAGTTTTCTTCTTCAAAAGACTGAAGAATTTTCATCAGCAGTTGTTCCACCTGGCTGCTGGTAACTGGGGTAGTGACTATGTTTTCTTTCAATTACATTTCCATTATTCAGCCAGCCTCTGGTGCCTTTGTTCCCTTGTTGGAATACATAGATTGGATTGCAGCCCTGGCACTTCCTATAGTTCTCAAACCAAATGCTAAACATATCTGAAATAGGTACTGGGTATCTCTTAACTATCCTGTTCCAATCTCTATGTATATAGAGCAGAGAGAAGTTTCTTTTCGTGTTTTTTTTTCTCCCAGTTGTTTTTTTTTTCCTAAAGAAAGAGACAAATAGCAAAGGCCTTTTCCTGCAATACAAACATAAGCAGTGCTGTTTTTTGCTTTTTTTAACTTTTAATTGGTCTCCATGCATTACGACATGGCTTCTTCTTTCCCAGAGAAACAACAAATATTAACCATATTATGATTGCCAACCAGCATTTTCTGAAATTATTCTGCAATTATTATAAGAGGTTACCAGGCTCAAATTAAAAGCACAGGCATGTTATAAAATCAAATAGATATAATTTAGGAGGAACCTACCCTAATTGATTAGATGGTTAAAAGTGATTATAGGAAGTTTGTAACTTCAAACTTGAAAAATTGATGTCAGCCCTCCCAGATAAACCAGACAAGAAACAAGATTTTATATTACTTTATTTGTACTTTATTGTACATACAGTTTACTCCAGCAGTATTCTGCAGCTGCCAAAAAAACCAACACAGTCCTAGACTGCATTAACAGAGGGATAGAATCAAAATCACCTGAAGTGTTAATACCACTTTATAATGTCTTGTAAAACCATACTTGAAATATTTCATCCAGTTTTTTTTTTTTTTTTATTAAAAGTTTTATAAATTTTACAAGAAAAACAAGAACAATACAAAACAAAAAACAACATATACAGAAGAAAAAGAAAATTAAACAATACATATAAAAAAAAAACCCCACCCCACACCCCTCCCAAAAACCCTCCCTTCCCCCCCCCTGAGCTTCCCAGAGCAGAATATAGGCTTAAGCAATAAAAAAAAATAAAAATTAAATTAAAAACTTTATATTTATATATACAAAAAAGATATCTATAATATATATAAAAATAAAACTTATGAAAAAGCTATATGATATTTTTGTATACCCAATCTAAATTGTATAAATTTTATCCATTTGTCCCAGATAGCAAAAAACTTCTCTTGCGTTTGTTGCTTTAAGAAAGCCGAAATCTTTGCCATTTCCGCCAGATAAGCTACTTTAAAAAACCATTCCTGCAATGTAGGCAAAGATTCCTTCTTCCAATATTGTCCAACTAACAGCCTCGCGGCTGTGATCAAATTTAACATCAATACAACCTCCTTTGTATCACAATCTGTAACAATACCTAACAAAAATAATTGCGGAGTAAATTTTACCCTCCTTCTAAAAATTCTCTGGATATTCCACCATATTTTGATCCAAAATGCTTTTATCTCTCTGCATGACCACCAAATATGATAATAGGAAGCCTCCTTATAACCACATCTCCAGCATTTAGGTTGCACGTCAGGGTACATGTAAGACATTTTTTGTGGATCAAGGTGCCATCTATAAAACATTTTATAAAAATTCTCCCTTAAATTCTGTGCTTGAGTAAATTTGACATTTCTCACCCAAATAGTTTCCCAGGTGTCCAATGAAACTGGCTCACCAAAGTTCTGCGCCCATCTAATCATACAATCTTTAATTAGTTCCGTTTCTGAGTCCAATTCAACTAAAACCCCATAAATTCTCTTAATGTGGGTTTGTCTTTGATCCTTCAGTTGCTTAATAAGATTTTCATCTTCTCTAAGGAAACCCACCTTACAATCCATCTTCCATCTATCTAGTAGTTGCCTATATTGAAACCAAGAATAAGTAAAATTTTCTTGTGCTAATTCTTCCCGTGATTTTAATTGCCAGTTTTGTCCATCCCATTTAAGTAACTGTCTGTAAGACACCATATCCATTTTAACCCCTCTTTTTATTCCTTCTATCGCATGCCAAGGTATAGCCCATAATGGTACTTTAAAATCACTTTTATAATATTTTCTCCAAATCCTAAGTAAAGAAATTCTTAAAATATGAGATTTAAAAGCCCAATCTATTTTTTTATTAAATATTAAATAGGCATGCCACCCATAAAGTAAATCCCATCCCTCTAGATAAAGTATCTCAGAGTTTGTCAAATTTACCCAGTCACTAATTAATGTTAAAACCACCGCATCATAATATAATTTCAAATTTGGTACCTTGAGTCCGCCCCTCTCACGGAAGTCTTGCATAATTTTGAACTTAACCCTTGGTTTTTTCCCTGCCCAAATAAATTTATTGAGACCCTTCTGCCACTCATTTAAATTAATCTCATTTTTCAAAATTGGTAACATTTGAAACAAAAAAAGAAACTTGGGTAGAATATTCATTTTTATCACTGCAATTCTTCCCATGAGGGATAATTGCAGCTTTTCCCAATTCTTCAAGTCTTTCTGTACCCCGACCCACAACCTTTCATAATTATTTTTAAATAGTTTTGCATTAGAAACAGACAGCATCACCCCCAAATATTTTACCTTATTAACAATCTCAAAACCCGTCGAGTTAACCAAAATCTGCTTCTCCTGACTCGACAAATTTTTAGGTAAAATTTTAGTCTTATTTACATTAATCTTAAAACCCGAGACCAAACCATAATGGTGAATCAACTGTAATAAGTTTACTACAGAATAATCAGGTTGCGACAAAGTAACAACCAAGTCATCCGCAAAAGCTCTCAACTTATATTCTTTTTTATTAACATATATTCCTTTAATTTCCTGAGACTCTCGAATTTTAATCAATAATATTTCCAATGTTAAAACAAACAACAATGGCGATAAAGGACACCCCTGTCTAGTACCTTTCTCTATTGTGAAAACCTCCGACAAACCTCCATTAACAATAAGTTGTGCTGTTTGTTTTTGATATATTACCTTAAGGGCTTGTAATATGTTTTCACCAAAATTCATTTCTTCCATTACTCTTAGCATAAAATGCCAATTCAGTTGGTCAAATGCTTTTTCAGCATCTAAAAATATGAGCCCTGCAGGAACTTGGTTGTTCTTATCTAAGTATTCTAATAAGTTAATAATTTGTCTAACATTGTTTTTCATATACCTTCCTGTTATAAACCCTGATTGATCTTTATGCACAAGATGATGCACCACCCTCATAAGCCTATTTACCAAAATTTTTACAAATATCTTATAATCCACGTTTAAAAGAGATATAGGCCTATAGTTTTTTGGTAAAGTAAGATCTTGATCCTCCTTTGGAATCAATGATATAAAAGCACTACGCCATGAAGGAGGAATCTCTAAACCCTGTAAGATACCATTAAAAAGATCATTTAATGGTTGAATCATCTCCTCCATTAAAGCTTTATAATAAACAGCTGTTAACCCATCCGTACCCGGTGCTTTCCCTAATTTCAATTGTTGAATTGCTGAGGCAATTTCCTCCTTAGTAATTAAACCATTAATTTCATATTTCTGATCCTCAGTCAGTTTAGGAAAACTTGCCTCAGCTAAATATTTATTTATATCTAACAGTTGTACATTAGTAGATTTGTATAGGTTTTGATAATAATCCAAAAAAGATTTTTTAATTAATTCCTTCTGAGAAACTAGTTTACCCTTATAATTTATTTTCTCTATTATTCTCAGTCTCTGTTTCTTTCTTAATTGATAAGCCAACCATCTCCCCGGCTTATTAGCATTACAAAATGTATTTTGTTTCATAAATAATAAATTGGTTGCAGCTTGATCTGCTATCAACATATTAAATTGTGACCTTAATAACTTTACAGATTCTTTAGTACTTTCATCAGAAGGATTTAGAATCAAAGCCCTTTCTTTTAGTTTAATTTCATCTTCAAGTTCTCTACGTTTCTGAGTCTGATTTCGCTTATAAAAATTATTCATTTTTATCAAAACACCGCGCATAAATGCTTTACCTGCATCCCATACCATTGACATTGAAGTCCCCTTATACATATTCAAAGCAAAATAGTCCTTTAAACACTCCTTTAGTTTTTGAACATTCTTCTCTTGTCTAAACAAATTTTCATTAACTCTCCAGGATCTTCTTTCCTCTTTCTCTTGAATCAACTCCATCCAAACTGGACTATGATCCGTCAGTGATCTAGGAAAAATCTTTACATTCTTTACTTTATTATACAAATCCGTGGTAATCAAGAAAAAGTCAATTCTTGAAAAAGATTGGTGTCTGTCAGAAAAAAAAGTAAAGTCTCTCTCCTCTTGATTACGTTCCCGCCAATAGTCCCTTAATTCCCAGTCTTCTTTCATATCAAAAAAGGCTTTAGGTAGCCTTGCTTGTTTAAGAAAAGGAGAGGAACCTTTCTTATCCCTTTGTGTATCTAAGACACCATTCCAATCACCCATTAATACCACCGATCTATAATCAAGCAAAGTTATTTTTTGGTGTAACTGTTTATAAAATTGTTCCTGTTGTTGATTTGGAGCATAAAGTCCAACTATAAGTACTTTCTTACCATAAATACCAAGTTCAATCATCACATATCTCCCCTGGGGATCTGATTCTACCAGACAAGCTGGCAGGTTTTGTTTGACATATATAACAACTCCCCCTTTCTTCCCAGGTGCAGGAGATATAAAATGAGATCCCAAACGAGCATTAACTAAATATTTCTGATCTTTAAGTAGAATATGAGTTTCCTGTAAACAAATAACATCATTGGTATGTTGTTTCAAATAATAAAAGATTTTTTTCCGTTTCTGAGGAGAATTCAATCCATTAACATTCCAGGTCAAAAACTTTGCCATCTCCCTTGGCACGCAGCCTGGAGAAGACACCATCAAACTCTGACAGAGCTGCGTGTGTTGCATAACTCTTGGGTCTTGCTCCTCCCACCGGCGGTGATGCACTTCCAGGAGAATTCTCTTTGGGCTCTTTTTTACGTTGCTCTTTCTCTTTACGCTTATAAGCTGCACGAGTCATCCTCTGCTCTTTAGCCTCCGTTTGGCGTTGCTTTGCCACTTCTATCATCCCTGCGGAAACCAAATCTAGTGCCTCAGATTGCTGCTCAGGTTCCTTAGCACTCAAAGATTTCCGACCAGATGAAGTTGAGCCTGCACTCAGGACCGAAGTATAGAAATCTCTAGCTTTGTCAACTGTGTTCAATCTGTAACGTGTCCCAGCATGGCTCAAAACGATACCCATCGGAATTTCCCATCTGAATGGCATCGATCTAGCTTTAAGCTCATTGGTTAAAAAAGCAAAGTCTTTCCTACTTCTTAAAATTTTAGATGGGATTTCCTTTAGAATGATGACATCTTGGGCGGCAATCTGAAATCTTTTGTTGTAAAAAACTTGTATAATCTCATTCCGCAGGGACTTCTTTGTAAAGTAAATCACCACATCTCTGGGCAAATTCTTCTGCTTAGCAATCCAGGAGTTGAGTCTATAAATTTTTTCTACTTCTCTCTGTAATTCTCCTTTATCCATATCCAAAGCCAGCGCCAGATCACTAAGAACCACCTCCATCAAATCTTGATTCATATCTTCCTTGAGGCCTCTAATCCTCAGAGCATACTCCATTTGTCTGTATTGAAACATCAAAATATCTTCTTGTGAGGAGTCCACCTTCCTTTCCACGTCTTGAATTTTGTCATCTAAAGAGTCAACTTTGTCTTCCACTTCCTCAAGCCTTGCATCGAGCTTAACCACCACAGTAGCCAAACCTGAAACAGCTGCCAGTATATCTTGTCGTAATTCATTATTATTTTCTTGCAATTTAGACTTTATCCCCGTTATCTCTTCTTTGAGATCAGATTTAATTTCTGATTTAATCTGTGAAACAAATTGAGTCATTTCCTCTCTCATTTGAACTACAATCTCTCCCATTATGCCTCTAACCTCTTGCACTGAAAGTCCAGGTAGAGGAGGGGAGGGTGGTGGCTGAGCCGGTGGTGCATGTTTAGATTGTTGTTGTAGCTGTGCAGTGGAAGTTATAGGAGAAGAAATAACCTTGGGTACTGAGGAAGGCTGCTGCCTCTTTGAAGCCATTTTAAAAAGCACAATTGTCACTTCCCTTTCCCCTCCAGCCAAAAAGGGAGGAGGAAAAAAAGAAAAAAAGAATTTTTAAAAAGAGACAAACTATAATCATTAAAAGTCCAGAATAAATCCCAAGAATAAGTAATAAAAGAGCAAACAATTCAAAAAAAAAAATTTTCTAAGCCAAAAGCAAAAGCAAAAGCAAAAAACAATCCTTAAAAAGGGAAAGTAAAACAAAAGAGAAAGGAAAAAAAAACTCCGACACTTTCAAAACGCCATCTTAAGTCCTTTCACTAGTATAACAAAGAAAAGGAGGAAAAATAGTAAAAATCAAAAGATAAAAAAATAAACACCTAAAATATAAGAAAAAGTCCTTTAAACTGCTCCGTCCGTTTAAAAATTACTCACCAAAATGCTGTAAACACGGAGATAGAAGCGGCGGTTTCTTTTGCTTCCAAGGAAGCAAAAACAGCTGGGAGGCGGAGATCAGCAAGAGCTCCGAGGGAACACTCCTTTCACCCCCTCTAGAAATAAATCCAGAGGGGGTTCAGGGGTTCTACCTCTACTCTTGCGTTCTCTATCCCTTCCCTTTGCCCGGGAAGGGATTTCCGAGCCGCGGGCCAGCTGATGCGCGCTGCGCTCCGCGGCTCTAACACTTCCCCAGCTGGACGGCTAAAAGCTAGCCGCCATCGCCGTCGCCTCCCACCGGAAGCCCCCAAAATATTTCATCCAGTTTTGATCACCACAATATAAAAAAGATGTTGAGACTCTAGAAAAGTACAGAGAAGAACAACAAAGATGATTAGGGAACATATAAAGAATGGTTGCTGGAACTGAGTCTGTCTAGTTTAATGAAAAAAAGGACTAGGGGTGACATGATAGCAGTACTCCAATATCTAAGGGGCTGCCATGAAGAAAAGGGGGTCAAGCTATTCTCCAAAGCACCTGAAAGCAGGACAAGAAGAAATGTATGGAAACTAATCAAGGAGAGAAGTAACCTAGAACTAAGAAGAAATTTCCTAACAGTTAGAACAATTAATTAGTGGAAGGACTAGCTGCCAGAAGTTGTGAATGTTCCAATGCTGGAAGCTTTAAGAAGAGATTAGACAATCATTTGTCTGAAATGGTATAAGGCTTCCTGTCTGAGCAGTGGTTGGACTAGAAGACCTCCAAGGTCCCTTCCAACTCTGTTATTTTTTTATTCTGTTATTGTAAGGCTACATTAACAGAATCTTGCAAGTGTAGAGGTATAAACTTCCCACTTTCACGTTTAAGCATCTAATCAACTAAGGCTGATTCCTGCTAAGTTTCTCTGACTATTAAGTTTTTTGGGGGGGGGTTCCATGTCTTGTATGATTGTTCCCTAAGCAGCATCTCTTTCATCATGCTTCAAAGTCATCCATATGTTTCACTATTGTATCATGGAAAGCCACTTATGTAGAAGCATCCCACACAATCAGAAGCTCATCTCAAATGGAAAGTATATTAAATAGTGCATGCAGGTATATGATCCCATGCAGATATCTACATGTAGTGCAAGAGTTCTGGAAATAATAAAAAAAAGTATGCCCTTCAAAAAAAAGGCACTGGAGAAACTTGTTAGCCTTTAATTGTATAATGGTATGCATATCATGTATATATCATACATGATCATTTTATAGAACACCTTACCTATAAATGCACACTGAATGGTTGTATATAATCAATTTATGTAGACTTGTCAATAGGTATGTAAATCAAGAGCATACATTTTCATAGATGTACATATATATATGTATGTATATTTGTATGTATATGTATGTATATTTGCTCCTCGAAGCACGAAGCTGAAAACACCAGCCTGAAGATGACGAATGGGACTTCGTCGAAACGTTGCCAAGACACTTCCACCCAATCAGAACACAGCCAAGCTCCCACCCAATCAGTTCATACCCCCACTGGCAGTTAAAAGGAAGAAACAGCTAAGACCACACATTGCTGCTCGAAGCACGAAGCTGAAAACACCAGCCTGAAGATGACGAATGGGACTTCGTCGAAACGTCGCCAAGACACTTCCAATTTTACGCGGGAGAAAACCCGAACAACCAAAGACCTACATATATATGTACATATATATAATATATATATATATATATATATTATATATATATATACATATACATATGTAGGTCTTTGGTTATTCGGGTTTTCTCCCACGTAAAATTGGAAGTGTCTTGCCGACGTTTCGACGAAGTCTCATTCGTCATCTTCAGGCTGGTGCTTTCGGCTTTCGGCTTCGTGCTTCTAGGAGCAATGTGTGAAGCACAAAGCCGAAAGCACCAGCCTGAAGATGACGAATGAGACGTCGTCGAAACGTCACCAAGACACTTCCAATTTGACGTGGGAGAAAACCCGAATAACCAAAGACCTACATACAAACACCCGCGAAAACCTCAGAAAACAAATATATATATATATGTATGTATGTATGTATGTATGTAGATCTTTGGTTTTTCGGGCTTTCTCCTGTGTCAAATTGGAAGTGTCTTGGCAATGTTTTGACGAAGTTTCATTCGTAATCTTCATATATATATAATGGTAGCCAAACACTCTGCCATTTCATGTGTGATATTAAGCATCTGCTTATCTCACTGAATTATCTTCTCCATTTCAGAATCTAGGCTGGGACTCTCTGTTTTTCTGAAAGAGAAATATAATTATACCAAAGCCATTCACGCAATTTTGTTTTTTTGTTTTTGATGCAGCTGTTAAAGGCAAAGAAATCTTGTCAAGCAAAACTGAGAAGCTTGTTAGACAAATACTCTGTCAATAAGTTTTACTTATTTTCCAATATTTATATGACTTCTTACAGGACAAAGACCGTTAAAGCCTTTAATAATAATAGAATTATAATTAAAATAATTAACATTCTGCTAAAATTATCTTCTTGCAAACCAAGAATATTTATAGATCAAAAACATTATGCATCTCAGCAGAACTAAAAAATAAAACAAACATAAACAAAAAAGCTAATTAAATATCCATCCTGCATTTTAATTAAGTCACATTAATATTTTAATTAGTATTAGTATTTTAAAATATGTATAAATAACCATTGTTGTTGCTATTTTTAGCCTTGGATAAGATACTGTGAAAACTTAAAGGAAAGTTAGAGTGTTCTTTGATCAGGTCTTATACCAGTTTCCTGCTCAAATCTCTCTGCCCCATCTTGGGTTGCTGTATGCTTCTGTGCAGATGCTTTTTGTCACCAGCACCATTTAAGCAAATAGCAGATCAAGACAGGGAGATTTTTGGCTAAAAAATGAGATAGGTCTGTGCTAAGTAGGGAAGGCCTTCAAAATAAAATAGGGGTTTTTGTACATTTATTGTTTTTAAAAAGTGTAAATAATAACATATAGTTTTATACTAATCTAGGAGAAAATTCTGTTAGATTTTGGACCAACTTCAGAGTAAATTTGGGTGGGATTGACTTGAGTGAGGTAATGTTCACAGTGTTTTTAATAATGGTAGCTTTTCCTTTAATGTAGATCCTGCTATGGAATGCAAGAAATGATTAAAGACAAAGCTGTACTGACAGACTGGCTTTTTAAGCACTGTCATACTGGCCATTTATTTTCAGCAAGAAGAAAGCCAACATCCATAAGTAATCTATCTCTCTAAGGCATATTAAATTGAAGTTGAGATTCCTAGCAGTTTTTTATATACATTCTTCTAGGGCTCTCAACTACAGTTCAATAAACATATTCATCTATAAAGCATAACAAATGTTAATGTCTTCCATATAGGGATATTGTTAAGTATTAAAGTTGCAATCTATTCCTTATGGTAAAAATCTTAATCTATCATGTTTGTTTCCTATTTTAACTAACTATTAATAAGCTATTATTTTAAAGGAGAAGCATCTGGTTTTTTAACATGTGGTTATAATTTGCATCACTAGGAATTGTATTTACAGGAAAGCACATGTGTGGTATCATCATGATTTTAGTTCAGATGTTGGCCCATTGCTGATCTTGGCAGCAGGGTCTCCATCGAGGTGGATTACAGTCAGAATGGTTAGATTTACATTGAACATCTTACTAAACCAACAACAATAAAAATATCAAATGTGTAAAGTCCGTTGTTTTTCCAGGTCTGTGGTTAACCTGGCACCAGTTGCTAGAGAATAATATCTGCACATAGAATAATCTCTTTATAATCTGTGATCTTGTTTCTTTCTTTTCAGTGTAAACTTTGTTTGTCTATCTGTAGGAAAGCGGGCCATTCAAGATGACAATATGCAGCTGAGAGTTCTTATGTTAAACTGGGTCTGGATCTAAGATCTTCCAGATTATAGACCTGCTTTGTACAATGTCTCACATGCACAGTTTCTGACATTTCACACAATTTAAAACAAAGATGTGCTTTTACCACTTTTAATGTCATACCAGGGGACACTCTATGAGCCTTGTCTCTTCACTCTCACACGTTAGGCCTTGTCACATTTTCAATTGATTGTGGGTGAAAGAGAGAGGAGCCAGATTTCCTCTCTCCATTTCATCCTTAATTAAGTGCCTGTGCAGAGTTTGGCAACATCTGGACAATTATATGGATGTATACTAGAGGTTTTTTCACCCATTGAGTTGCTTACAAGATATATACCTACTTCTCCAGCACAAGCTGGAGATACAACCAGTGACTGAGGGTAAGAGATCCTTTTTTATGACCTCATATGTTGGACTGGGATAACCATGAATATCTTCACAGAAGATGAAGTCAATGCTCCATGAAACCCAAAGTATTTATGTGTTTATGGATTCCACAAAAAAATGGATGTATTTGTATATGTATATCTGTGGAGGTCATTCATACACCCATGCACACATATGCACACACACAAATATTTTGATTCCATTGGAGTTTCACTTTGATAACTGGAAGTTCATAATCTCTATTGATTAACTAGTTTTGCATTCTGTATTTTTTCTTGTAGCTCAAGATGACATACATAACATGGAATAAAAAACAACTGAGCTTCATTATTGAGCAGGAACTGGTATCATTTCTCTAGTTCAAATCCAAATCCTAACCATTGTTAATATAATAATCTAGAGAGATATTGTTTTACTATGTGGTCTGCCTCCATCTTAGAGTATTTTACTGTGGTTTTTTGTGATTCAGTAGTAAAAAAAAATCTCCTACATTTTTAATCATCTACAATCTGATGGAAGAGAAGTTAAATTTGACCTGAAAAAAAGAAGAAAATTCTGCTAAAATATTTAGTAATGGGATGTGGAGCTCTTGTATCTGAGTTCAGCTGATCGAAAGCATCATATAGCCTGCTCCAATGCAACCTGGTGTTTTTTTTTCATTCAGTTGATACAAATGAAATATATAATGAAGAAATATTTCCCATTGGGATTTTAGTAACAGGAGAAGATGGACAGCCCCAGAGACTGCAAGAGGCTGCAGAATGATGGACAGTTATTTGAAATATCAAACAGTAACTACTGCTGGTACATGGCAAAATATTTTAAATTCAAAATTACCAAATAGAAAAATGCAGATTAATTATGAATATACAATGAGGATGAGAAATAACATGAAAAGCCATTTTTGTGGAGAAAGTCCACTTGCCTGATATCAGAAGATAAATTTCAACACAATCTTAATTTCAGCCCTCTATGAAATGTGTCAAAGATTCCAGGAATGTTAAAGAGAAGAATAATCTTTAAAGTCCATCTTTCTATTCTATCTTATACCAAATTAAAGCAAAGCAGTATTATTTGGGTTTTATTTATCTTACTTTCTTCTTTCTGAAGACTAAGATTTTTTTCATAGAATTCTTGTCTGTCTGTATGCATATCAACACACACTCTTTCTCATCTATTTATTTATTTATTATCTATCTATCTATCTATCTATCTATCTATCTATCTATCTATTATATATCATCTATCATTTATCAAATTTATATAGCCCCGTATCTTACCAAAAGTGACTCTAAGTGGCACACACAATGTGATAAAAACAACATCAAAAAACACAGATATAAAATGTAAACATCCATATTAATAAATATAATAAAAACCAAAGATGCAAATTGTAAGTGACAAGAGGGATAGAAATGGCAACCATAATAATAGAATTATCTCATCTACTCTGGGAACTCCAAGCCTGATGACATAACCAGATCTTAAGGGCCTTTCAGAATATCAAAAGTGATTGAGCTAATCTAATTTTGGGAGGAGGCATGTTCTTCTGAGCCAATCCAGAAAGATACCATGGTCAATTATATTGAAAACCATTGAGAGGTCAAACAGGGCAAGGATAGATGTACCACCTTCATTCCACCCAAGCATAGTAAAGCATGACCAGTGCTGTTTCCATCCCATACCCAGGTCTGAAACCCAACTGAAGAAGTTCAAGATCCTCTGAAGCTATTGTGCAACCATATTCTCTAATATCTTCCTCAAGAAAAGAAAATGAGATACTGGATGAAAATTGCTGAATATAGTGGGTTACATTGATGGTTTCTTTAAGAGGGGAACCAAGGCCTCTTTAAGAGGTAATGAACAAGCCCCTCACTCAAAAAAGAATAACCACTGCCAAAAACCATTCACTTAACTCCCTTCTCCAGCTGCTTTAACATGCCAAGAGGAGCATGTATCTAAAGAGCTCATTGTACATAGGACTCTATCCACTTCCTGTGGTCTAACCTGGCAAGATTCCTACCCAGGCAACTCCTCTGGATCTGCAACAAGGCCAGTGTCTAACTGGGAACAAATTCAAGTAAGTGATTATCCACATATGTCTTATCCAGGAGGGCTTCTGTCACCTAAACAATGCTGCTGGGTGATATTCCACAGATGCAATAGGGAAGAAAAGTACTGATACTTTACTATTCTTATGGCCACAAGACAGACTTTAAGGGAGTGTTTAGTCAGTTTGTCCTTTGTTGAGTGCCAGTGACTCTCTAGATGTCTTTTCTTCCATTTAATCTCCCTGCCCTTCAGACCCCAGTCAAGTCTCTACAAAACATGGCAGGTTGGCTCTCTCATCAAGGACTAAATCATGGGTAAAGGAGGTCTTATTGCAGACTGATTTGGCATTCAGATCTCAGTTGTTCATTTGTTTCTCATTCCCAAGACAAGATTTACATTTATTTGCAATTATTTTATTTTATTATATCTGAATTTTGTATAATAAAGCTGGGCTCTTATTTGTCAATGTGCATTTATAAAAAGGAGGGATCAATGCAATATTTATATAAATAAATACAATATTGAAAAAAAACTACGTATCTAATTAAATTGAAGCATTAAGGTCAACACAGATTTCAAATCATAAATGGAAGTCAACAGAGCAATGATTATATTCTGTTCCCTGTGTTCAATGTATTATGTTCTCTGGTAGGGTATTCTTTTTTTTGTCTCTCTATAATAATTATTTGTTTATCAGTATTAGATTTATGTCATCACCTTTCCTGTAGGAGCTCAATGCAATAGTAATCCATCATAACAACAAGAACCCTGTGATGTAGGATAATCAGAGGAAGAATGACTAGCCGAAACTATTAATAAGCTTCTATAGTTGAGGCTGATGTAAACATTGATTTCCCTTATCTTCATCCAGTACTCAACCAAAGCAGCAGATTGACTTGAAGACTTTTGATTGGCTTTTTCCCCCAATGTTAGAAGCAATTTCTATTATACTTGACTCCATGAAGTCAGAATTTGAAGGTCTCCCAGTGACATATACAGAGAAAGAAAATAGTTTGCTATTCAAGAACTAATAGGGATTATTTTAGCTGCTTGAATATATTTGATTCATATTATATATTTCTGCTTTTCAGAAATTCAGTTTGATTATTTGATCTAAGCCCTTTGGGATAGGATAGTGTAGAACTCCAAATACATCAGACCCTTTAAAAAACTAGCTTGGTAAATTTCTTGCAAATAAGTTATTATGAAAGAAATACAATTCATGCTCTTTTAATCTTTCTTAATATTAAAGTTGAATTGGGTCTTGGAATTTAACTTTGTCATTGAAACTGTTGCAATGACTGTCACATAGGAAAATGGAAACATCAGGTTCATAACAGACAGGAAGGTTATTTCATCACCTTCTTATTTCGAAGCAGAAAACTTTTAGGTTCCACCCTTTGGATTTATTTTATTTTATGAGACTTATATACCGCTTTAAGTGCAAGCACTCTCTAAGCGCTGTACACCAGTAAGCAATGTATATATATATTTACATTGCCCCAACAATCTGGGTCCTCATTTTACCTACCTGGGAAGGATGGAAGGCTGAGTCAACCTTGAGCCGATAATTTCTTCATTTCAAAGTTTATTATGACTCAGTTGGCAAGTATCCAAATTTTGATCATGTGACAATAATGATGCTGCAATGGTCATAAGTGTGAAAAGGGATCATAAGTCAATTTTTCAGTGCCATTGTAACTTCAGCTACTAAACAAATTGTTGCTAGGTTGGTACTATCTGTACTGTTGATTGGAACACCTAACAGAACGAGACAATATATACTGCTATACTGCTCAGAGTCACTCTGGGAGTGAGAAGGGCAGTTTCTGAATTTTGTAAATAAATACAAAAATACACTCCTTTACAGTGTTTAGCCTCTTAGCATATTTAGCCACCTGTCAAGTTTTTCAGTTATTGGGTCCTTAAACTGAAAATGCATTAAACCCATATCCCAAATTAGGCCAGCTGACATGTTGCAGGTACAGAAAATGAGAAAACATAAAAGCAGAGGACATATCCATAACAATTGAACTCTGTCCTCTGTTATTTGCAGGGTAATGATAAGTGCAATTCCATCTTCATCTTCAGCTATAAGCACAGGTATTGGTAGGCCATGAGATTAATCTGGAATAGGCAAAATTGTCCTACCACCTTACTCAAATTAATAAAAACCATAATAGGTATGTTTACAGTATGCATAGTATAATATATAGTTTGTCAACAATTACAGAACATCTGCAATTAATGCCACGGTTATAGAACCTGCATCACAGCATCACAAATTGCTTTTCTTTTCTGGTTTAAATGACAGTTGGTGTAATACATATCTTGATTTGATTTGTACGGTCAACCACTAAATGTTTGTGCCTCTGGATAACTCACACTATGTTCACAAGGTGTGCCCACATAACATCTGACAAACGCTTGTCAGTGACACATTTTATTCATCCTCATGCCTCTATGGAAGCCATATTCCTGTTTTTTTTTTCCAGTCCCAGATTATATGACCATGGAAGGCAATTGAAGAATCTTGAACATTCAAGGCCCCTTTTGGGCTTTTTGTACAAAACAGGTAAATGTGAAATTATGATATGTGGATTTGATGATTAGTAATACTAATAGACTGTAACAATGGATGTTATGTTATAACTGTAGAATAAGAGTTTTATGTAAATTTCATTTATGTTTACTGTAAAAGAAGTTAGAAATTGTTCCTTTTTATGTATCTGTTTTTTATTTTACTGCTCTTCTGTTCTCTGTCTCTTTATTATTTTTCTTCTTTGATTATTAGTTCTTGTTAGTTTATAACATTTTGTTTTAAAATTTAATAAAGTTATTTAAAAAACAGAAAAAAACTGGAACAATGCAGCCAAAAAGAGATGGGATCATCCTCTCCTGACTGCATTAGCAACACACAATCAATTTAGCATATTTGCTGCTAGTGGTAGCAAAAAAGAAAAAAAAAACATGTATTAAGAGAAGATGAAAAACTGGAGCAGCTAAAGATGATTGAGCTATCCAGGTAATGACATACAAAATAGTTACCAGAGAATGTTTAGGCCACCAGGGATGGGAAATGATTTGCCCTTTAGGCAAATTTGCCTATGGAGAAGGAAAGATGATTGGTCTTAAATTTAAGCATTTAAAGTTATGAGTCTTTCTGCTTTTTCTCCAACAGGCAGTATTGTTGGCTTAAACTGGTGAAACAACAGCAGCAACAATGGCTGTTCACTTTCTTTTCACCTATGCTTTTGGAAAGGCTGTTACCTAATTGTATGCAACCACATTCCTCTAGAATAAAAATATTTTTCTAAATCTTTTTGTAAAAATATTGACTATTTAAAATATATTCATATTTTAAAATATGCCCACAAAATGATTAGAATAAAATGTGTCAATAGATTTTTATTGACAAAGGAAGGATTGAATATTTTTCAGTGATAATAGTTATGCAAAAAGTAATTTTCAGTTTACTTGATTATTCTGATAAAGAAGGTGGATGTTGTGTGTTTTTTTCACATGTACACTGAAATTTATTTTGGAAAGTATATTTTCCTACTAAATTTCTCACTCTTAAGAGCATAAACAATGGAATAAGTAGTTCACATCACTCAGGTTCTTTAGCAGCTTATCTTCTTCTTAAGATGTTTCACTTTTGACCCTTGCCACAAAGACAGGGTCTGTCTAAAATATCTAAAATAAAGAAGAACAGTTAGGCAATGTTTGCTTCACTACAAAGCCCTTTTCATATTCATCTTAAAACCACAGACCATAGAAATTAAGTTGAGGACAGGTCTAGTCATTGTGTAACTAAATAGCCCGAAGCATAACATTTACAGTGACCTTTTGCAAATTCTTATCAAAGATCTATATACCTTATTTAACTGCCCCATAACCTATTATTACCTATCATTATTGTCTCTGTTGATGGGAATATATACACAAATTGCAATTTTGGGGAAACAATAATGTCAAAAGAATGGTCTCCCCAATGTACTTAGGAGTCACTAACATATATTAGGAGTATTCCAAATGGTCAGTTCAAAATGGCTATAGCTCCATCTGCCAATATTTCTCATTGTAAAAGTAGTTTGCATTCTGCACAGTTAATTCATATTGATATTGACATAATAACTTTCCATAAGGAGGGTCAGCCAATTAATAGGCCATTCTTTACAGCCATCATCTGGACTATTATGCATAAAGCATTTCATGCAGCCCAATTCATCAAAGGCACATTATTTATGTTTTATGAATGATTCATAGAGAAAATTCCTATTTATTCATATACGAATTTCTGTGAACCCTGTTGCCTACATCATTCTTCATATTTGTGGTATTTAATTAAAGGATTGTCCCATATGATTTAAAGCTTTGTTTCCTAAAAATATTTCAAACTAAAAAAATGAACTAGGGTATAGCCTTCTTTTAGACATCCAATAAATTCTCAAATTGAATATTCTTCAAAATCTTTAAGAAAATTGGTTTTTACCTTTTGTGACCATGAATGAATGGAACACAGGTTTTTTTCCCTATTTTGTTCTTTTCTTTAGAAGTAGTTCTCAACTTATAACCACAATTGGAACCAGAATTCTGTCACTATACAAGACAGTTGCACCCAATTTTGTAACCAAATTTTGGTCATATGACCATGGAACTGCTATGACGATCATAATTGTGACAATCAGTGTTAAGTTACTTTTTTCAGTGCTGTTGTAACTTTGGTAACTAAACGAATTATAAAGAAGAAAATACAGGTAATACACTTGTTAGACTTCAAGCAAAACATATGACCTAGAATCATAAAATAAGCTAAATGTGCACTGCCCCCAGGGCTCAGTTCTGGTGTTTCACAAAATGACTTTTTTGCCAAATCAGAGGTTTTAATCAATCATTTTAATCAATAGCCCGACTAAGAGAAGTTATTTATTTCCTATTCCCTGCTATATAAGAAATAGAAAACACTATAAAATCACTTTTTTTCCTTCTTTTCTAGGAAGACTGAAATTTGTAGCAATTAAAAAATCATGTGAAAAGTTTAAGATGTGCCTTTTTTCAGTAAAGTAAGCTAATCCAGAAAAAATCTGCATCAAACAATTTATAAAACTTTTCAGTTCACTTTAGGTTGCTTCATAGAGAACAATCTTTGCTTTCTATAAACACCTGTTTATTTGAGGCATATATTTAATTACTGATATATGGCATAATTTGACAATATATTTGTTTACCATACTGTACTATAGGTTTTGGCAGCTGCAGTCCCATGACCACATAAAATTCACTGAACGTTTTTGTAGCTGCCAGATCTTTCTTTGATTACTGTCCTCACCACCAGTCATGGCGTGGTTTCAACTTTTTTGACCAGAACACATTTGAAACTTTCACTTTAAGCCCTAAAACAGATTTTATAATGTCGAACAACAATATAACTCTTCAGATACCAGATAACTCTTCTAATACCATCCTCTGCATAATAGAATACACTATCTCTTCTGTATTTAATGCGGTTCCCAGCATTAAAAAATAGGCCATCAAATCATTGTCACATTGGCTATCTTTTTCAGTTTTCATCCTATTATATAAGCTTTCAAGTATTCTCTTCTTATCAACTGTTGATTGAAAATGCATAGCTTTCATGGTAATGTACAGGGCAGTTACACTTCAGTATTTAGATAGTCTACATATAGATTATGCAGGTACAGTAGTCAAATATAAAGCATTGATTAAAGTGGAGAATGGTATTGAAATTGTTACACTTTGGGTAAAAAGTTTGCAAAACATCAGAAGCAAATGGGATGACACAAAATATATAAAATAGATTTTTAAAATTTCTATTCACTAGAGTTTTGAGCAAAGGATACAATTATTAGCAAAACTACGAATATATCCCTCTTGCCACAATCCAAAGGTTCTTGTCAAAAAGCAACTGGACTTTGTTATTTTTCCTTGAAGATGTTTTGCTCATCCAATAAGCTTTTTCAGTTCAGAACTGAAGAAGTTTCTTTGATGAGAAGTGAAACATCCTCAAGGAAAAACAAAAAAAATCCAATTGCCTTTTGAAAAAGCACCATTGGACAACCATGACCTGGATGGCTGAAAATCTCCATAGACATTTTGCTCTAGCCATCACTATATTTTGCATTTTAAAGAAAGTATAATTTTCTCCTGCCATTTCTACCTACCCTATTAACCAAACAAGACGACAAGGATGAAACATTTATGTTATGAATTTGTATTAATTACTACCATTTTTCTTTCACTCATCACCCAAGTTATAAAATCAAGACCAAACAAAAAATTCTTTCTCTTTTCTGTTACTTGAAAAATACCATGGTAGATGAAGACAACATCTTTCCAGGTTACCGCTCCACCAAAACATAAATTACCATTAAACATAAATTTATAAAATAGCATTTAATTGATTAGAAAGACTTAACTGCAAATAAAATATTGATGAATATTAAATTCAGATAAAAAGCAACAGGCTTCCAAAATATGTGTTTTCTGTGGAGCGATGGCGCAGCAGCTTGAAGATGGTGAATTTGTAACCTGGAGAAGGCAGTTCTTTGAATTCCAGGAGTTAAGCCCCAGCCTCAGCTTCTGCCAACCTAGCAGTTTGAAAGTATGCAAATGCAGGTACCACTCTGGTGGGACTAACAATGGAAGCGAAAAACCAACTGGTGCCAGACTGGCCTGAATGTGAGGTGAAAAACTAGTGGAGAAAAAGCCCTGGATGATGCTGACACTCTGGCAGAATACCATTAGCTGCTTTGTGTGTGATGCTAATTTGCTCCCTGTAGCGCACCCTGGATAATGCATGAGTGTGAACTGAATGAACTAGCAATCTTAGGCAGTCAAGCTAGTACTATAATAACATTGTAGTGTCCTGGTTTTCATGTATCAATGCCATATGCTAAATAAATAAATATGTGTAATGTAAGGAAAAATTTGTTAGCCTATCCAAAATAAGAGCAAGTTGCATTTTGAAAGAAATCAAGCAGGACTTGAGGACATCCAATATGAAATCAAAAGTATAATATACTCTTATCTTGGAAAATGATAGGTTGTGCTTTTAAGTGATATTCAAGAGAATATATTCTAAAAATGGGTGGTGCCAGAACAAAAAAACAGATGTGGATCATCACAAAAATTGATTTTATTTAAATGAAATCAAAATTTTTGAATTTAAATAATATAGTTGCTTTCTACTATATAAAAATATTCCATCCTTGGAATATTATAACTTTGGCAGTAGCTCGGGGTGAGGGGGGTAATGCATTAAAAGTTCTGGGAGGTTTTCTATAAAATTGAAAAAAAATAGTAAAAATGTACAAGAAGTTAACAGTACAATCTTAGAAATTATACAGACACACAGATATACACACACAAATATATATGACCATATTATAAATTAATTATATTTTGCATGTTTTGTTTAAGTGAAAATAGCATTTAACTTATTGAAATAACTAAATGGTCCAGTTACTTGTCAACTGTGGACAAAGTAAATAATTAAAAAAGTATACAAAACTCAAGTGCTATAAAGTCCATTCAAGTGTTATAATGTCTAGTTTAAATTTGACTGCACTTTCCTCTCTCTGTCTTACTTTCTGTCTTTTTCTTTTTTGTTTCACATATTTGTGCATATTTATTTTATGTATCAGGGAACATTTCTGAATCTGACAACAGAGTGAGGTAAAGTTTATCACAGTATAGATTGCACTGTACCAACAGAAGCTGCATATCATTTCAAATGCATCAGCTATGATTTTTCATTCCTATAAAATCTGCAATGTTCCATTGAGGTTCTACTTCTTATGAAAATGTGGAAAAGAACATATAGAATCAAGTTATATATTCATAATAGTAATTATATTATTATAATTATGTGTGAATTACAAATACAATTGTTACTGTCTAGTACAGTGGTTCTCAACCTTTTTAATGCTGCGACCCCCAACCGGTCATAAGTCGAGGACTACTCAACCGGTCGAAAGTTGAGGACTACTCAACTGGTGCAGCACCGTTTGCAGAATGGGACTTTTGGCAGGCTCAGCAGGGCAGAGACAGCCTGGACAATTCCTATTGGCTTTTGAAAGCCAATAGAATTAGACTCTATTCAAGAGAGTCTATTCTATTGGCTTTCAAAAGCCAATAGAATAAAAGGGAGTAGCACAGCTAAGGAAAAGGGAAAAAAAATGGCGGACTGCGTTGTTTGGCGACCCCCGTGAAATGGTCGTTCGACCCCAAATAGGGTCCCGACCCACAGGTTGAGAACCCCTGGTCTAGTACCAATACACTACATGTACCATTTCATAAAGTTATACATTCAAATACATACAGAGAAGTTGGATCAACTTTACATATATTAATGAATAGCTTTATGAGATGTGTGAAGAAGTTCCAAGGTTCAACTGCTGACTAAACCAATGGAGCTTGGAAGTATGTCATCTGAAATCCCAACCAGCATCAAACATTGAGCTGGTCAGCATTTCCAACATCAGTAACTTACACTTGTTTAGACTTCAGATGTTATCATTCTCAGCAATGGCCATGCCTGTGGAGGAATTCAGAGCTGAGCAATTGGCTCATTCAGTATAAGTCAATTCCATACTTTCCCTGCTCTGTTTTAATTTTTATGTTGCCTTGGATGCTGGATATTTTTGAATATTATATATATATATATATCCACATATATATCATATATTTGTGAAATAGATACTTCATAAGCTAACATGTACATTTCTAACTTAAGAAAGATCAAAATTAAATGAATATTGATTGAAAATATTAGTACTAAAGAAAACCTTGTAAAACTCATGATTATCTGTCTGTCTTGCTTATAAAACCTACATCCCATTCTCTTTTACAACCAGAAGTGAGCCATTTAATTTTGCAAAAGAGGAAAAGAATAATTGGTAAAGCTATCATGCTGGCTATCCTGTAGTCCTGACAGTGAAACCCACAGTGATTCTGAACATGCATAACATCATTTCTGTTAGAGTCCAGGTAATTATAGTTTTTCCATATACCAGTTCTGAATATTAGAAGAATCCTGATAAACTGGATCAGAAGAAAATAAGAAGAAAATAAGAAAATAAGTCAATAAGAGATTTAAAATAAACCTACAATGTAAGTGCTTCAGAATTCTCCCAGCAGTCAGGCATATTATGTTTGATACTGTAAGTAGTAAAGGGATAGTAACACCTTATTTGCCCTGACTTTATTTCCTCTTTTTACATGATCAACACTATATCCTCTAACAATTAATTCAACAATTTAACTATTTTCTATAGGAATAAATATTTTCCTTTTTTATGGAATATTCCAATATTTAACATTGTAATGATACAAGAAAAAAAACCTTAATTTTATGCACTTTATTCACTGGAATATAGTGTATAGATCAAGTAGATTTTTATGATGACCTATACAACTGTCTTATATCCCAACCCAAGACATCTGAAATAATTGATCAGATGATCAATTATTTCAGATATTTTGGGTTAGGATATGAAACAGTTGTATAGGTTATTATAAAAAATCTAAGGAAGAGAAGGTTAGCATATGTGCATATGATTACCTTATAGGAGAGTTAAGCGGCGTATAAATTTAATAAATAAAATAAAATAACGCTTAATAAAATTTATTTACACACTACATTAGATTATTTTCATATACTACATTTTAAATTGAATAGCATCATTGAATTATAGCCACTACTACCATCTCCCAAGAAAGGGGGAAAAATAATTTTCTGCTCATCTGAATATCTAACAGTTAGCGCTGCTTTTCACAGCAATGAAATGTTATACCATTCTCACATACCACATTGATATTTTGAATACTTCACCTCAAACAATCTGAAGACTTTTCTTTACTTAAGAATCTGTTAAGGGTAAGAATTTATCAACATTCCTTCAAACTGAAGCCAAGAAATTACACAGAATAAGCTTTAGCTGTATTCCCAGTGATATTCCCAACTGGTTTATGACTACAACTCCCATGCTTACTGGATCTAATTGGAGTTGTAGTTCCAGATGTCTTATAGGCACTAAATTGGGAAATATTATTTATAACCTAAAATGTTCTGCTGCCTTTCTCCTGGGAATTGCTGCTTCTGCAAAGCTTATGTCAAAGAAAAGGCAATCTTAACTCACCACAAAGGCAATCTAACAAAATCTTAAAGGAGAGCCATCTAAGATCAGAGTTCAGGCGAGAGGAATGTCAATGAACTGATACAATTTGTTCTCTCTCCTCCAGGCCAGGAAGCAAGCAAGCATTCAAAGCTCCTTGTAAGAATAAGGTTACTTTTTAAAATTAACTTAATTGAATTAATGAATGCAGTAATGTCTGGATTACTGACAGACGCTCTTGAAACTGCAGCATGAAAGAGGATATGTAAGAGAAACCAAATGCTTCTAATGAAAATGTTTTCTGTTTATTTTTTCAGCAACTAAAATTAGAGAGATTGCTCTGTCCCACCTCTGAACTTGATCAATTCAAAAAGCCAAATACAAAGCAAGGGGGGAACCCCACTCATTTTGTGACTGCACTTGATGAAAGAGAGAAATAAAGGAACAGAATAATATGAAAATTTAAGCAATAAGTGATTGCTCTGTTCAAATTTGGTCTATCTCTGCTTGTTTTGTTTTAACAGGTACAGCACACCTCTATAAACATATCTGCACTTGTTTTTAATAAACACTTTTTGCCTATTAGCCTTTTATAATATGTTGTGTAACTTGTTAATCAGTATTTTCTTCTGTGTCATGATAATAAAGGCAAATTCTTGGTATTATTTACATAGGATTGTCGCCTACAGCAAGACTGTGATTTTCTTTTAAAATTTAGTGAGCTTTTTAGCAGAAGTTGCTTCAGGGGTAATTTCTTGATGATTAATTCCCTTATGAATTCATATAACTTCTGTGTTCACTTGTATTTTGCAGCTGATGTTTACTGGCGACTATAACTTGCAGAACAAGTTTTGGGCAAAATGTTTGCATATAATTTTATGTACACAAAAGTATGGAAAATCATTTTCTGTATATTCATTTAATAACTATAATACATGGTTATATATGAGTGACTATCTGTCCATATCCTTTGTTACAGATTTTATATGTTTTCTAAATGATGCTGTTACCCTAGCCTTCCAACTTTTCAGGAATTAAAATGAGTTTGTTGGTTTGTTTGTTTCTTTGTTTACAGACTGCCCATCATATAGTCATGCTGCCCAAGACGGTTTTGGGAAGGAAGAGAAATGTGTGTAGTAAAATTACTTCTCTTTGTGATTATAATTTCTTGGTGGAAGAAGAGGATATAAATTGGGGATCCAAGGAACAAAATGATCCTAGAACAATTTGTAATACCAACCTGAAATCAATGTGCTGACCATTTCAGAGAGCATGTGCAAGATGTCAAAAATGTCATGATGTCCTGCAGTTGACCTACATCTTTAAATTAATACTAGGAGGTGAGACTATTTAGACAAACTTCTTTTTCTATTTACCATTGCAAGTTTGAGATAACAAAATTCCTTCTACCCCAGTGATATTATTATTTCCCAGTTTGTTTTAAATAGGTGCCCAATATCTGCTAGACACTTAAGGATATTGCTAACCTTCCCTTTCTGATTCCCACACTAAATAACACCAAGAATTCCAGGAAAGAGTTTGAAGGACTTTAACATTTGCCCAACAAAACCAATCTACTTGTCATTTTATATCTGATCATTTTAATGTTTTTAACATTTTATGCTATAAGCTTCCCAGAGTTTTTTGACATGAGGTGGCTGCCAAATACATTTATAAACAAACAATCTCTTTTTGATTAAATTCCAGAGAACTCCTAATTCGCCACAATCCAAGTTCACTGTGATTAATTGCATTGTATCTAATGGACACTCTAAGCATTGGGAGAAGAATGGCTGCAGGACCTGCATTTGGCTAGTCTAAAGAAAAGAAGAAATAGGGGAGACATGATACAGTATTCCAGTATTTGAGGGGCTGCCACAAAGAAGAGGGGATCACATTATTCACCAAAGCACCAGAGGGAAGGATGAGAAACAATGGTTAGAAACTGATCAAAGAGAGAACCAACCTGGAATTAAGGAGAAACTTCTTGACAGTGAGGACAATTAACCAGTGGAATAGTTTGCTTCTAGTGGGTAGTCCATCACTGGATATTTTTAAGAAGAGACTAGACAGTCACTTGTCTGAAATGGTATAGGTTCTCCTGTTTGAGCAGGGGACTGGACTAGAAGACCTTCAAGGTCCCTTCCAGATCTATTCTATTCTATTCTATTCTATTCTATTCTATTCTATTCTATTCTATTCTATTCTATTCATTCTGCCCTGGCACCTTCCAGTGTTACAATAGAAAAGAATATATGTAGCTTGGAATTCTCTGAGCCTATTTGGTTGCAAACATTTCATTACCTGACTATTGCAAACATTTCATTGCTTAACATCATGAATGCAATTGAATAAGGAGTTTCTCCCTGTTTATATATAATAACTTTTCCTGTTAGTGTTGGTAGAGATGGTATATTAGAATATTGTTTTCTACTTGATTGTGTTAATCCCTGTTTAGGAAAGGGTGTGCTCTTTTTCTTTTTTCCCGTTCTTAACATTTTTATTGTCTATTTTAAATGGTGTGTAAATGTAGTTTATCTCTGCGTGTCTAATAGTATCCATATGGAGCAGCAAGGTAACTACAATGGTAACAACCCTAATTGATTCCTAGAGACCAACTTTAATCCAGCTTCATAGCTTTATCCCAACTATGTGTGGCACAATATTTTTGAAAGCCATTACAGTCTCACATAATACAACTGCCACTATTCCTCCTACCTGATATTGTTCATGGTGCCAAACCCAAAACCCAGATAAGCAGATCTCCAAGTGAGGAATTCCCCATTCTGGGTCCAATCAGGTATCATTTATGTATGTCAGATCAGCTGCTTCATCCACAATCAATTCATAGACAAATGTGGTTCTATTATTCAGTTGCAGAAGCCAGAAGCCTTGGGTATGAAATTTTTAGGGATGGAGGGTAAAGCAGGTCTGGCCCATTGATCTGTCCCATCCCTAAAAGTGGCCTACACTCATAATCCTACCTTTGCTTATTTATCACAACCTTAATGGAACTGCCGGTCTTTCTTTCCTCCATGAATTCTTATCAACATGCACTTCATTTTCCCAGGCTATGGTAAGCAGTCAAACACACATGTCCTCTCCCCAAGCCAGGCTTATCATGGTAACACTTTCAGGTATCTAGTGCAGTGGTTCTTAACATGGGCGATATTGCCCCCCAGGGGGCAATTTCATTTTTCAGGGGGGTGATGGAACAAAAAGGGGCGACACGGGGGTGAAGAAATGAAAAGGGGGTGATATGGGGGCGATAAAGCAAGAAATTTTGGGGACACTTTTGAGACTTTTTCGTACAGTGAATCGCTGTATATCTGTCAGATTAAACATCAGATCGCTCTCTATTAGTGGATTGAATTGTGTTTTTAAATGTTCCTCCAGCTAGCTTCAGTACAGAACGCCGTACATATTTGAATACGCATTGCTTATCTTCATGCATGTTGCACAGCAGCCTCTACCCATACAGTGGTGCGCCATTGACCAGAATGTGGGAGATATGGGAAAAAGACTGGAAATAAATTATTTGCATCAATATGTCTGATGACAATTTTAAGGAAAACAAAAAAAGTGTTTGCATAAATTGAAGAATTATTTTCTATGTTGTGATTGAGAGATTATGCTGGGGAGGGGGGCGATGACAACTTCCTCATTGGCTCAAGGGGACAATTCATTCAAAAAGGTTAAGAACCACTGATCTAGTGGATATCTGGGATTTTGGGATTCTATGATGTAAAGAAGAACCTTTCCAAAAGATACAGATGGTGATATGTCTAACATAGCAGAATATCTTGTCTATAACAATTATTTAAACCTGTGTGACTGAGCCAATCATTCCTATTGCTGATTGTTTCTTTTACATCATCTTACTCTGAAACAAAGCTCAAAATAAATATTGAAATAGCTCTTTGCTTTTTATTATTTATTTTTGAACCCTTTGTTGCCAGACTTGTGAGAGACAAGCACCAAATATTTGATTTTCTTAATAGATCTATTGAAATATATTGGCTACTTCATGGTTCAGTTTGCATAGAAGTATAGAAATGTGATAACTAACCAACCAACCAATAATAATGCTCAATCACAAACATGCATATTTGCTGAATTTCCAGTGTAAGAGTTTTAAAAACATACCTCCTGTAGTGTTCTTGTTAAGACAGTTGAAAAGTTTAATCTCAAAAGACTTTCAAAAGAAAAAAATGGGTCATCATTTCCCCACTTGAGCAGCTTTGATGCCTTTTGGCTTTTTCAACTTGGAAGAATTTAAAGAACATTTCAGAAAGGGACAGATATGTCCCAGTTCAGAAATCTGCTGGGAAAGGAAAATAGTGTAGCTACAAAATGAGAAAGGAAAGAAAATATTTCTTTCTCCTTTTTCTGTGAGGGATGCCTCATGACACACATCCTTCTAAATCTAATTACTTTATATTTTAATGCAACTTGAGAATAATTCCTTCTCTTTCTACGGTAGAATTTGTTAGTTCTTAGAAATATACAGCTTCCTGTCAATCCATTTAAGAAGACATTATCAAAATGTAAAGCATGATTTTATTTTGCAAATGAACATACTTTGCATATCCAGGGAGTCCCCAGGCACAGAGAAATCTTCTTCTTCCAAGTTGATAGGCATTTAATCATTTGAGTTTTCAGTTAGAAGGCATAATGCCTCCGAAATGTATATAATAATTCAAGTCACACTCTGAAGACAAGATAAGGACTTACCACATGCACCTTCTATTCAGGTCAGGCACTCTAGAAATGCTTTACATGCAGAAGATGAGACACAGAAGAAATACTTAAAAGCTTTGGATTTAGAATAATTTCTTTCTTTCTCAGACAACTAAAGCTCTTGAGAAACATTAGCACAATCTGCCATGCATTTTAGAAATGACAAAAGCAATGAGCTATCAGATGCACCTCATGGGCTGGAGGGGGGGGGGAGGAAAGTGGCTATTAAGCTCCCAGGTATAGACCTTTAATCTATGGGTCAGCAGGGATGAGTGGATAGTTATTTAGCTGCTATTAAACTGTGATGATGCTCTATTTAGCACAATTATCATACACTTAATCAAATCCTTCTGAGCTCTTTTCCAGAAGAGCTATAGGAAAGATAGAAAGTAATGTGGGAATTTGACTTAGATTAACATTCATGCAAAATATTTATTTTGACATGAAATTTCTATTTTAAATTTGCCGTTCCTTAAAATACTTTCATGCATACCTTCCTATCCATTAAACTCAGTAGACATGCATAGATAGGATTGTGTTGTCATTCTTTAGATATTTTCATGTAGTAATATCTATGGACAGGGGTGCACTTCTTTCCAGCCAACTAGATTTTACTACTTAATTTATTCATTTCTGAAGGAGAAAAAACCCAAATAAAAAAAAATCAAAGAAGAAAATTTTTTCCTGATGGTGAAAATTTTTGAAATTAAAATTTAGAAGAAAAATATTTGTCTTTATTTTAGAGCTATTTGCACTTTTGCTTAAGTGCTTAAGATACAAAATCTGACCTGAAAACAGTAATACTTTTTCAGCAAAGAATGAACATTCTTTTTTCCTTTGGGCCTGTTTTACAAAGCAATAATTATGATACTTAATTTCTAGGTCTTTGTGCTCGCATTCTGTTTTACATTTAGTTTTTAAGATTGAATTTCCTGTACTTTCACAATTATATATTTCAGACAATTCATCCGGACAATACATATTCAACAAGAGAATTGGAAATGTAATGACAAATGACTACACTTCACTATGGACTTCTGCTTGCTTTTTCACACTTTATATAACAAGGGTATTCAAAAGCTTTGACATGCAATGTCTATATTCTGAGATATTGCTGTTTTTTCAGATTCTAAGTTAGATTCAGATTCTAAGATTTTGCATAACTGCAGACATGCAACACACGCATACACACTTACTCACTCACACACATGTATGTATGTATGTAAATATGTATCAAGTAATAGGGTTTAATGCTATATTTGTATTGACCACATTGGTGATGTTCATTTAAACAATACTGTACTAAAAAAACATTGAAATGATTTCTACACAAAATCAAATCAGATTTTTTTTTCCTTCTTCAGTGCCAGAATGGTGTTGATGCAAATATGCCATTCTTCCCACCCCATCCCCAACAAAATATTGCCCAGGTATTTTGTTTATTTTCTTCCCTTTAAGTTTTTTTCTTCCGTTTTGGTATAATTTGATTAATGTATTTAAGTTTAAATGCTTCAGGGACAGACCACATTGTTTTAATTCAGTGGTAGGGAGGGAAGGGGAAAAATGAACAGAAAGAAAGAAACAAGAAAGACAATTTGGAACATATTTTTAATCATTACATTATTTTTATTAAAATGTTAACAAGCAACAGAGACCGCTTAGATCACTTAGATCAAATCAGATGTAATGATGACATTTTGGAAAGTGGAAGAGAGCTATTTATTTCAGTGGCAGGCAGAGAAGCAACTCTCTGCTTCCATGTATAAGTAACCTTATTTGCCAGCTTCTAATGATAGATTAAAGTTACATGGAATCAGATCTTCATTCATCATATTGTTCAGACAACTCTACCCACTGACCATTCCTCCCAGAAAGAATTTTGTTTTTCCTTTTCCAAGACCTTGATCTTCTTTCCAAATGAGGTAATCCAACAACTACTGCAGCTGCCCTTGGGCAGATTGGCTCTATGCCAGTCAATTATATGCTCTGCCACCAATACCTTTTTTTCTGATTCTGATTTTCTGCTTCCTTTGATTTTTTGATTTCATTTCCCAAAGAAAGACTGGCCTCTTGAAATAACGAGTGGGATAATTTTTTTTCTTCCTAGTTCCTTCTTCCTATTTCAAAATTTGAAATAAATAGTGAGTCTTAGCAGTATTCTATGCTATGAAAATAAAGGGGTGGTTCCACATTTGTAAGGACCACATGGTATGTTCTCATTTCTGCCAGATGCAATGAAGACATTGCATTCAGGCAGGTGGAAATTCTTATGAAGAGAAAGCATGTTACTTGTTCATACTGCTGATGAAAGCTTATGTTCAGTCTTAGTTGTGATCTTTCAGGTAAATTTTCAAAATTATCAGAAGAAAAATGTTTTGGTCTTCTCCAATTTTAAACCATAAAAAATCAGAGATAAATGTAAATTATCTCTTCATTTCTTGATAAAAGCTAGAATGGTGGATTAGAAAGTTCACTGGAACAAAAAAAATATTTTTAAACATTCCCACGTAAGGGTAACCAGATCCTTCATTTGCCAAAAGTGTGAATTAATCTCCCTCTGACCTTACCTGGATAATACTTTGAATATCACATGATACTAGGTTAGTTTGGAATCCATTTCAAGGAGACTTATGGTTTTTGGATTATGTTGTGCTAATTTTTATTGGTTTTGATTTAAGATTGAATCATTTTATTTACTTTGCTTGTCCTCTTTTTGTTTAATTTTCTGGGTTAGATGACAATGATGAAGATTTTAAAGTTGTCCTTCGATGGTGATGCATAATAGGATATGTGCAATGATCTGTTTATGTAAACTGGAACAGCTGATTTTTGTCTATTTCTCTTACTGTTACAAGTTTCTGGTCTCCCCCCCCCCTCCAAATCCAGTTCATCAGGGTTGGGAAATGGAATGGAGTATGCCAATAAAAGTTGCAAAATTAAATCAGGATAGTAAAAATTCAGGTAAGCAGATTTGTTTGAGCAAAAGCATTTTCTGTAATGAAAAGCCATTATTGAATACAAATTCTCTTATTGAGAACGGCTTCAGTTTAATGTGTAAATGATATTGCATTTATCATATCTTAATCATTGTGCCTGGCTTGAAAAGGAATCAGAAAAAAAAAACAGAATAAAAACTCCACATGGTAGTGGAAGTAGAAGTGTAGGTAAGAGGGAGATAACATGTCTGTGTGATTGTTAGTAACATATTTGTCACTTCAGTATCATCTTCCTAAATCGTTTTGACATTCAGCAGGAAATTTGTACTATGGCTGCTAACTATTAGGATTGCAGTCTGCTTTTTTGGATTTACAGCTGTGCACTCATCATTTCCAGATGCAGTTTTCTTAAGATAGTCACTCAGGAAGAATTGTGAAAAGCAGCAGGTTTCCAATAAAATGGGCATATAAACACAATGATTGCTAACAAAATAAGGCTGCACCCAGATGTTTCAAGAAGATTTTATGTATGTATGTATGTATGTATGTATGTATGTACGTACGTATGACAATTCTTTGTTTATTCATAGTGTGAGAGCTTATGTACTAAACATTAATAAATGAAATGAAGTAGACTATTTAGCCCAGACAGCTGAATACAGTACTTGATATCTATTTACAATGTGCTCTGCTACTCCAGGAATTTTCAGGCTGATTTTTAGTACAAATGAATACAGAAACCTGCTGATGGGAAGTGGGCCAGAACAGTATTATCAGTTTTATCTTACTTCTGCAAGATGTTAGAGACACTGTGTATATTTAGCAATTTCAAGCATTAGGATTGCCCTGGGCATTTTAATGGCTGTCAGGGAGCATTTACAGGTAATCATCAAGTTGCGACAGTTCACTTAGCAACCGTTCAAAGTTATGACATAACCCTCCCCAAGAACTTACAACACAATCACAAAGTTATAAATGTTGCAGCACCACGGCAGCAACCTTTACGAACGACCCTAACGAATGACTGCAGAGGCACTGAAACATTCAACCTGCCTATTTCGCCTCCCACTGAGGCTCACACTACTGATCTCACATGATCTTACAGTACTTTAGGCCTCTATTCTCTGCAAATGGAGGCCTAGATGAAATCTGAGGCAAAAGATTTTGCAAACAGAGGGAAGGCCTGAAGCACCGAAGTCTTCCTTCCATTTGCAAACCTTTTTGCCATTTTTCAAAAAGCCTTTGCCACTGAGAATGGAGGTTAGGAGGAGTGTGCCCATCCTTCCATGCCTCTGTTGTTGGTGGCAAAGGCCTTTCTTCAAGACCTTTACTGCCCTAAACAGAGGCCCAGAAGGATGCGGGCACCCCTCTCAGTCTCTATAGGGATACAATTTCTCATCCTTGCAGGCTTCGGCAAGCTTTTGCTCAAGAAGAAACCATGGCAGAGAGGCTGGATAGGCGACAGCTTCCTTGATCATTGAGATCTATGTAAAGTAAATGATTCTGTCAGGATCGTGCACTTAACAACCCATGTATTCTATTAGCAAATGTGTGTGCCAAGGCAGGCTGTGATCACATTCAAGTTACGTGATTCACTCCTACGAATCCTCGAGTTATGAATATAATTGGCAGGCTCCATTACATTTGTAACTTGAGGATTATCTGTACTCTGAAGGGTTGACCAAGTGGATATATTTTATTATTGAAAGACAGGGCAGAAGGCATCAAGATGCCCAAAGAGACCCACAGATTTCTTAGTCACTTTCTTTTTCATCATGTATTGTATTTGCAATTCACATATATGCAAAAAAAAGTAAACATACATTTTATATAAAACCATGTCATTCTGACCTGACTTTTATTTTCATGGTGCTTCCTGACATCTTCCTGTGGCCAATTCTTAAAAGATAAAATTTTGATATTTAGTTATGGACACCATTATCTAGAAAATTCTGATTGGGTAACTATTAAAACTGGTGGATTTTCAATAATTTGAAATGGATTAATCACTACTCAAGATTTAGACTACCTTTGAGAAAGATATTTTTCATATTCCTTTTAGAATATGATTTTTAGAATTTTAAACTACCTTATATTATAGTGAGCATCTGTTGTTTCCATCAGTTTTAAGTCCTATTAGTTTTTTTTTTTTGTTAAGCTTCTCAAAAGTGATTGATCATGGCTTTCTTCCTAGGGCTGAGAAAGAGTGACTGGTCCAAAGTTATTCAGATGGCTTCTGCACTTTAGATAAGAGTAGAATTCATGATCTTTCACTTTCTAGTCACTGCCTTAAACAACTAGCACAAAGTGGCTCTAAATCAATATATGAAATGGGGTAAAAAGATGGCATATAGCTCAAAAACTGCAGTTATTGCCTGAACTTGCATTCTGAAATTAATTTTAGAAACCCTGGTAGCCAATCTGGACTTAAACAGCAGTTTTAGGGTTTTCCTCATTTATTCGAAAAAAAACCAAAAAAACCATTAGGAATCTATAATAAATACTTTATGTTATAATTAGCATTGCTAGGACAAAGAAGTGACATAATTTAATTCAACTTGTTTCCATGACATCTTGCAGCTTTTAAAAACTTCATTCAGTTGTTATTCATTCATGGAATTCTCTTCTGTTTTTTTCCTTCCAAAATAGGCAAGAGAAACAGATAAAGCATAACAATGTGGTCATTTTGCTGTTATTAGAAGTCTTCCATATGGAGAGGTTAAAATGATCACCTCATCATACTTTGCATTGCTCTTATTACCAAGCCCTATTCTGCTTCATTAAGGACAATAATAAGCTCTGCTGTCCTTATAAATTTATCATGGATCAAGGTAAAGAACATGTGGGTGGATTTCTCTTGTTTCATTTCCCTCTTCCAGCAAATGTCATTTACTGGTGGAAAAACATCCACCAATCATTCTGTCTAATGTGATATGGGTCTTGGGGATAAGAAGAAGCCAATTTTGCTAGATATCCAAACAAGATGGGTTTAACCATCTGTCAATTTGTGCTAAAAGACAGCTGATCAGAGGATGAGTGAGGAATACCTATAAAACAGAGATGCCCTTCTGTTTTACCAGGGGACCTCAACCCATCTTACCAATCAGGCAGTATAGAAGAACCAGAGGTTGGCTATAGGCTTCCCAGTAAAGCAAGAAAAGAAATAGTGGGAGAGATCTTAGGTAGTCTTAAAAACTAATTAGTAAAGTAGGGAATCTCTCCTACTTACTAGGAAACCCTTACCTATTTCTAGCAGACAGCCAGGTCTCTGGCAGGGAATAGGGAATCTAGGAAGCTTATCTGCCAACGAGTATCAACAAGCAGATGAAACACTGATCTTGCAATGATGACTGAAATCAGGATAGATCTTGTTTCACTGTAAGATCCTACAGCAACTTTTAGGAATTTTCTAGGTTACTTTTAAGCATGTTCTCTTAGAAAAGCACTAGCTGTATTTTAATCTTCTTTTAAAAAAAAATACAGCTCCTAATGAAGTGACAAGGTCCTTCAACCTGAGCTCAGCCACCTAACTGAGCTCTTAAGGATGCCTTAGAGGTGACTTCTATTTGGATCCATGCAACTTAGTGTGATTGTCCTGCCTCTGTTTTGTTGTTGTTTCCTTGTTCTTGTAGCCCAGAGTTGTTTGAGAGTTGGGCAACCTGTAAATTTGACTTTATAACAATATTTCCTCATCATGTAATGTAGAATTATATAGATGAACAGCTGAGACAAATATGAAATATTGGTTTCCCATTGGAAAACTTAGCCTTTTATTGTTAAACCTATGCAACTGTCTGCTGAATTTTGTTGAATTACTCTACTTAAGTTTTGTAATAGTTTTCTCTAAATTGCATGTGTTTCTACTGTTCAGCTCAATTTATTATTAATTTCAACCCCTTCCCCCCACACATTGCTGTGGATAGGATATTTTTTCCCCTTCAGTTTAAATTAATGAGAAGATAATGATTTTTTTATCAGTTTTCTCAAACATAGGCTATACCTCACATTTTCTCTCTTTAACAATGCCCAACCAGATGTTCTGGGAAAATTAATTTCCAATATTATTTCTCATAATTAGAAGTCTTCATAATATAATTCTATATTATTTAATCATATAAATTTCTATGAAATATGTTACATCAGGATTGTCTTTAACAGAGAAAATAAGACAGCTCATTTCCTTGCCTGTTTTATTGTGTCTCAGTATGGTTACATCACAAGAGATGGTTGTGGTAAATCCCATAAGTCTGTTGTTAGGTCATCTTAATGAGGACAGATAAATGTTTTTTTTTTTTTTTAAGAAAAGTACCGCCTTTAATTAGCCTTGTGCAAAGAGCAATTTTTTATACTTTAATTTTACTGTAATTATTTTACATAGAATCTGTCCTTTATAAAAGAAAGAAAGAAAGAAAGAAAGAAAGAAAGAAAGAAAAAAGAAAGAAAGAAAGAAAAAGAAAGAAAAACATATTCTAATCTTATTTTAGTTAATCTATGTATTATTAAAACTCCTGTGTCTGTTTGATACTTTGTAACCTTCAATTGTGTGAAACAGTGCATCTTAGAGAAACAATTTGTGAATTAACATAACTCAAATGGACTAACTTACAGACTAAGTCCAAGTTCATGAAAAGAGGGAAAACAATATAAATATTATATGTGGAAAGAAGAATAACCCAATGTGTCATAAATTGTCTAGTTACATTTACAGCATAAGAATAAAGAAATAATTTTATATGTGTTGTCCCATGCTTCACACTACCATATAATCTTTCCAATGTCATATTTTGGTAGCCCTGATACTTTGAAAGAAAGATTCAGATATTTAAAAAAAATCCTAAAATAAGAATGACACTGATGCAAACATATCTGAACACTTATCAATTTTTATTTCTCTGTCTCTGTTCCCTTCAACACCACTACCATTCCCCTCACTGTCTAAAACTTTTTTTCAATTTCACTTTTCCATCCACACGCTTTGGCTCATTTCACAGTTTACATGAAACCTGCACACCCTTCAGAATTTTTGTTCCTGTCATTTAAATAAATAGAGTTACTTCTGTTTGAAGAAAGGTTCAAAGTTGGAATTTCTTTATCATTTTAGTTCATACGTTGGGCAATATCATGCTTGTGCAATAAGTTTGTTTACCTTATTCTCTACTTTGCCATTAGACTATTAAAATTTATTGGTTGCTGAAATATTTTCATTCCCAGAACCACTGAATTTCTGATGCTGACTTTCAAAATGTGTAGGTCAAGGAGAAAGAAAATTAAGGGTCATCTCAAATTTATAAAATGGTGCTTTATCATTTTCTACAAAACTAACTACATTTTGGTTCCCTGGTGGGTAAGCTTTTCTCCTGTGTATTATTTTCCAAAGAGCGAGAATGCTCAGCCTAAGAATCACACTAACCTGAACACAGATGGTAGGGATTATAGTACACTGAGCCTTGACCTTCAAAACATACTGTATACTTCCTTTTCAAGATTTCTTTCCTTCAACAGTCACACTGGGTTTTGTCAGTTTATATAATTAGTGATTTTTTTTTCCTTGATGATCAATTACCCATTTTTGCACCATATCTCTGAATTACAGAAGCATTCAAAGTCAGGCAAGCAGACTTAACTGTTTTAAGAACCACCTGATATGAAATACTGGAATATTTGCTGAATTAGGATGAAGGGGCATTACAGATGACAGTTGGTAGCCACCAACATTCATAGCATTCAAGACTATTCAAGAATGAATTCCAATCTCTACAGTAATTAGCTATAAAGTGCAAGATATATTTGTTGCTGTCATTGTTACTATTTCTTTACTGTTACTAGCATGTTACTAAGAGTTTCAAGATAATAATATTATTAGTAGTAAAATAATAGTATTATTATTAATATATAAATGTTGCCACTGATAAAAGCACCCCTTTGATTCTGTTCCAAAACACTGTTTTGGTTTGGGTACTCCTGGCATTTCTTCTTATGCATAGAGGTATATAGAAGCTCTTCCCATTGCCTCAAGTATGCTTTTCCCTAGTTTCAAAAGGCCAATGGAGTGATTTATAAACTCAAATTAATAAACTGATTTATATCACCATAGTTTCAAAGGTGAATGGTGATCCCTCTAAGTTTACCAGATCTGGGGTGAAAAATTCAGATGACAACTAGATGGGGACAAAGGAACAAACTGTTTTTGCAGACACAAATAGAAAGTTTAGACATTCTTTGATTTATGTCCTTTCCTAACTTCTCTTGCTTTTACAGCGGTCAAGTTGTTGAGTTCTGAGGCCAGTGACTTTAGGGGATTCATTGCTGCCATCTAATGATTATGTAGATACTGCAGCTCAATTCTGATGGCTCTAATTATTTCCATAGGTCAATGTACTTTGCAACAGTGAATTATGATTGCTTTGAAAACATCCAATCAGAATTTTAAATCCTAAACAACTCAGAATATAAATATTTCTATTTATACTACCCTCCTTGACAACATATTCTTTTAATAGTAATCTTATCTAAAAATCTTGGCCCTTTTATTGAGTTATTTTATTTTAGACCACCGCCAAAGCCATAACCTTTCTCTTTTTATTGCATAATTTTATTTTTATAGCACTCTTTTATAGTACTGATATAAACTGTTTTGAGAGATACCTAAATGGGAAGCTATATACATATATTTGAATAAAACAATCATGTTGACTATCTCACTTTTTCATTTAACCACAGGTCTCTCATTTATTACCAATCCCAGAACCAGCTCTCTTTTTATTTCTCTTCAGAATAGACTTTTGAGCATATATTTTGAATTCATATTTACAGGGCTTGAAAATAGGGTTAAAAATACTGTAGATCTATCTGTCTGTCTGTCTGTCTGTCTGTCTTTCTGCCTATCAACTATCTACCTATTTCTATCAAGGGCACAAATATATAACATTTTTATTACATTGTTTCATTATTTACTTCTATTATTTTAACACAAAATGTATGGATTTTAAAAAATGTATTAACATTCTTATATTACTAGAGAGTGGATATTAATCTGCTTAGTTTTCTCTCATATTCCTTAATAACATTTATTGGACAATAAATATATAGTCATGATTCTTCAGAACTAAGCTCACTTTTTGGCTGAATTCCTTGTTTGGTTAACTGATTGATTTAATTTCTTTTCTGTAGCCAGCACCAGTTTTCTGGGACTGCCCCCAATGGCAACAATAGACAAAATTTCTACCTGGATGTTTTCCACAGGAAGAATGGTTTATATAGTATATTTACTTTCTGCTAATTAAAACTAACAGAGGACATTTTTACCCAATCTTGAAACTCCCTCAGAAAACTGCATCTAATTTAGTTTCAATGCAGCAGGGGAAAAACAATTGTTTTCTTTTGTTTCAAATTGTAGGAACTGGGATTTAGAAATTGTGAGACCCTAAGCTATGGAAAACTATAGAAGCTGCATTTTGGTAGGTGCTAAACATGGAATAAGATTGCAAAACAGCTAAACATATACACATATGATAAACCCATGCTGGGTTGCAAAAGAAATATCTTGGAACAGTAAGAACAAATGCATGAAAAAACAAAGTGCTGATATTTTATTTATATCTTGTTTTTGCAGTCATCGAGTGATGAATATCAGCAAATGAACATTCTAGAAAGATACTTTTCTTTTTCATTCGGCCTAAAGGTTAACAGTTTTTAATATACTGTTTTAATGTACTACTTGACCTCTAAGGTCTATAGGGAGCATTGACAATTATAGTAGTATTACATAAGAGGATTCATCATTTTATATACATTTTTGGAGTGTCTGAATTGTTATAAGGCGTTAGGAAAGATGTAAGAAGTCAACATAGGCTTATCACATCTATTTCAGATATATGTTTAATATAAATGAGTAAAAACATGCAGTTATAAACTATAGGGGAAGAGAAATATCCAGAGGTTTCAGAAACTGTGCTGAGTACATCATGCAATTTACAGGCCTCAAATTTACTATTCCAAATCCAAAGAAACTACTATAGCTCCAATGTACAATTAAGTAGTTTCAGATGTATTGACAGCATTTACCCATCTGCTTGATTTGTAAAGTCTTACAAGTTGTAAAGATAAAATACTTTGAGTTTACTTTTTCTAAGTAATCCCTTCTTTACAAAGAGTGACTCGTTTGTTATTAATTGCACAATTAGGTTGGAATGTACAGCTATAAAACTACTTTGAGTCTAATTAATGTCTAGCTAAGAATTAATTAAAGTAACAAATAATTTTGACTATAATAAGAATTACTTTCTTAAAGAATTTGCTCAACCTCTCCAGTAATTTTATTAGTGCCACATGGTGCAATGTAATAAATCGTTAATTAGTAATGAATTACTTAAAGAAATGATCCATGTCTAAACCCGAACAAGCAACTTGTGTCTGTCCTTATTTTAAAGCATTATAAAGGCAGCCTATTTAATGATTAGAGAATATCCATATTCAAGTAATAGTTTGGGCTGCAACTATGACCAAGATTACGATCATTTTACATCATTCAGACAATTTCTGGATGTCCAAGAGCAATACATTGTATCATTAAAAGTGATACAGTGAACGGAGCACCAGATAGCACTTTTGCTGCTTATAATCCAAAATTCAACAAGTTTAGATTTTCTACTCTAGCAGTCAAACAGCTGTGATGATATTTACAGCAGGGATCTTTTAAGGAAAACTATAAGTAGGGTCCTTAAATCCATTATTCTTAAACTGAGCATTGGAACAGAACTTCTTTTATACACGAAGTCAGCATACATCTATCTGTTTTAGATGAAAGAATAATGAAACAGAGTAAGAATAATGAATTTCACACAGTAGGTTGTGAAAATGACAGAAGTCACAGAAATGAAAAAAATGAGCTATCTGGTCAGAGAAGAAGAAAAACTTTTTCTGAAAGACTGGAAGACTTATATGGACTTATATGAATAGATAAAATGATGATTTATGAGTTTGAAGATTAAGAAAGATGTGATTAAATAAGAGGATGGAGGAATTTGTATAATATTTAAGAAAGAGGAGACGCAATAAGATTGCAATTATCTCTTGACATCTCTTTTTTATTTCTTGCTTTTCTCTCTCCCTCATTTTTTGTTTGATTAGTTTTTTGTTTCATGTAGAAACTCTAACTAAATCTCTAAAAAAGTCACATCAACAAACACACCAACACACACAACAGAAAAGCACCCCAGATTGCAGTTCCAAAAAAGGAAGGCGAGTGTTAGTAATAGAAGATTCTATTCTCAAAGGAATGGAATCATCCATCTGCAGACCAGACAAACAATCCAGGGAGGTATGTTGTCTCCCTGGAGCAAAAATCAAAAGTGTGGCTGAGACCTAACCAAAATAATTAGGCCTACTGATTACTACCCTTTCCTGCTCCTCCACATTGGGATGAATGACACAACAAAGAATCTGAGTACAATAGTGAGGGATTACAAACAACTAAGCAATAAAGTTAAGAAACTAGGAGCACAAGTAGTGTTCTCATCTGTAGTTCCAACGAAAGGCCAACACTTATTGAGGGAAAAAAGAATTCTAGAAATAAACCATTGGCTAAATTGTTGGTGTCACCAAGAAAACTTTGGTTTCCTGGATCATGGACTGCATTTCCTACATGAAGGACTTTTGGCAAGGGATAGGCTGCGCCTCACGAAAACAGGGAAAAATGTACTTGGAAAAAGACTGGCCTAACTCATTAGGGGGGACAGTCTTTTTCCGAGTACATTTTTAAAGTAAAATTTTCTGAGTACAAACTTTAAACTAAAATTGAGAGGAAAGGGTGACCAATATTCAGAATCTCTAGAACCCCAAAACAATCATAAATCCCAAGAAAACCAATCAAACAATGAAATAGGCAAAGACGAAAAAAAAGAAAAACCCAAACAACAATCAGGAGATGCAGGATACATGCCTACAAACAGGCATAAAAGTCTCAAATGCTTATATACAAATGTTCAAAGCTTGGGGAACAAACAGGGCAAACTAGAAGTAATAGTACATGAAGGACATAGTTAACATCAGAGAAATCTGGTGGGACAAAACCCATGAATGGAATGGACTGATGGATGGATAGAAATTGTTCAAAAGAAACAGGTCTATAAAAAGAGGAGGGGGAGTTGTACTATATGTAAGAGAACACAACATATCTACAGAAATGCACATGATCCAAGATAAAATGTCTCCAGAATGTATATGGGTCAATATAAAAGAGAAAAAAGTGACATTATCATAGGTGTATATTACAGGCCACCCAATCAATCAGAAGAAATAGATGAACTCTTTGCCAACCAATTAACAAATGTATGTAGGAAGCATACCACAGTAGTAATGAGAGACTTCAAATATCCAGATTTCAACTGGGAGACAAACTCTGCAGTGAGCGGAGATTGCAGATTCCTAACCAAACTACCCAATAACTTTGTCATCCAAAAGGTGGAGGAGAGAACTAGGCATAAAGCTATACTGGACTTAATTCTAACTAACAGAGAAGAAGTGATAGAGGGAGTTGAAGTTGGGCAAAAGTGACCATGTCATACTGGAATTAAATATAATGCAAATACTAGCAACAGAAAACAATCCAGCCAGTGTCTTGAACTTCAAAAGAGCTGACTTTAACAAACTGAGAGAGAACCTAGGAAATATCCCATGGATGAAAATCCTAAAGGGGAGAACAACCCAAAAAGCATGGGAAACTCTGAAAAATGCGATCATAAAAGCCCATACCAGCACAATACCATTGAAAAAGAAAAACAAGAAATTCAAGAAGAAACCAGTATGGCTGGAAAGACAGGCACATAACTAAGGCCAATTATTAGGAGACAGCCAGAACATGCAAAGATCAAGTCAGGAAAGTAAAGGCTCAGAACGAACAAAGACTTGCAAAAGAAATCAAGGATAATAAGAAAAGTTTCTTTCTACATATTAACAACAAGAAAAAAGCAAAGGAAACTGTAGATCCACTAAAGAGAGAAGATGGCAAGGAAATAACAGGCAACAGGGAGAAAGCAAAGTTGCTTAACTCATATTTTGCCTTAGTCTTCACATAAAAAGAAACTATAGCCCAGTGGTTCTTAACCTTCCTAACGCCGCGACCCCTTAATACAGTTCTTCATGTTGTGGTGACCTCCAACCCCCCTTCCAGCTGGCTGGGGGGCATCAAAAACTTGACCAAAAAAAAAGAGGAAAAAATGGGAAAGTATAGGTAGTCCTCGACTTACAACAATTCGCTTAGTAACTGTTTGAAGTTACAACAGCACTGAACAAGCGAATTATGATCATTTTTCACACTTATGATTGTTGCAGAATCCACAGGGTCATGTGATTTACATTCGGATGCTTGACAACTGATTCATACTTATGACATTCACAGTGTCCCAGGGTCACGTGATCAATGGCCAGGGTGCGTGGCCAGTTAATCACTCAGGTTGCAGAGTGCCTGTGGGGGGGAATCTGTGGGTCTCTGGGATGGGACTGGGGTGAGTGGCTGCCTTCCTTCCCTCTCTTCTCTCCCCTTGTCCCTTCCTTCCTTCTTTTCTTCCTTTCCTTCACCTCCCTCTTAGTCTCTTCCTCCTTCCCTCCCTTTCCCATTGTCCCTTCCTTCCTTCTTTTCTTTCTTTCCTTCACCTCCCTTAGTCTCTTCCTCCTTCCCTCCCTCTCTCCCATTGTCCCTTCCTTTCTTCTTTCCTTCCTTTCCTTCACCTTCCTTAGTCTCTTTCTCCCTCCCTCCCTCTTTCCCATTGTCCCTTCCGTCTTTCCTTCCTTCACCTCCTTCTTAGTCTCTTCCTCCTTCTCTCCCTCTTTCCCATTGTCCCTCCCTTCTTTCCTTCCTTTCCTTCACCTCCTTCTTAGTCTCTTCCTCCTTCCCTCTCTCTTTCCCATTGTCCCTTCCTTCTTTCCTTCCTTTCCTTCACCTCCTTCTTATTTTCTTCCTCTTTCCCTCCCTCTCTCCCATTGTCCTTTCCTTCCTTCTTTCCTTCCTTTCCTTTACCTCCCTTAGACTCTTCCTCCCTCCCTCTTTCTCACTGTCCCTTCCTTCTTTCCTTCCTTCCCTTCACCTCCTTCTTAGTCTCTTCCTCCCTCCCTCCCTCTTTCCCATTGTCTCTTCCTTCTTTCCTTCCTTTCCTTCACCTCCCTTAGTCTCTTCTTTCCCCCTCCCTCTTTCCAATTTTCCCTTCCTTCTTTCATTCCTTTCCTTCACCTCCTTCTTAGTCTCTTCCTCCTTCCGTCCCTCTCTCCCATTGTCCCTTCCTTCCTTCCTTCCTTCCTTCCTTCCTTCCTTCCTTCCTTCCTTCCTTCCTTCTTTCCTTCCCTCTTTGTCCCTTCCTTCCTTCCTTCCCTCCCTTCCATTGTTACTTCCTTCCTTCCCTCTCTCATTATCCCTTACTTCCCTCACTCTTCGTTCCTTCCTTTCTCCCCTCCTCTGTGCCCAGGAAGAGACAAGGGGAGGGGGAACAGGCTGCCAGAGACAGAGGAGAGCTCCGCCCAGCTCACTTGCTCAGCTTTGCCAGAAAACAAGCCGCTTGCTAAGTTAGCAGAGGCCCCAGGATCAATGCTGGGCTACAGCTGATTCGCGCTTCTGCTAAATTAGCAAGCTAGCAAAGCTTGAGCAAGTTTGCTGGGCAGGAGCCAAGGAGAGCTGCTACAGCTGACCTGATTCTTGGCTGCTCTGCAAAAGCGCGGATCAGCTGTAGAGGTTCACCCCGATCCTGGACAAGAGGGAAGGAAGGAAGGGCAGAAGGGACAAGGAGAAAGAGGGAGGGAAGGAGGGACAAAGAGGGAGGCAAAGGGAAGGAAGGAAGGAAGGAAGGAAGGAAGGAAGGAAGGAAGGAAGGAAGGAAGGAAGGAAGGGACAAGGGGAGAGAGGGAGGGAAGGAGGGACAAAGAGGGAGGAAAAGGAAGGAAGGAAGGAAGGAAGGAAGGAAGGAAGGAAGGAAGGAACAAGGGGAGAGAGGAAGGGAAGGAGGAAGAGACCAAGAGGGAGGGGAGGAGAGGAAGTTCCAGCCAGGAGATGCTTGCCAGCCCGGCTGCCGAGGAACAGAAGAGCGCAAAGCCAAGGAGAAGAGGGTAGTGGTTTCCTTCCAAAGGGGCTCCTTTTCTCCACCTCTTCCCTGGGTTTGTGGGGAATTTCTCATCACCAACACTGATGGGTGCTGCTTCAAGCCCACTGCAAGCCCTCTCGCCCTTTTTGCTTCTCCCCCTCCCCCGCTTTCATGAGGATTGTGGCACCCTTGGGAAGTCTATTGTGCATTGAAGCTTAGTAGAGAAGGAGGAGTCCCTTCTTCCTTCCCTCCCTCTCTCCTTGTCAAGCACAGGCGGGCTCGACATGAACGGGCAGGGTGGCAAAGGAGACTGGCAGCCGTCACCAGACCTCCCATCTGACAAGCACAAGTTCAGGGATCGCCAGCTGATGGGTGCAGGAGTTGGATGCTGCGGTGGCCTCCCCTTCTCTGACCTGCGTGCACGAGAAGAAGTCAGTCCGGTTGCTGCACAATGAGTCTCTGGGGAGGGCGGGGCCTTGCTCTGTCCCTGCGTTCTTCATGCACCCCCTGCAGGGCACATTTGGTAGTGTTCATGCAGACTGCTGCCAAGCAGCATATTTTCCACAAACAAGTAAGGTGGAGCAGAGGGGGGGGAGGGAGAGAAGGCGGTTGACAAGCCCTGCTTAAGACCATCAGAAATATGTGTTTTCTGATGGGTTTAGGCAACCCCTGTGAAAGGCTCATGCGACCCCCAAAAGGGTTGCGACCCCCAGGTTGAGAACTGCTGCTATAGCCCAACATACAAAATAAAACCCCACTGCAAAAGACAAATTAGAAACAAAAATGAAAAAAAAGCAAAAAATGGTAAGCGAACACATATCCACCTCGATGAATATAGATCACTGGGGCCTGACAGATTATATCCAGAGTTCTGAAGGAGCTGGCAGATGTTATATCAGAACTATTGCACCACATCTTTCAAAAATCCTGGAGCACTGGGGAAGTACCTGAAGATTGAAAAAGGGCTGATGTGGTTCCCATATTCAAGAAAGGGGGGAAAAAAACAAATCCAGGAAACTACAGGCCAATCAGTTTAACATCATTACCTGGGAAGATCCTAGAAAAGATAATGGAAAAACAGATCTGCAAACAACTAAAAGCAAACAAAGTTATAACTATTAACCAGCACGGGTTTGTTAAAAACAGATCATGCCAAACCAATCTTATTTCATTCTTCAACAAAGTGGCTAAACTAATAGACCAGAGAAATACTATGGCTGTAGTATACTTAGACTTCAGTAAGGCATTTGATAAATTAGACCACAATGTACTCCTTGGTAAGTTAGAAAAAGGTGGAATAGACATCACCACCAGATAAATCTGTAGCTGGCTGGCAAAATGTACACAACGAGTAGTCCTCAATGGCACTACATCCACATGGAGAGAAGTAAGCAGGAACCACAAGGTTCTGTCATAGGACCAGTACTCTTCAATATCTTCATCAGTGATTTAGATGAGGGAATTGAAGGGGAATTCATCAAATTTTCAGATTACACCAAACTGGCAGAAGTAACCAACATTCCAGAAGACAAGATCTTGACAAAAAGATCTTGACAAACTTGAACAATGGGCTCTATCCAGCAAAATGTGTTTCAATATGGAGAAAAGCAGAGTTTTACATTTAGGTAGGAAGAATCAAAGGTACAAGTACAGATTGGACGAGACCTCACTTTAAAATAGTAACTGTGAGAGGAACCTTGGAGTCCTAGTGGACAATCACTTAACCATGAACCAGCAGTATGCAGCAGCAGTAAAAAAAGCTAATACAATCCTGAGTTGTATAAACAGAGGCATAGAATCAAGATCAGGTGAGGTATTAGTACCACTTTATAAAATCCTAGTAAGACCACACCTGGAATAGTACAGCCAGTTTTGGTCACCATATCACAAAAAAGTTGTTGAGAGTTTGGAAAAAAAATCCAGAGAAGAGCAACTAAGATGATCAAAGGCCTGGAGACTAAAACATACAAAGAACGGCTGCAGGACTTGGGTTTGGCTAGTCTAAAGAAAAGAAGAAATAGGGGAGACATGATAGCTTCCAGTATTTGAGGGGCTGCCACAAGGCAGAGGGGTCACGTTATTCACCAAAGCACCAGCGGGCAGGACAAGAAACAATGGTTAGAAACTGATCAAAGAGAGAAGCAACCTGGAATTAAGGAGAAACTTCCTGACAGTGAGGACAATTAACCAGTGGAATAGCTTGCCTCCAGAAATCATGGGTGCTCTATCACTGGAGATTTTTAAAAAGAGCTATACAATCACTTGTCTGAGATGGCATAGGTCCTCCTGCTTGAGCAGGGGTTTGGATTAGAAGACCTTCAAGATCCCTTTCAGCTCTATTCTATTCTAAATATAAAACATGGAGAAAAATAATAAAAAAGAGATACAGGAAAGACACTTGTAGGTCATTCCTCTGAGGAGAAATTAAATTGGACTTATCCCACCCAAAATCTTTTGGAGTAGGAAGGATGTAACAAACAATAACAATAGCTGCTTGAAGCAGTTGCTTCACATTTTGTAATAACAAGATCACTCTAGGTTTCTGGTCCAATGAAGGGCTCCATTGCTGTCTTTATTAAAGATTACTAACTCTAGTATTTAAAATGAAACCTGTGCCAAGCAATAGCTTAAGTTCCTTACAATGAAGTAAATCTTATTTCCTTAATGTATCCCTTCAAGATTCCAAGTAGCACAAGCTCTGCCTACTGGATTGTTTATCTTTTTCAGTCACCCACATTTATTCTTGAAGTCTGGAATTCAGAAACAACTTTTCAAAAGTTTGTTTGTGAATGTGTTTATGAATAAAGGAGCATACCAAACTTTTAATGTATAAAAAGACTACAGCTAAGTAATTCACTAAGTGGTGGTTGGTAAGATTTTACTTTGGTATTATCTCCACATAAAATGTGGAGGGAAAAGCACTAGGCCACTCAGGTATGAACTAAATCATATTCCTGATGAATATACAGTAGAGGTGACAAATAGATTTAAGGAACTGGATCTGATAGACAGAATGCCTGAAGAACTATGGATGGAAGTTCGCAACATTGTACAAGAGGTAGCAACTAAAACCATCCCAAAGAAAAAGAAATGCAAGAAAGCAAAATGGCTGTCTCAGGAAGCTTTGCAAATAGCTGAGGAAAGAAGGGAAGCGAAAGGCAAAGGAGAAAGAGAAAGATACACCCAATTGAATGCAGAATTCCAGAGAGTAGCTAGAAGAGATAAGAATGCCTTCTTAAATGAACAGTGCAAAGAAATAGAAGAAAACAACAGAATAGGGAGGACCAGAGATCTCTTCAAGAAAATTGGAGATATGAAGGGAACATTTCATGCAAAGATGGGCATGATAAAGGACCAAAATGGCAGAGACCTAACAGAGGCAGAAGAGATTAAGAAGAGATGGCAAAACTACACAGAAGAACTATACAAGAATGAGCTTAACATCCCAGATAACCACAATGAGATGGTCATTGACCTCGAACCAGACATCCTAGAATGTGAAGTGAAATGGGCCTTAGAAAATCTGAGCAACAACAAAGCTAGTGGAGGTGACAGTATTCCAGCTGAGCTATTCAAAATCTTAAAAGACGATGCAGTAAAAGTGCTACACTCAATTTGCCAGCAAATTTGGAAAACTCAACAGTGGCCACAGGATTGGAAAAGGTCAGTTTACATTCCAATTCCAAAGAAAGGCAATGCCAAAGAATGTTCAAACTATCGCACCATTGCACTCATTTCACATGCTAGTAAAGTTATGCTTAAAATCCTACAAGCTAGACTCCAGCAGTATGTGGATTGAGAACTACCAGAAGTACAGGCAGGATTTCGAAGAGGCAGAGGAACTAGAGATCAAATTGCCAACATACGCTGGATCATGGAGAAAGCTAGGGAGTTCCAGAAAAACATCTACTTCTGCTTCATTGACTATGCAAAAGCCTTTGATTGTGTGGATCACAACAAATTGTGGCAAGTTCTTAAAGAGATGGGAGTACCAGACCATCTCATTTGTCTCTTGAGAAACCTATATGCGGGTCAAGAAGCAACAGTGAGAACCGAACACGGAACCACTGATTGGTTCAAAATTGGAAAAGGAGTCCGGCAAGGCTGTATACTGTCGCCCTGCCTATTTAACTTATATGCAGAGCACATCATGAGAAAGGCAGGGCTAGATGAATCAAAAGTTGGAATTAAGATTGCCGGGAGAAATATCAACAACCTAAGATATGCAGATGATACCACTCTAATGGCAGAAAGTGAAGAGGAACTAAAGAGCCTCTTGATGCGGGTGAAGAAGGAGAGTGCAAAAGTTGGCTTGAAACTCAACATTAAGAAAACCAAAATCATGGCATCCGGCCCTCTCAATTCCTGGCAAATAGATGGGGAAGAAATGGAGGTAGTGACAGATTTTATTTTTCTGGGCTCCAAGATCACCTCAGATGGGGACTGCAGCCAAGAAATTAAAAGACGCTTGCTCCTGGGGAGGAAAGCTATGGCAAATCTAGACAGCATTCTAAAAAGCAGAGACATCACCCTGCCAACAAAAGTGCGCATAGTCCAGGCCATGGTTTTCCCAGTTGCAATGTATGGCTGTGAAAGTTGGACCATAAGAAAGGCTGAGCGCAAAAGAATTGAGGCCTTTGAACTGTGGTGCTGGAGAAGACTCCTGCAACTCCCTTGGACTGCAAGGTGTTCAAACCGGTCGGTCCTAGAAGAGATCAACCCCGACTGCTCTTTAGAAGGCCAGATCCTGAAGTTGAAACTCAAATACTTTGGCCACCTAATGAGAAGGAAGGATTCACTGGAGAAAAGCCTAATGCTGGGAAAGATTGAGGGCAATAGAAGAACGGGACGACAGAGAATGAGATGGCTGGATGGAGTCACTGAAGCAGTAGGTGTGAATTTAAATGGACTCCAGAAGATGGTAGAGGACAGGAAGACCTGGAGGAATGTTGTCCATGGGATCGCGATGGGTCGGACACGACTTCGCAATTAACAACAACAACCACATAAAATGGATAAATATGTTCTAGGTCAGTTTTTGACCTAGAAAATTGAAAGTTCTAGTTATATATTCTCTTCTATTCTAATACTACATTATTATCTGGAATGCATTCTATCAGAGTTGTATCAATAAATTAATTGTACACCGAAGTTCTTAAGGATTTATCATTTACTATGTTGATCATTTTTTTGTCTTTTCTTCCTTTAACTTACAGAACTAAAAAGAATAGAGAAAATAAAACAATACGCATATAAAATATAGTCATATAAATATAAACTAATAAAAATGTCAGCTTTAAAATCCTGCATTAAACCTTATTGATAAGTCTTTCCATTCTATCATAAGTCAGAGCTATACATATTCCATCAATCATAATAGAATATTTCTCATTATATTTCTTAGTAAATCTGCAGTGTTTTATATAGTGATGCATTACAAATGTTTAGTAGAGAGTTCAAAATCACATCCACATCTTTACTATTGTTAATCATTGACCAATTGTATTCTTCTTCAAATTGTATGAGACAAATGCATGGATATTAAGTAAAAATAGGGTGATACTGGGAGAGAATCATATCAAGTGTCCTTCTCTATCACTTTGCATTTTAAGGACAATGAAGTTGACAGCCAAACCTTTTAAATATCCATTAGGGAGAAATAATTTGTGGAATTAACTTCTATCCAGTTCATTGGTAGTGGATGCAGAGTATTATGGTGATTCTCCTCCTTTTGGGGATAGTTCTACATGTCATTCTTTATGGCAACAAGTGATATAGCCCCTGTTTTGTGAAGTACTGTCCTCTCCTCACTTAAAACAAACAAACAAAAAACTCTAGGGCTTCACTGTCTCCTCGCTTTTTTAACATGAAGCTGCTAAGAGTGGGGTGGGTTATCTATCTGTATGGGATGGAGCATCATCAATATGCTGATAATGCTCAGTTGTACATCTTTGTACCTGGTGGACCAAGTGATGCTGTCTATTCCAATGTCTGAAACCTTGGGGAAGAACATGATTCAGTCCTATCAATACTAAGTGGCTGTTGATTTTAGGTTACCCAGTCCACGTACTGGAGATTTTCCATTGTTGACTCTGATGAGTGACTACTCTGTCTACCCACTGATATCTCTCTCTGTTCCAATATCCCCCCCCCCCCGATTGTTTCAGCCAACCCTAGAACTGTTCTAGAAATGTTGTAGAAACTGGTTCTAAAAAGACAGATTCTTTCCTGAGGTGCTGGAACTAAGATGATTGAAGTTCCTGTTTGAAGGGCTGTAATATAAAACTGAATTCCTGATCACTTATCATTTTTTCTGTTTTTAAATATTTTGTTTATTTGCATAGTACTACTACTACTACTACTAATAATAATAATAATAAATCCTTTATTATCAAAGTATAACATGTATACAGTGAAATTGGCTGACCCTCCCTCTGTGCCCCCCTCACCACAAACTCACAGTGACTACAAACCCTCAACTTATTTCACTCTGTGAACTAATTGCACGTCACGCTGGCCTCACAAGTCTACCATGCATAAAGTTATAAAGTTATGTCCTATTCAGAAGCCTGACAGCCCACGGATAAAAGCTGTTCTTCAGCCTATTGGTACGGCTGGCTATGTTTCTGTATTTCCTACCCAATGGTAGGAGAGTAAACCAGGGTGTATCTGTTAGTGTTGAACAACCATATAGATGTTTTAGCCAAAGAAATGGATTCTGCTATATTTTAAATGTTATAAAAATCTCAATAAATGAATGTTTCTGAAGCTTGAGATGATCTTAAAGAAGAGCTTATAGTTCTGGATTACTTCATATTTCATAGTCTCTCTGGAAAATGTTATTTTTTTCTGCTTTCTGACAGATAACCATTTCAGTCCTTCCTAAAGTATTGGAACTTTGTGAAATTGCTCATATTTCTGCAATAAAAACTATCACTAGAACATTTATTTTCTTTTAAAAGTTGCTTAATATTATGTTCCTCCCTATACTGGCTGATCCCAGGTTATAAAAAGGCATATTTATAAATCATTTATACTTACATTATCTATGCTTTATGTAATTTAATAGCTACCAATATCAGTAAAAATATTTTGCCCCTTAACTAACTCATCACATATACCCTGAACTTTATGGGCATTTTAAATTTAATTTCCTTAAGGTATAACATATTGCAAGTCAAGCAATGAGTCTCATATGTTGTTTTGTTCTCCACTTGTTCTTTCTATTTTGGCACTGTAATATGAAGCAGTTTTGCACAATATGATCAACAAAACAACATTAAAATAACCAAATAATACTTCTCAGTAGATTAAAAGTTGCAACTGAGAAAATGCCCAAAATAAAAGGTGTTCAAAAATAAGTTATCTTTAACAATAGTATATGCAAGAAAATAACATGTACTGAATGATTAAAATATCGCCATCTGCTGTGTCCATGGTTGCTTATAAAAAAATCATGGAATGCCAAAATTGAAGGACAAGTTTAATCTGGAACTTCTTGGTTTGCCAAACATTGTGCTAAATGCAAAATCTTAACAAATGAACAGAAGGATAGCCAGCTCCATTTCTGCTCAAAGTTCTTTGTCCTTGAGTAATTACATAGAACAAACAGCTTTGGTAGAAGACAAGAACTTGTTATTCATAACTAGCAATCAGATACATGATTTTTGGCTTCAGGACATTTTGTTTTTTTGGCTACTCTACACCTATGTATCCTTCAGTTTAGGAGTCCTTAATGAAGGTATTTTGCTAATCATTTAAAGCAAATTATGGAAGATCATCAAATAAAAGTCTAGCTGGAATAACAACTGCCATTATTTAAAGGACATTACAAAGCCTGTTGGTAACTGTTTTTTTTAAAGCCAGGGATGATTTTAATTGTACCCAAACTGAATCCCTGGAACATTTGTTGGATATATCTTACTTAGCCCTAATTTATTTACCTTTTGGTACAGAATAGAAACAGGATCACATGGTATTCTACTTTCCATCTCTATGTACCTAAAAAGGTTAAGGCTGCAATGACAAAAGGCCATTCTCTAATTATCCACAGTATTGTTTCTAGTGGCTATAGATAGATAAACAGAAAGTCAGATAGATGGTCAATAATGGCTAGAGTGCAATTAATACTTGTTCTTTATTTCTCTACTTTTGTCTGCCTTTTGTCCCATTTTTGTTAATAGTCCAGAATGTAGTAGGATACGTAGTGGTGAGCAAGCCTCAGTATGCCCATGTAACACTTGTGCTTCATGAGTGGCACTGATTGTCAGTTTGCTTCTGGGTATAATTCAAGTTGCTGGCCATTATCTATAAAAGCCTAATACAAAACTGGATTACCTGAGGAACCACCTATCTACCATAGTAACTGTCCAACTACTTTGATCTTGCAGGGTAGGTATGCTTGATGTTTCTGTGACTAAACAATATTGGAACCTTAGAACCTTTTTTGTAGTAGCATCTGACTTCTGGAATGAAATTCCAGTTCTGAATGAATCCCATCCTGCTGTTGTTTAAAAGAGCTATAAAGGCCTAGCTCTTCATTCAGGTTTTTGGCAAGACCAACTTCCTTATTCCTTCTGGTCTGTCATTCTGGTCATTTTTATCTTCCTTTTTCATTGTAAATTCTTTGATTATTGTGAGTTGCCCAGAGTCATTGGGAGCATTTAAACTGAATAATAAAGAAACATATTTAAATGTTTCTCATGTTTGCTGATATTTAATAGATCTCTCTTTCTTCATACATTGTTAACCATATTGAATAGTATGTATGCATGTTCTGATCTGGAGGATGCTGGGCACATACTAAATGGGAAATACTCAATTATTTTCTAATAGCATCTGTAGTTTTCTACTCTTTCTCCCAGATCTATCTTCCCTAAAGGAGGAACCAGACTAGTGTTTTCCTGCACTACTTCTGTCTGACTTGTTACTTCTCCTTCTTCCAATGTGGTTCTTTCCTTACTAAAGAAGTATTTAAAAAAATATTGTAGTCTGAAAAATTTCCAAAAGCTAACTGAATGTTACAAAAAATATTGTGAAGAATGAAAAGCAATTAAAAGATTGGGCTGTACTTGTTTTGTGTTGGTTGTTTTTGGCTTAATCACAGAAGTGTATGTAGGCTTTTATCCTTTTCAGATTGGAATATTTTCCTTATAGGAAAAACTAGAGGAAAAATATCATTGATATAATTTTTCTTTAACAATTGGGCACTACTCAAAGAAAAAAAAATCTAGAAATGTAGCTTTAAATATTTTAGAGCTTCAGTATTAATGCCACTTTCTTAGATTCATTATTTTTCCAAGAATTAATCCTGTGACTGTGCTTACTTGGAACACTAGATATAAATATTAAAGTTACAGCTTTGCTTTGCTAGTAGAGGGCTTCTCTTCTCTTCTCTTCTCTTCCTCTCCTCTCTTCTCCTCTCTTCCCTTCCCTTCTCTTCCCTTCCATTTTGAACTGCAAAAACTTTTTGTCAGTTTTCAAGAATCACATCAGTTCTTCACATTTCTTCTCAAACCATCTGCTTTAAATGACACTGAACTATATATATTTCTGATCTAATCACGTAATGCACCCTTTAACACATTGTTAATATTTTCTATAGCTTTGTCATAAAGGAACACTTCAAAAGCAGAACAAAAGGTTTTCCTGACCCTCTCAGTTTCCAGTGAAATATGGTAAGTCATCTGAATTATTAACAATTGCACGAGGGAGAGAAGCAACAGAAACCTTAACCCAAATACTTAAACAGCGCCTTGGTCCCCAAATATGATACCATCACAGAAGGAAGTAATTTCAGAATAAGTGGCCATGTGATCCAAAAGGCAGTATATAATAGCTGCTATTTAATAAAAAGCAGAACAAATCAAACTTTTTGTTATGTTGGGAAGACAGGAAATATTTAATAGTGGTATGCTAACCCTGTGTCCTTTGGTGATTTTGACTAATGTCAGGGTATCAGTATCTGTTCTATATAAAATGGACGTGCTATAGCTGTGAATGCCTGGCTGCTATACTTTTAAGCTGTCACTTTCATGAAACAAGAAAAGTACATGTATCTTGTGAAGCAGAAAAAGCAGGAAAAGAAAACTTTATTTATATTGCCATATATAGGAACAGGGCTTTTTTTGTCATAGAATGCTCAGAACGGAGTTCCAGCACCTTTTTTGGATGGAACCTTGTAGGATAGGCAAGGCGGGTTGTATGACGTGTGTGAGTTCTGGCACCTTTTTTTTTTTTTTTTAAAAAGCACTGTATAGGAACTACATCTCCAAGTAAATTATAGTAAAATCAATACTAAAATTATGTAGTTCTATGTCTCTTCTACTTCCTTTTACTATACAATGGCAAAACTATATGTAATAGAGCTAGAATGTGAGATTTTCCACCATGTTATTTTTCCCAAAGCTCGATCAGAAATGGTGCTGGAAAAGTGCAAGACTTAAAGAGGATGCTGCTTACATTAAGGCTCCCATATTTGGACTAAAACATTATTATTATTATTATTGCTACCATTAGCTTATCAGGCAGATATTTTTTTTGGGCCCAGATCTGGCATGCCTAATGTGAGCTTAAAAAAATATATAAAAATAGAGGATGTAAAATTGGACCTTGGATATCATCAAGTTTAAATCTTTGTCCAGTGCAGGAATTCACTTCTACAGGATCTTTAGCAGACAAATACCTGATTAAGCTACTCTACCATCTCTGAAAAAAAAACTGTTCCATTATTGAACATATCTTATTATTAGGACATGTTTCCTGAAGTTCAGTGCTTCCTTGTATTTTGAACTCAGTGTTCCATATTCTGTCCTGTTTCTGTTCCTATATATGGCAACTCTACAGGAATTAGAAAACTACTATTAGATTTCCCTGAAGTCCTCTCTTCTTCATTCCTTCGTGAAAAAATAACCATAAAAATTATTCCAAATGTTGTTTTTAGATATTTTTTCCAGATTCCTTATTAGCTTGGTTACTCAATTCTGGACAGATTCAGTTTATCAATGTCTTTGTAAAAAAAAATCTATATTCATGATTTGAAAGACCAACAGTGAAAAACAATATCTTTGTTTTGGATTGTTATATGAAATTAAAAATAGTATTATTGGTTTGCTATAAAAGATCACAGTTAAATAAGGTTACATCACACGCAGATACTGAGCATTCTTTGTATATAAAATTGTTTTTATGCGGTAGGTTTTAAGCTTACAAAAACACCAATTGTCAAACCACAAGCTCTTCACAGGAAGTTCAGAATGAATGAATGAAATTTAATAATGAACTTGTCTAAGATTGGCAGAAAATTGCTAATAAGAAGTAAAATGGTTGATAATGGCTACTAAAATGGATGATAATGGCAATCATACTGTTATTTATTTAATTAATATCCAGCCCTTATTACTTTTATAAACCACTGAAAGTGGGAAACATATTGAATATCTCTTTTTCCATTTTCCTCACAATAAGAATTCAGTGAAGTGAATGGGGTTGAGAGAGAGTGACTGGCCCAAGGTCACCAAGTTACTTTTCATGCCTAAGGTAGGACTAGAACTTACAGTCTCTGGGTTTCTAGCCTTACAGTAACAACTAGACCAAAGTAGCTTTAGTGTTTATATATAAAATAAATACAATTAAATCCCCTACTAGTGTAAATTTGCTTTTGTCACTAGTCCAACCCCCTGCTGCATCAGGAGATACCATTTAAGACAAGTGACTGTCCAGTTTCTGAGAATTCAGGATAGGAAAAGGCTTGGGCTATCACTGTGTTTTTCCATATTCTTATGATTTATGTTCTTATGCTACTCTTGCTTGTAATCTTGGCAGGATCTCTGTAATCAGATAAGGATCTCTTTCCTGACAGGTCCAAAGGAATGATGTGCATAGGAAGACACAGATCAATAAAGTCAGGAAATCAAAGAAAACAAACTGATACATCTCCTATGCATTGTGACTTTCCCAACACTACATGAGGAAGTAGGGCAAGAGAAATAAATGGCTGGGATTAGAACCAGGCAAAAAATATTGCCTTTTATTAAATGCATTGTAATAATTACTATTTTCTACTATACCTTGATATGTTGTCAGGTAATTCTGGAAAAACTAAAATAAAAATTGTCTGGGGTCACTGCTTATTTCTCATTGCCAACTGATACAAAACACATAGAACAAATAAAAATATAATAAGTTAAAATATTTCTAACAAATTTAAGATAAATAAAATTAGGTTTTAATGAGAAAAAGCAAACAAAGAAAACTATTTTTGTTTTTCAATTCAATTTCCAAATAAAAAAGCATTGCATATAGCTTGCAAACTAAACTGCTAGAGAGAGAGAGAGAGAGAGAGAGAGAGAAAGAGAGAGTATAGGTAATTCAATGATTACAGTCTTTCTTGAATGTGTAAGGATATTGTTTCAAATATTTTATTAATAAACTTTTCTCATATTAAATATATTTTGGACTGGCTTTGTAATTTTTGCAAGACCCACTTTTTCTTATGAAGGACACAAGTTAAGTCATTCTTTAAACTGTTGAAGCATTTGAAGAATCCTGTCCCCCCTCCTTTTTAACATCTACATGAAACCGCTGGGTGAGATCATTTGGCGACATGGGGTGAGGTATCATCAGTATGTGGATGATACCCAATTATATATCTCCACCCCGTGTCCTTTCAGTGAAGCAGTTGATGTGATGTGCCAGTACCTGGAAGATGTGAGGGTCTGGATGGGGGTGAACAGGCTTAGACTCAACCCTGACAAGACCGAGTGGCTCTGGGTCTTGCCCCCCAAGGGTCATTCTGATGGTCCATCATTAGTCCTGGGGGGGGGAATTTACCTCCCTCAGTGCAGGCACACAACTTGGGTGTCCTCCTGGACTCACAGCTAAATTTGGAACAACATCTATCGGCTGTGGCCAGGGGGACCTTTGCCCAGGTTCGCCTGGTGCACCAGTTGTGGCCTTATTTGGACCGGGGGGCTCTACTCACAGTTACTCATGCCCTTGTCACCTCAAGACTGGATTACTGTAATGCGCTCTACATGGGGCTACCCTTTAAGAGCGTTCGGAGGCTGCAGTTGGTTCAGAATGCAGCCGCGAGAGTGATTGTGGGTGCACCAAGGTATACCCACATGTCACCTATTCTCCGCAAGTTGCACTGGCTTCCTGTGGGTCTCCGGACGCAATTCAAGATGTTGGTTGTCACCTTTAAAGCCCTTCATGGCTTAGGACCAGGTTACTTACAGGACCGCATACTGCTGCATAGTTCCGAGAGACCGGTGAGGTCCCACAGATTGGGCTTCCTTCAGGTCCCGTCGGCCAGACAATGTCGGCTGGTGGGCCCTCGGGGAAGGGCCTTTTCTGTGGTGGCTCCGACGTGGTGGAATCAACTTCCCCCTGAGATTTGAATTACTCCCACCTTGCGGGCCTTCAAGAAAGCTATTAAAACTCTCCTGTTCTGCCAGGCCTGGGGTTGATGTCCCCGGGGGGGGGTGGGATTCGATTGGGACATGCTGTGTGAATGTATTCATTTTTAATTGTTATACTTGTTGTTTTAATTTTGTACGCCACCCTGAGTCCCTAAGGATTGGGCGGCATATACATTTTATTAATAAATAAGTAAATAAATAAATAAATTTGCACTAAAATTACTCACATAATTGTTTAGAATTTCAATATTCAATCTGTATGTTAATACTTTTGTAGATATATTTATATAAAGGTATAATATGAATAAATGAAACTTTTCTTTTTTGCAACATTGAAGTTCCAGGTTATATAGTTGAAAAGAAACATTTAACATAACTTTTTTTCAAGAAGATGTAGTGTCTAATCTAATTGTTTGTGGTTGATATCTACATTTCATTCTAATGTAAAGGATCCAGACACTTAATTTTTGTGAGGTGTAGTTGACTATACTTTAACTGAAACCATTGTAACCATCTGCAATAAAATCTTCCTCTCTGCTTTTTTCATTACTAGGAACATGGTTGGACGCATAGACTAAACATTTAACAGTTGTAAGCAACCAGCAGTTTTATTTCTTCATATTACGCTTGCAGAGTCATTCTGCATTCAGTTTGTTTATGAACATCAAAAGACCCTTCCTTCCAAAACACCTGAAGGGTTTTTTTAACTGTTAAAGGTTATTTATCTTCTGAGATGCTTGAATATAAGCTATTTAATAAGGAAATAAAAATTGCTTGATTATTTTATTCTGTTTTTAAATAGGAATCACCTAACTTTCCCATGCATGCCGACAATGCCACTGAAGCTTGAGTTCAAATTTCCAGTATTCATGCAATATTTAGGACATGAGTTTCAAGTTACAGGGTGAGATGGCTTTCTGGTATTATGATAGGTTCAAGAATACAGTTCAAATTATTTGGAACAATGTCTCAGATTTTATGGTTATCTAATGTAAGCCACCTAAATTTTCCCAAACAGCAAGCTGGATGGTATACAAATTTAATAATAAATATAAAATAAAGTAAAATAAAATAATATAATAAAATAATAAAATAAAAGTTTAACTCACCAAATTAATGACCCAATTTGGAAAACATCAGGTGACAGATGACGGAAATTTTACTATACTTGTTTTTTCATGCTTTTTCATGTGCAGAAAATAGGATATAGTTAAGTGTATATGTATGTGTATGTGTACACATATACATTTATAAATGTGAACTTAATTGCATTGATAAAACAATCCTAAAGTTAATCTTCAGCAAATGATTTACAGTATAGTCATTTTACAATTAAAACATCCTGAATTTTTCCACTTTTTAAAAATTATAAAACAGCTTTAAAGGTCTTTTGCATATGAAGAATAACAGAGTGCAACAGCACAAATTTAATCTAAAATCTGGGTGAGTAGACATATATATCAATACTAAATGTTTACATAGCTTGATGCACACCAAAACTTTAAAAGTGAGAATACTACAAGTTAAATCTCTGTTTTAAAACTAAACTTTTGTGATTTGTTGTGCCACAACTTCTAAAACATATAGCCATTTGTGAAGATAGTTTGACTATATATTAATGGCAAGACAGGAGCATAGGACAAATAGACACGTAAATGTAGTATTATTTATAATCCCTTTGTCCAGTTACACTATTATTTAAATGTGAAATTAATCATCTGATTAGTAATTGATAGAATGTGTATACAATAGGAACAATTGCAACCAAACTGCAATATACAGAATCAGACTGTGTAGTTTTTTGGGGACAAAACATGGATTCATTACTGGTCTCTAATATTAAGGACAACCTAATCCTTCTACCTTATAGACATTTCTTTCTTTTTCTATTTTTGCCATTTTCATTTTCTATTTTTGCCCCCTGATCGTATTTAGTTATCTTCACTGATTTACATCTTCCTCTTTTTAATGTCTGCTGCTGCTCATAAAATAAATAAAACAGAGGCTTCTCTTCTGCTTCATTGTCTTATTGACTTCCCATCCTTGTCTATTCCATTTCAGCTTAATTTCCAATAGCTGTTATGGACTGGAGGCCAAATACTACTATTTTTTGTTCCTGACCTGTTATACAGATCATTACTTAAATACAACTTTTGTTTTCCAGTCATTAGGACATGAATTCATGGAGAATAGGAGTAAACAATCAAGTACTGATTCTTTCCAAAGTCACTCTGCTGATTTATATTGCCTTCAGGTGGTAAAGTCTGAAGGAAGCAGTCAGTGTCCAAAGAAGCAGTGAGAGAATATTGGAAAGCGCACAAAGCAAATGACCAAAGGCCTTGTGCAAAAATCATTGTATGAAGTAATTATTGATCTAGATCTGTCAATCTGAGGGCAACCTTTTCCTGACAGTTCAATGTTGCAGAACAAGGACAAAGAAGTAGAGTAATTAATGGAACACAAGTAAAACAGCCACCCACAGTGAGATACACAAATGTGAATGCTACCTTATTCTCACAGTAAGTGAGCATACACATTTGATTGAATGAAATGAAACCATTTTAAAAGCAAGAGCAAGACTTGCTTTTAAAGAAAATGCCCCATCTCTGCTTAATTGGGAGGGGAGGGAAGGGACTGGATCAAGCTCAAATTGTTTCAAAAACTGCTTGACAGCATAAGAAAGACAGAGGAGTTTTGCTCCAAGCTGTGATAAGTAGAATAGCAGATAATGTTCCTTGTCAGATTAAACTGCATTCTCTGAGGCATGATGGAGACATTGAAAACTTTTGGGAAGATTTGAAAATACATCCTAGGATTCTAAATAGTTAGAACACCAGTGGATACCACGGTTAACTCCTGTGTTCCTGGAAATATTTTGACAGTGTATAGATATGGAAGATTATGATACAGTAAGTCACTTAATTTTAAAATTCTATGATGGAAACCCAGATACACATATTGAATGTAACAGATGGAATATAGTCCCTGAGTTGATATCTACTCTTCTTTTATACAATAATAATATAGTGTGGGAAAAGATGTGTTGAGGATTTATATTTAATGACAAAACAAAATATATAACCACTGATAGCAGTTGCTACAGTGTTCTTGTTTAAATTGATGACCTTTAATTCAGATTTTTCAGAAGAAAGTTTTACCACTTTCTTTCTCTTTCAGTATTTCAGATACAGTGCATATATGATAATTTTAATTAATTGAATTTGTTAATGGCATTAAATATAAATGCTTTATTTCTATATTAAGCAGTTATTATAAATTATTGTTTTCATCTATAATTTCTTCATAGGACCTAAAAGCAATATGTTATGTAAGGGGGTGTAATTACTGAGATATGCAATGGATACTGTTGCCTAAAATATAGATTTATGGAATTTATCATAGTTCTCCCTTTAGTTTTATTGTTTTGGTATTTGTATGCTATTTCTCCATCCACACAGATTCTCAAAAGTGTGATAGAAATCAGTATTTAAGTTGTACACTTTAAGTTGTGTAGACTTCAAATCCCAGAATTCCCAACCAGCATGGGAAATAAATAATTCAATAATTAAAACACTGTTCCATAAATGCAAACAAAAATAATATAGAAAAAGGGATCAAGAATGGCTAGAAACTGAAGGATATTATCCATATCTCAGCTGAATTTTTCAGCCTGAGAAAGGAAGGTACTGCCATCTATCTAGTCTGTATCTGACAAAATTCTGTCAAAGCTACTAATAACTGCTTCTTCCTGGAGGCCAAAAATCAGAAGTCTACCAAATTTTATAAAAAAGGTAATTACTTTAATGTGAATCAGTGCCATGATGAAGTAAGCTGCATCTCTGGAGTCTTATGCTGTATATCAAAATTTGTTAGCTGAAAAAGATGCTATTTGATTCTTGATTTTTTTTTCTCACCATGCTGCTCTCATACAATGTCTATTTTTTTCTAGAAAGAAAGGCAACTGATGCATTTACTTAACTGCAAAGTAATTTCTTACATTTTATGTTCTCTTTTTCGTTTACTTCTCTTGAGTGCAATATGAAAAGATGCTGTGAGCAAATGCATCACTACAGAGCCTTCGCAAACAAAAACTATTCATTAAAAACTCTCATTAAGCACAGCTTGAAAGGAAGATGTGTAGGAGAGGAGCAGATGATATTCTTTATCAAAATGATTCCAGGATTGTCCCACCTGGATATTTTCAGGCGCTATTCGACAGAATTATGCACACTTGGTCATGTAACATTAAAAATGTTATGTGACACACAAATGATAATTTCTGAAGGACACAGAGATAATCAAATTAAGAAGACAAATCTTCCTCACATTATGATGAAAGGAATATTTCAGAAATGTGATGATCTGATAAGGACACTATAGACCTGCTATTGGTTTGGAGAACAATATGGAAATTCAAACAAGATCTAACATTTCTAATGTATTTATAATATAATCTGATGAGAAATTAATAATTGACTTTTCTTTTATAAGATGGTACAATATAGGCTCTAATTATCAATACACAGGTTTCCCTCCCAAATAATTATGTGTTAATTGGGAAAAATAATCTCACAGTAGCCATTAAAAGCAGAAGAAGCTGTTGAAAATAAATGCATGAGCAAGAGATGCAAATGGCTTTAGATCTTGCTAGTCACAAAAAGTAGATGCCTTTGAAGACAGCCTTAATATCAGCTGCTGCTTGAAAGGGGCTGTTTCTTCAGAGTGACTTATAGATAATCAGTCCTGGATCTCTCCCCTTTTATTCTAATATACATACCGATAGATGTGTGTGAAATGCAGAAAATTATGTAGAAAATATACTGAGGATCATTTCTAGCTGAATGTGGACCATTATTATTGAACATGTTATTTTTCTATTCTTCTTAGAGACAATAGTTGTCTTTGGAAGATGGTGATAACATACAACTATGGTATATTTCAAATTCCTAGTCTTTATGAGCATCTGGGTATTTATACTCTGCCCTACATGAATTTCCATTTTTTAAAAACAAATCTATATATAGTATGTTACATTGTAACCTTCTATAGGACTCTTGATGGTGTTATGACAATCCTCAATAGAAGATACAGATGATTCATTCACATGTTACAGATTTCCCCTTTTTTTAGAAATAGAGTTTGAGGGAAAAAAGGTTCAGAATATTAAGAAAGGTAACGCTCTTCATCTGAGTCAGAGAATTTCAACTAAATTAGTTTAAGTGCTTAAACATTGTATTATTTTTAACATATTTATTTTAGTTTATCAACAAGGATAAAGTGCAAAACAGAAAAATTAACATCCAACACTAACAATGAAAAAATGTATAAATTTAAGTAACTACAAGAATAAGGACTATAAGGTTAGTGTTGGTATCAATAATTTACACAGTTTTGTTCTGAAATAAATGTAATATACAATAATAAAAGTCTGGTGGATTTCTAGAATTACAACTAATATGAAAATGGTTTCTTCACTTAGAAACATTGTCTTTGCCAATGTTTGATAAATATGGTAATAGTGGTGATGTGGATTTTTTTTTTTGGCATTGCTACCACAAATTTGTCTTAAACTTCATCAAATGTACCTCAGTTGTAAAGATGCTGCTTTTTAACTATTCATATTTAAGTCATGAAGTGTTGTTGGGATTTCTCCCAGTTTACTGTAATTGTTAATGGACACTATGCAACTTATTGAGCAGCATGAGAAAAAAATAGAATAATGTAATAAAGAAATATGATTTGCAGAGTACAAATAAAAAAAAATCTGGATAGGATCTGACTTTCCCACCCTTGATCTTCAAAATACACATCATTCTTACTCACCTGAGGATGATAATGATGATGATAACAACAACAATATAATAACATTTTACAGTAATTTGAGCAATTGTGAAAGAAATAAATGGTTGTATCAATAGTAATAGGACTCTTTGAACAATACCCAAAAGGTTGCATACATACATAGAAATTTTGAACCTTGCAAAAAACCACCTTACTCGGAAATGCCTGTATACTCAGACATTCCTTAATAGCTCTTATGTCCTTGGACTTGAACTCTTAATTTTTTATCTGTCCTAGACTGTGAATCTATTATTATTATTATTATTATTATTATTATTATTATTATTATTATTCAATAATTTAAACTAAATTTTATTTTGGTTTGTATTAATATACGCAAGAATATATTTATTATCATAACTGATTTGAAGAATCCTTTATGTAGAATACATAAGCTGTATGACATACCATGCTATGGCCATGAATGTTGGAGGCAAATATAGAAACTTGATTTGTTACATCCAAATTGCTATGCAGGAAATAAAAAAATTACTCTTTGATCTAGCCAGAGGAAAAGAGGATTTTACAAATCTGTCCAGTTATTGGATTTATAGCTTTACCTTTCCAAATAGGTACCCTAAGGTAACATACAACTTTTTGAAAAAGCAATACAATCCAAGGTATTAAGAGCAGTCAAGACAATAACAAAGCTGGAATGATCAAAAAGAAAGAGCCTGAAAAAATAATTGGTTAGAATAAAATCAATTTACCAGAATGATGTAAAAGCAATGAAAAGTTAAAGAATACAAAAATCAGCTTTCTGGATTAGTGAAATAAAATTGATAGTGACGTTAAAGTTCCACAAAAGGAATTATGGTTGGATAAATTTGGGTAAATCAGCTTGAGAGAATGTAAAATGAAACTCTATGGCCAGTAAGACTATAATGAATATAACTCACAAGCCTATGTACTGATTTCTATGAAAGGTGGCCACTTCCTTCCCTCAAAATAGTTCTTTAAATTCACCCACATCTATAAAATTATAGGGATTTTTAGGCATTTCAAAATTTTGTTATACAATATAATTTGAACATGGAACTTTGGACTTCCTGAATAATTCTTTGCAATTTGAAACAAATCAGAATAAACTCCGCCTGTCTACAGATCAACATAGAGTTAAAATCAGAATGTAAAGTGAATTGGATCCTCCTTGGGAATAATAAAGCTTTGCTTAAATAAGCCTGAGGAAGCTTTGCTTCGAAATTTAAAATTATAATTAATAAATAAGCTAATCAAAGATGATGAAACCCTATGTTTTCTAACATGTAATCACTCTAGAGATATAACATAGGGTTTCTCCATCCTAACTAAAGATGTGGAATGTAAGACTATATTCTCATTTTTATCTCCACCGTTATTGATTTAAGATGAGAAGATTAATACATGTTTTCAATGTTTTTGTTAATTTATACCATATCCATGGTATGACCATGTTTTTAATTTTATATCAGCAAGTTGTTTTAAACTCTTAGCAACCAAACATATTTTCTCCATGACAATCAATTTCTAATCTGATGTTTTAGGTCTTCCAATGGTGCACTTATTATTGCAAATGATCATCCATTTTGTTCCTGACTGTCCTTTTGGTCTTTTACCATCTACCTTTCCTGGCACTGGATACTTTTCCAGAGATCTAGGTCTTTGTATAATGTGCCTAAAGAAGGGTACATTCAACCTCGTCAATTGTGCCTCAAGTGAGAACTCTGATTGATTTATTCAGTGATCCATTGGTTTGTTTTCTTGGCTGTCCATGGTATTCTCAAGAGTCTTATCCAACACCAAAGAAATCAATAATCTTCCTATCCTGCTTCTTCAAAGTCTAACTTTCACTTACATGAAATGTCACAGAGAATGCATGGCTTGTACAATTCTTCATGGCTACTCTACCCAAGCATTAGTCTGTTATGTATTGCTTAACTGTTTGTTCCTTTACTATTGATGGTTGGTCCAAAAAGGCAGAAGGCTTCCACTACTTTAATATCTTTACAGCCAATTCTAAGCATAGTTGTTTTAGCTATTGTTATTAGTTAGTCTTCTTGATTTTAACCCCATTTCTTCACTGTGTTCCTTAATTTTATTATTAGAACTTGCAGGGGAGTGTCATCAGCATAATAAAGGTTAATGAAGATTTTCCCTCCAATTTTAAAACCATGCTTAACTCTTCCCAGTGCACCTTCTCTTAATATACAGTATACGTAGCAAATACCAATGACCATACAGAAGACTCTAAAACTGGAATATGATATCTCTAAATGGAGAGAAAGCAGCAGATCATTTTTTTTAAAAAAAAAAATAGGCCAACCCTTAGCAAACATAAAACCATTTTAAGATTCTGTTAGCATAATTGAAAAAAGTTTCATAATGACAAAACTTTCATTTTTTCAATAATTATTTTTCTAAAAAATGTGTGACACCCTATAGGACACTGGGGCGAACCTATGGCATGGGTGCCAGAGGTGGCACTCAGAGCCCTCTCTGTGGGCACACACGCTGTCACCCCAGTCCTAGGCCTTCAGCTGGGTTTTATAAAACCTTTTCACTTTAAGCCTCTGCCACCGTGTATATAAAAAAAGGTTCAATCAATCAGTCAATTTCAATTTATCAGAGAAAAAAAAAGATCTTGCAAAGTTGGAATTGATTGATTTAACTTTTTAGACCCACCCAGTCTGCCATTACCACCACAGCCATGCCCACCCAATGGGCCACACCCCCCAATGGGCCATACCCACCCAGCACCCGACGATGCATAAGTGGGTTTTAGGTTGCAGTTTGGATACTCGGTCTCTAAAAGGTTCGCCATCACTGCTATAGGAAAACTGTTATCAAAAAGCCTTTTCAGACTTATAACATGTCTGTCAGGTTTCAAATCCAGCACATTTTGCAGCATTTGCTGAAAAATTATAAATCTGTGAATTAGAGGGAGAACAGCCTATTTCAAGAAAGTAAAGTTAAATGATTTTCTATAGCACACACTATTCTCCAATCTTTCAGAATGCCTTCTTCCTAAAGATCTTTTTCAAAAACATATGTGGGAAGTAGAACAAAAATGCTACAATAAAAATAATACAACATTGCTTTTATCCTTCAGAAATGAAACCAAATGTTATTGCAACACTGTTTTGAAGACTAAGGAAGAAAACTTGCAATTTTTTTAGAGTAACTTTAAATATTTTGCTTCTATTTCTTCAGACCAAACATAAGTACGATAAAACACATAAAACATGATTTCCTATGGAGTTTACAGGCTGTGTTCAAGGACTTGGCTCAAGATGTAAAGAAAAGAACGCACATGTGTTGAAAAGGCTCCAACTGGCTATGGGAGCCACTGCTTTCTGACTTTTGTGTATTTGCTCCCTTCAGTTTTCTCTTAGCAGAGTCATGTATTGCTTATTCAATCTTCACATCCTCATTAGCTCTTTGAAGAAGGATTCTGCATAGGTAAGTGAGCAGGAACGTGAGAGTAGGAAAGTAGGATAGAATTAATTGTTCATAGCTGATTGTAAAAAGTGTAAGAGAAACCATAGTTTTTATTGGATTTTGTGAATATTAAAAAAAATAAAAGAGATTGTCTAAATGCAAGGCCAGAATCAGTCAAAACTATCATTGTGCATCTGCCAAGGTTTGTATGAACCAAGATATATTTCTAATTGTTGGAATCTTATTTTTAATTCATGACTTTGCTAGCTCCCTTGTATGTATATGGAAGCATGTAAAGAGCAGGAATTACAGTAAAAGAATAAGCATCTTTTTCTATTATCTGCCTCATTCCCTTATTCTGATTGATAGTGGGGGTTTGACCCAGAAAGAAAAGGAGAGTGAGAATAAGAGGTTGGGAGATTTTAAAAAAAAATTGGACACACAAAGTAAATATGTGGAAGGACTGGGTTTCAGTAATGAAATATGTGTTGTGACATCACAGTGAAAATATGAAAAAGTCTTGTTGCAAATTTCATCATTAGCGGATCATTATGGTTAGGAATGGAATTTCTGTTTATAGGTACTGTTTCAAAAGAGGAATCTGGACTGTTGCAATAAAGTTGTTTAGACTTTATAAATATTAGGAATGTGATTAATGTTCTTCCTTGGAAATATAAATCAAGAATTGAGCAATAAGCCAGAAATCTTCCAATCTTTCCCAATTAGTAAGTCATTAAGCAGAAACCCTGAATATAGACTCAGTAGACTTGAGGTCTTATTTTCTCAGACACAAAGCTGTTTAGGCTTCAGGCTTTCATCAAGTTACATGTCCTTGTCCTTGAATATTAACACCGTTTCTTGCAATGCCTATGTTCTTTTTAATTTTCTTGGACAGCAAGTCTTCCTGTCTAATGCTGTATTCCTTTACTATTTTTTTATTATTAATTTGTGCAGTAATTTAGACACCTAGCAGCAGGAGGTTGGAACTAGCTACAGAATCAATGTCTGGTTATTAAACTTCAATATATAGATTTTTTTTTTAAAAAAATCTTATTCTTTTAGTGCTGTTTTCCCTATACCAAGTAGTATAGTTATAATAATATATTAGCAGAGAGAGCAATGATATTATAAGTATTGCACTAAATGATTTTTTTTTAAAAAAAACTACTTTTGTAATGTCATTCATTAAACATCAGATTGATTTATTGTAATGTGTCCTTTATAAATTATTTTCATTATGTTTTATCACACTACATGCTATTGCCCTGGAGGATAGACAAAAAAGGGGGGAGGGGAGAATTGAGCTGAATGGCATGTGTAATAGACTGCTTTAATTAAAATAGTGCAATGAATATCTGAATGTTATTAACAAAAATGATCTTATTTTTCTGGATAATTGAATATATTATGTCCAGGTGCTTTTGGTTTAACTCTTTTAAGGATAATTTTATTCAGTTTTATTTGTAGACAAAAAGAAAAGTAGGAAAATTGGATAAAAGACATCAGGCAAAGAAATAAAAAGACTGTAGAGGAAAACCCTATACAATACAATTAAATAATCTGCATACAAGATGGCAGGAAATGGTAGAATCTGTAGGGAAAAAAAACAGTTATTGATAGCAAGCCAGAAAATAACTAAACTTATTTGTGGCTGGCTATAGAAAGAATAAAACATCCCAGCCTGAATAGTAATCCTGCTAAGCCACAATTTTGGCTTGTCCCAGTTTGCAGCTACTAATAGGCTTTGTCTTGTTAAAGAAACAAATACTTAACTCTTTTCATAATGCAGAACTCCCATTACCACCACCATCATTACTACCAAACAATCAACAATTCATTTTAGAGAACTTCATTGTTGACTATAGAGTGGCATTTACTTTCAAAGAAAAAGGAGATGTTGCTGCTGGTAGACCACTGGAAGAAACACTGTTGAGTGTTTCTCTGTATTTTCTGCTTTGAAATTGATTGTGTAGAGCTTCTTGAACTAGTGAAGGCAGATTGCCAAAGATCATGAAAATATATACTGTTATGTTGTGACAGAATGAAATCAATTCTTATTTGGATTGAAAGTCAAGAGTATGAAAGTGACATACATCAGCAGGTCATCTCTACACTTGCTCTTCTGCTGTCATCACAGTACAAGAAAGACATACTGTAAATCCCACTGTAATATATTGGAGCCATTGTATTTACTCTCCATACTTCTGAGCAAACTCAAAATCCTGTGTATAGAATCAGAGACTGTACAGTTGGAAGGACCACAAGAGTCATACACTTTAAGCCTCAGGAATGTTCAGGAAAACCAATTAAACCATTCATGATATATGGCTGTCCAGTATCCGTGTAAATGGTTCCTCAGATGGACAAATTGAAACCTCCATTGGTACACTGTTTTATCGATATTGCCATTAGAAAGTTGTTCATTATTGACTTCCAGTTCTGGATCGCGGCACTTGCAACTGTGCAAAGAGACTGCTCTCTTTGCCAGCTGATTCTCCGCTGCTGGTAGACCCTTAATCAGGTCGAAAAGCCACCCTAGAGGGGCGGCTACTGTTGAAGAGGTCCTCATCATCTGTGGGGCTCAGAGCGGCAGATTCTTTCACAGCCTGAGATTGCTCCTTTGGGCCGATGGTGGAAAGACTGTCCAGTAAAATGGCCATTCACCTTGCCACTGTAACCAGAAGTCAGAAGAACATCTAAGCTCAGGAACCACCATGGCTGAGCTGGGTGAGACTTTTTCCTCTGTCTCTTGGTTCTCCTTTTTCTTTTGTGCCTGTAAAAAGCACTTTTGAAATTATTTCCCTACTCTTAAGAAGGCAACGTTTGTGAGTGTGGGAAAAGAAACTTTAATGGACTGAATTAATTTAAAGTGATTTTTTTCTATTTTTATTCTTTATTCACTATGGGGACTTGGAATTTTTTTTTAATATTGTATTTACTACTGGACTTAGTCTACATCTGAAGAATTCTCCTTTTTTGTGTGTTTTCTGATCTTGTTAATGTTATTCCTGGTGTCTGGGAGGAGATTTTATATTTTATTTAGGACACCTTGTGAAAATTGCAACTGTTTCTTTTTCTGATGGTGGAATTGACTTTGACCTTCAGATTACCAAAAAAAGGGAAAAGACAAAGAAACTTAACAGCTGTATTTGTGGGAGTGGATATTGATTAAATGTTCCTTGAACACAGCTTCTACTAAAAGATACAGACTGTTTCTAATTATGTTTGAAATGGAGAAACCCTATGTTCAACTTGACTATAAACTCATACTGGAAAAACTTTATGAAGCTACTGACCAAATACATTTGCAAATAAAAGAGTGCACTATAGCAATAAGAAACAGAAATTCTGCTTTGAATCTACAAATTGACCCCCAGACTCTATCTGAGCATCCTATAGACCAAAAAAACAACAGAAGCGGAACCAACTAAGATTAAAGAAGATTCCACTTTACTTCATATGCATTCTGATGAGATCTCCGAGGATTGTAATTAAACCACTTACAATTCCAAAACCAACAGAAATGGATAGAAAAGCTCAACTAACCGAGAACCATGATAACTTGGATAAGCAACTATTAACTACAAAGTTGGACATAACTGAGTCTGTTATTCAACAGTTTCAAATGTGGAGACTTGACTCTTTAAAACAACATGGGATTATCTACAAAGGAGCTAGGTCTCTAAAACAGAAAAGGAGATGCTTTTGTTTGACCCAAAGGATACTACAAGGCACAAAAAGTGACTTGTTCATTGATATAGAGGCATTGCTATGGAAACCTGTCTGGCATAAAAAGAAAGCTAGAATAAGATTTAAGAGTGTGACTCAAGGCTCTAAATAACAGGTTTAAAAGGTTTATTAGATATGGATTGATTTATGGTTTAAGACAGTTAAATAAGATATTATATTGAATAAAAATTAATTAAAGATTTGAATTTAATAAAAAGATGTTTATTTATGTATTAACATGTTTGTTGTAGATGTAGTAATTTTGGGAGGGGGTTAAAGGAGTTTGACACAGATATTGAGGGATTGATAGATTATAAAGTATAATAGAGTAGAAAGGTATTTTTTCTTTTTTGTTTTATTTTTGTTTTTTTGTTTTCTTTCTCTTTTCTTTTTTGAACTAATATTTTTGCTATTAGAAATGATAGTTATTTTGTTATGGAAAAATAATAAGAAAAAAAGAAGAAATGATATTAATAAATGATTATTGAATATGTTAAGGAAAAAGGGAATGGAGAGACACCTGAAGTGTTAATTATGTATTTATATTAGCAATATGGAATATAGCATTGAAATAGTAAAGCTTAATACAGGATTTGGACTTATTTAGATGAAATGTTATTGATGATTGTTTGGATTGACTTAGTTGTATTGAAATACATTAATTTGAATATAATGTATTATTAGAGGGAATAGAGAGGGGGTTTCTAATGATTTAATCTGAACTATATGAGTATGACTTTGTTTTTGGACAATTGATTACCCTGCCACCATGTTGATTCTTAAGCTCTTGTTTATAAAATGAAAAAACTAATAAAACTTGTTTTTTTTTAAAAAAAAGAAAGTTGTTTGTTATTTAAATGAAATCTATATACTGTTGCTGCAACTTGTATCAGTTTATTTCTGTTCCTAGTTTGTTCGTCATGGAAAATAATTCTTGATTATCTTCCTTATAGTTTCGTTTTGCGTATCTGAATCTAGCTATCCTGAATCTTCTAGGTCTTTTCTCCAGACCGATCATCTCAAGTTTCTTTAGCCTACCCTTACAGGGCATGACCTTAGGTCCATGTATCATTTTCACTTCTTCAAGCCCTTCCTAACCTTTCAATAAGATTCTGGAAATGCAATATTCAGAATTATAATAATAGTCCAGGTGTGCTCTCATTGTATATTGTTCATTAATTTTTGACATAGACGGTGAAATGGATTGTTTTAATGTTCTGTCACTGGAGTTTTTCCTTAAGCAGGAAGTATTTATGAGAACACCACCAAAGCCTCACATTATTTGGACGGATATAGTTTGACAGCCATAGCACTAAATCCATTTTTCCTGTCTTCAACTATGAATCTCTGATTATAACTTTATATTACAAAAATATGATTTAAGGCATTAACCTATAAAAAAAACACAACTGTCTGTATCCTGTTGTGAAGAATGGAATAACATGCTGAGGAAAGAGATTGCTGAAACTGTTTTAGGTTTTATTCATTTTCTCACCTTTTAATTTATTTAATGGTTTTAGCCACAAGCCTTAAGTTTGATTTATCTTATGCCAATATGAGAAATGTTAGACTTTTCTTTTATTATTTATTTTGTGGGATTTCTAGGTACTCACAATTATCTGGTAGTATTCAGAAAATAATTAGAAACACAAACAGGATCTGTTTTCATACTGTGCATTGAGGAGATGGACACAACAGCAGCCAAAAAAGCTAATACAATCCTGGGTTGTATAAACAGAGGCATAGCATCAAGATCACGTAAGGTATTAGTACCATTTATAAGACCACACCTGGAATACTGCAGCCAATTTTGGTCACCATATCACAAAAAAAGATGTTGAGAGTTTGAAAAAAAAATCCAGAGAAGAGCAACTAAGATGATCAAAGACCTGGAGACTAAAAATACGAAGAACAGTTGCAGGACTTGGGTTTGTCTAGTCTACAGAAAAGAAGAAATAGGAAAGACATGATAGCAGTGTTCCAGTATCTGAGGGGCTGCCACAAGGCAGAGGGGGGCAGGTTGTTCACCAGAGCACCAGAGGGAAGGATGAGAAACAATGGTTGGAAACTGATCAAGGAGAGAAGCACCTGGAATTGTTCTTGGACCATGAGTGAATAATAAATTATTTCTTTTAACAATGGATGGGGATTTTTTAAAGTCTTTGAATGACTTTTTTCCTGTGCCGTCTCCCTTCTCTGAGGCATTTCTAGGTCTTTGTTCCATTACACTTTGGTTCTGCTCCAGGTGTTAACTAATAATGTGTGTTAACTAACACACATTATTTCCAGCAAGCAAGAAGTTTGATTCAGTCAAATCATGCCATAATGGCAGGATCCCTGGAACAGAGACCCAAACTGGTGGCATCAAAAAAAAAAAAAAAAAAACCTGTGATCAAAGCAGCAAAGTGTAGTTTCTTTAGGGCAAGTGAATGGGCAATCTTAGTTGTCATATTCAACTAGGCTTTTAGGAAAGCACAAGGCAAAGTAGGAGCATTTACTGTTAGTTGTTAGGGTTACCTTGAAAACAATATCTGACAGACTTTTTAAATTTTTAGTTGGTAATTTCTGTTTTCCTGCATTGATTTAGAGCAACTTAAATTTTTGCTGGATAATTTGAAAATGCCTATATGGTTGTTTTGTTATCCCATTCTACTTTAAAATATATTTGGATATAAATATTTATATAGATTTGTGAAACTAAGAACCCAATCAAGACTTGCCAAAGAGATTTTTGGGTATTACTATTTACAACAAGAAGAACAATATTGGATGATGTGATTATTGAAAGAAGATTTTATTTTGCTTACTTTCAAGCATTATTCTAAACCTTAAGGGTAAAGAGAAACAAATTATCATTTCAATAGCAGCACTTGGATGAATCTGAAGCCCATAAAATAAAACAAGCTAAATAGAAATCTTCAATGAAATCTCATTGAATAAAAATCCAGACCCAGGTTTGGAAAACTATTTTGCATTCTGTCACCCCATGTAAATCTTGATCAATTAAAATCTAATAAGCCATTTATTTATTTATTATTTATTTATGAGACTTATATACCACTTTAAGTGCAAGCACTCTCTAAGCGGTGTACACCAGTAAGCAATGTATATATATATTTACATTGCCCCCAACAATCTGGGTCCTCATTTTACCTACCCCAAAAGGATGGAAGGCTGAGTCAACCTTGAGCCGGTGAGATTTGAACCGCTGACCTGCTGAACACAGTCAGCTAAAGTGGCCTGCAGTACTGCACTCTAACTGCTGCGCCACCTCGGCTCATGGGCATGGGCAGGACTCTGGACTTAATGCATAAGTGTGTTGTTTTACTTACTCCCATCATGTCTATAATAGAACCTGAACAGGTTGGGAACATATAGAAGGTACTGAATGTGGACTTCTTCTTTATTTCAGTGTCTCTCATTTGGGATGAAAAGTTCCAAAAACCAGTGAGCTGTTATTTAGATCACCCCCTTTCCTGATGTAATAAGGTTATTGGAAATAAATTAAAAGATTCCATTCTTACTTTCTCACTTTAGGACCTGAACATCTCTCTTCTTAGAGATATTTGTGACTGCATTAAGCATATTAATATTATATTATACAAGAAAGGAAATTAAAAAATAGCTTACTCATTTACTTGTTGTGCACAGTGTAACTCTTGTCTAGTGGTGAGTTGGCCATGGTGAGTTGGCTGCAGTGAGTTGTCATAGACCCACCTGGATGATTGAGACAAATGTGGAAAGACCTCGATTACCTAAACTACTAATACAAATCTAGGTGCAGTAATATCTTTAAGCAACAGATATGAAGCTTAAACAAGAATTTCAATTAAATCTGGAAGTGAGTTTTAATTGTATTAATTTTTATATTAATTTTAAAAAAATATATTCTCCCAATTCAACTTATATTTAATTTAACACTTTCCTTTCTGCCTACAGGTTTTGAACACATTTTCTGTATCTTGGATATGAATCAAGTCATTGGATCAGTGAGTCTCATTGGAAATCCATTATAGTTCTTCATTTCTTTAAGCCTTTACTTCTTAATGGAATTCCAGATATAAATTGATTCCAAACAATTCCCATAAAAGTAGTTAGCTGAACTAATTTTACCTAATTTTCAGTCTTTATTATGTTCATTTCTATGACTGAAACCCCAATTCTTTTTTATTTGTAATTGAAAAAGATTTTAAAAAACCCTCTGAAAATATAATTTAAAAAAATTTAAATTGGGGCAAAGGGTATTGCTGCTCTCTTTCCTTTAATTTAAAACCACTCATACCAAAATTACATTTAAAAGTTTATTTTTACATCATTGACATGTGTTATAGAATTTATATTCCAAATGGTTAAGTTAAAAGGACAATTTTACTAAAATTAATACTGTGCCAAAATCTGTTTTGTAATCAAAGGTTTTAAATAAAACTGTCTGATCTTACTCCAATTATTTCTATTGAAATACAATAGAAAGTTTAGCATATGCATAAACTCATATTTTGAAGTATTTGAAGTATGCTTTTGTAATGGTATTCACAGGTATAGAAATTCCATAAAATAAAATTTCAGCTTTAACCCAATAGTGACAATCAAAAGGTTAGACAAAGTCAACTAGGGCCATAAAAATAATTAGGGCAGCAAACTGTTGAATAACAGTATTGTTTCCTCTAAATCTGAAACAATGTGCAATCATCTATAAAACGTTTTAAAACTCCCTTTAGGATTCTCTAGTCTTTTCTCCATGCAGAGTTCATAAAATGGCATTTGACTTTTAAACAGATAAATGTAGTTTTAATTATACATGTTTGACAAGTGAAATTGATGTTTGTTTTGCTTCTTCAAAATTATGTTGAGAAAGAAAAGGATTTGAGTAGAATATTGCAATAGCTGTGATGCTTTGGACATATTAAAATTTGCTTCTTTGAAGAGGCATTGATATTTTCCAGAACTTTCATTTGTATAACCACCCTAGTTTCTTGTTAAGTCAATGTTGCATTGTCTTTCTTTGGCTTTAGAAGAGAATGACTTTAGTTAGTGTTTACATAATATCAGCAAAATGAAAATAAAAAGCAGTCAAAGAGTCAGAGTTAGAGGAACAGCATGAAGGACTCAGACTTTTAAGTGTAATGGAAGATTCCTTGACAAATGATGCCTAAAAAGCTTTCTTGTAAATGCTTTCATAAATGCTGTCTGTGTCAGCTAAAAAACAACCCCCTCCCCAATCCTTGGGAAATTCTAGTGTGTTATTTAAAATTTGAACAAATGGCTCTCATGAAATGAGAATGAACATCATCTCTAACAACATCATCTATATCCATAAAATGTACCCATGTAAAGAGGAATCTAGTTGTCCAAGCTCTCATCCCTGGAGAAGTTATGTATGCCAGTTCAGAGGGACTAGACAACTCCTAGATTAGATAAATGATTGTATTTTGAATTCTTGTGATTTTTTATAAGTTCCTATTGTAAAGTGAACAATTATGCCTTAATAATCCAATAATATAGACACTACATTGATTCTTGTTTTAATCTCTTGCAAATGATACCAGTATATCAGTATTTGAGGGGCTGCCACAAAGAAGAGGTCACATTATTCACCAAGGCACCAGAGGAAAGGATGAGAAACAATGGTTAGAAGCTGATCAAAGAGAAAAGTAACCTGGAATTAAGGAGAAACTTCCTGACAGAAAGGACAATCAACCATGGAATAGCTTTCCCCCAGAAATCATGGGCGCTCCATTGCGGGAAGTTTTTAAAAAGAGACTGGATAATCTCCTTTCTGAGATGGTATAGGTCCTCCTGCTTGAGCAGGGGGCTGGAGTAGAAGACCCCACGGTCCCATCCTATTCTATTCTATTCTATTCTATTCTATTCTATTCTATTCTATTCTATTCTATTCTATTCTATTCTATTCTAAGCTACGCTACTCTACTCTCTACTCTGTTCTGTTCTGTTCTGTTCTATTATTTATCCTAACTGAGCATGCTTAGACTGATTTGGAATTATTATTATTATTATTATTTTTTTTTTTATTGAAAGTTTTATAAATTTTACAAAAAAGGAAAAATAATACAAAACAAGAGGCAACATATACAGAAAAATAAAACTAAACAATACATATATTAAATAAAAAAAAAACCCCATCCCCCAGCCCTCCCAAAAAAAAAAAAAAAAAACCCTCCCTTCCCCCCCCCTGAGCTTCCCAGAGCAGAATATAGGCTTAAAAAATAAAAATAAAAATTAAATTAAAAACTTTATATTTATATATATAAAAAAATTATCTATAATATATATGAAAATAAAACTTATGAAAAAACTATATAATATTTTTGTATACCCAATCTAAATTGTATAAATTTTATCCATTTATCCCAAACAGCAAAAAACTTCTCTTGCGTTTGTTGCTTTAAGAAAGCCGAAATCTTTGCCATTTCTGCCAGATAAGCTACTTTAAGAAACCATTCCTGCAATGTAGGCAAAGATTCCTTCTTCCAGTATTGTCCTACTAACAGCCTAGCGGCTGTGATCAAGTTTAACATCAATACAACCTCCTTTGTATCACAATCTGTAACAATACCTAACAAAAATAATTGCGGAGTAAATTTTACCCTCCTTCTAAAAATTCTCTGGATATTCCACCATATTTTAATCCAAAATGCTTTTATCTCTCTGCATGACCACCAAATATGATAATAAGAAGCCTCCTTATAACCACATCTCCAACATTTGGGTTGCACGTCAGGATACATATAAGACATTTTTTGTGGATCAAGGTGCCATCTATAAAACATTTTATAAAAATTCTCCCTTAAGTTCTGTGCTTGAGTAAATTTGACATTTCTCACCCAAATAGTTTCCCAGGTGTCCAATGAAACTGGCTCACCAAAATTCTGCGCCCATCTAATCATACAATCTTTAATTAGTTCCGTTTCTGAGTCCAATTCAACTAAAACCCCATAAATTCTCTTAATGTGGGTTTGTCTTTGATCCTTCAGTTGCTTAATAAGGTTTTCATCTTCTCTAAGAAAACCCACCTTACAATCCATCTTCCATCTATCTAATAATTGCCTATATTGGAACCAAGAATAAGTAAAATTTTCTTGTGCTAACTCTTCCCGTGATTTTAATTGCCAGTTTTGTCCATCCCATTTAAGTAACTGTCTATAAGACACCATATCCATTTTAACCCCTCTTTTTATTCCTTCTATCGCATGCCAAGGTATAGCCCATAATGGTACTTTAAGATTTGGAATTATTATTATTATATTATTTAGCTGAAAAAACTAAATATGACATTAATAGTGTGGTCCATATCCAAAAGTCACAGAGATTTTACAGCCCTAGAAATGTAAGTTCTATTGAAGTCAGTTACAAATTCATTTGATTATTAGACCTGGACTAAAATAATAATGATTTTAGTAATAAATTGAATTTTAGAAAAACTAAATAAAAATACTGATGCTATCCCGCTGATGATAAATATTTGCTTTAATTTTTATTTGAAAAAGCAGTGTGTAAAGTAGTTTATACTAATACTAAAAATGCTTATCCAACTTAGGCAAGTTTTGTATAAAGCCTTTTTTATAACACAAATATTTCTAGGAGTCCTACTTGGAACTTAATGGATATTAAAGTATCCAAGGGAAAATCCAAGTGATAATGTATAGATCTGCTCAAAGCTGAATAAGGTTCTTTAAAGCTGGTTTCATTTTCCTGTTAATAAACCCTTAACCTAGGAATCATGATGTAGCAAAGATCTTTTCAGTCTAGTACTATATTTGTAGCACTTTCCATCAAAATTCCGAACAGATATGTATATGATCCATAGAGTCCTGCCTCCATCATCTGTTCAGAGCTTGTAACTGATGCTGACAATAAAATATCTACCAGTACTGCTGGAATTTTCCATTAAAAATGCAAGTGTAAAATGGTTTGTGGAAATATCCCCCACAAATTCAGTTTTATAAATTGGGAGATGTAGTGATTTTTACTTGAATATTTACGATATTTGCTACAAATCTTGTATCCTAGCTCAGTGATGGCGAACCTTTTAGAGACCGAGTGCCCAAACTGCAACCTAAAAGCCACTTATGCATTGTCGGTGCCGGGTGGGTGTGGCCCATTGGGTGGGTGTGGCCCATTGGAGTGTGTGGCCCATTGAGTGGGCATGGCTGTGGTGGTAACGGCAGACTGGGTGGGACTAAAAAGTTCAATCAATCAATTCCAACTTCGCAAGATCTTTTTTTTCTCCTGAGAAGTTGAAATTGACTGATTGGTTGAACCTTTTTTTTTTTACACGGCGGTGGAGGCCTAAAGCGAAAAAGTTTTATAAAAGCCAGCTGAAGGCCTAGGACTGGGGCAACAGCACGTGTGCCCACAGAGAGAGCTCTGAGTGCTGCCTCTGGCACCCATGCCATAGGTGCGCCACCACTGTCCTAGCTATTTAAATAATGTATTAAAGAAAAAAATCTATAAGTAATTTTCTCAAATCATTATTGAAATTCAAAATCTTCAAGAAAATTGGGTTGCTTTCCTTTATATCTCCTTGCTCACAAGTTACTCTGCCATATTCTTTAATAGGAAAAATGGAAAAAAAAACTGAATAATTGTATTTATATTAAAACTAGTGCAGATAATTTTACATTCCAATGAGCTGAAACACATTTTCTGTTCAGACTGCCACAAAATTTAGGTGTGACAGCTGAAAAGAAGTTTGTAGATATGTGTGGGATTTAAAAAAATATGGATGGTCACTAGATTGCTACAAGTATATGCATATTCAACATGGGAACACAGTGTGCAGTCCTGTCTCCTATACATAAAGTCTCATTCATTTAGTAGAACATCTGATGGGCATTAATAACTTTTAGAAGGAGGATAATTCAAATCTAATACATTACCACAATCTAGTATATCAGACTTGTCATACTGCCATGAAGAATAATTCCAGTGTTTTCCAGATCTTTTCCAGAAAAACTATTTCCAAGGATGATTAAGGTATTCAGAAAAGAAAATGGAAGTTCTTTACTAGACAGATGAAACAGAGGGAATCTAAAAGAGCTTAGCCAATTTTTAGAAATAAAAAACACATAATGTTCTTAGAAAGATTGTATACCAAGTGTGAATCAGCTTTAAAAAATGATAAAAATGAATCCTTTTCAAAACAGGTATGGTTTTGAAACTGAGATATGTGCAATTGTTGTACATATATGCATGTGTACAAGGAATAAGAAATGGAGAAAAAAGAAAAACAGATGAAGATGACTTTTTGTTTTCCCAAAGCAGATAAATAGTCTTATGATCATCATCTGTCAGCCAGGATGAGTTGAGGCAAGGACCCACTCTCAAATACTCATTTCACCTTCACTTGGAAGAAATGAATAACTACTGATTTGACTCACTGCTGACTCTCATTGCTAACCTTACTCATGCTTTGCACTTTAAAATCATTTAAAATATGACTAACTATAGAATTAAATGTGTGCATCTCTTGCCTTGATGCTAAATACAGTTACTTGAAAATAAATCTTATTTTGTTGCAGAAGGGGGGGTATATATTTTAAAATGAGTATCTATATATGTGATTAGCTATTCCAAATATAAAATGTTGTAATAAGTAGCAAAGAATATAAGAGACAGCAACTTACAGTAGGCCCAGTAGTCCTTAGCTTGTGCATGATGTCCTGGATGTTGGTATTTATATAATTTGCAACTGGCCAATTAATAACTATTTTCTAGGAAGGAAGGAAGGAAGGAAGGAAGGAAGGAAGGAAGGAAGGAAGGAAGGAAGGAAGGAAGGAAGGAAGGAAGGAAGGAAGTCGAAGAACTATAGGGGGTAAGCTTGAGGATTTTGAAATATTAGTGGAGCAAGTAGGGCTGTTTTATTTGTACATGTTTTTAAAGTTTGAATGTATTTCAACATAAAATAGATACATTAATTCCTGTAAAAACTTCACATAAGGCATCCAATGTAAGATCTGAACCTGGTCATTTGTGAAGTGGTGAGAAACCTGGGTTGATTTGTTTGATTCATGGGTATATTTTCTTGGCTGTTCATAGTACTCTTAAGAGTCCTCTTCAACAACAAGGTTCAACATTTTAATTCTTTTTCTATCCTTCTTATTTAAAGTCCAACTTTCACAGAAAATGCCATTACCTTCACTGTTCTGTTCAGTATAGGTAGAGAAACATCCTGCCATCTGAATATCTTTTCCAAGGCCTTCATTCTGTCATACCAAATGCTAATTTCTGGTATATTTCTTGACTTCCTGCTCCTTTATGTTGATTGTTGATCCTAAAAGGTAGCAGCTATCTAACCACTTCAGTGTCATTATTGAGTGTCAAGTCATCACTGACTGTTATACTGTAGGAGATGGTTGTTCTAAATTATGAATCAGTGATTATCTTCTGTGTTTAGAAATTTGTTGGAAGATTTTTCTTGTTTTTCCATGTCTGTTTTCATTTTCAGTGTCTTTATAGATGTCATTGTCATATTGCTTATTCTTCTTCCAACAGCAATCTGAAACCCTTTGTTAATTTTTCCCTCAGATTTTTGCCTTTCTTGACTTTGCTTCTCACGATTTTTTATGATATACAGTGTGCTTTCTTCTATTTAATCATCTGTGATGGCTTCTTTTCATATTAATCCACAACAACATCTTTAAGTACATTCCAAGATGACTTTTCCTTGAATTATCATCTTATTAATCAAATAAGCATTAACAGATTAATTGCTAACATCTTTGTGAGGAGGGCCAGTATTAAGAGTTGGTGGAGAGCAGTCAAAAAGGAAATTGAAACAGCTGTTTTGACTAAGTATTGAACTGTTTCTTTTTAGACTATTGGCTCTTTCACTTTGTGCTTATTTTGTCTATATTGTTGGATAAAAGTACAATTTCATTCCAATAGATGCTTTTCAGAAGGTAATGTTTAGTAGGTAAGTAAGATAAAGAGGCAGTTTGATCTAGTGGTTAAGGCACGAGGTCAGAAAGCATGTGACTGTGAATTCAAGTCCCACCTTAGCCATGAAAGCCAGCTGGGTGATCTTGGGCCTGTCACTTTCTCTTAGCCCAACTCATCTCATGGTGAGTTTTAGAGAAAATTCATATTATTTAGTATTTATTCCTTGTTAATAAACAAATTGCTAAATAGTAAAAATCATCTATAAAATATTCAGCTTGTTATCAAAAATGGTGCTTTGTGATAAGTAATTTCCGAAAAGCACTTTTGTTATATTGAAGCTTATGATATCATAAATAGGTTATTGAAATAACTTTATCACTTTATCACAACACCAGTCATTTTGACCAATACCCTTTCTCTTAAACTTTGGCCTCATATCATTTTTGTGACCACATTTGCTAAATTGTTAATAATTATGCTATACTATTCTTTCTTTTACACTTTCTTTAAACTTTAAAACAGCTTCCACATTCAACATCTGATGTTAGTGTGGTTTATTAAAATATGCTGATTTATGAAGTAAGGATATGATCTATTATCTGTGAATATAATATTTAGACACATGTGGGGGTCGGGTGCGGGAAATTTTGTTCTTCAAGTTTGCCAATAATTAGGAAGGAAAATAATGGGCCACTTGATACATTAGAATATTATAATTTCACCAAGGGTTAAGTTTTGGTTTTATCATGTGAAGTGCTTTATAATGCCTTGGTAAGACCATATTTGGAATATTGCATCCAGTTTTGGTCATCACGATATACAAAATATGTTGAGACTTTAGAAAGTGTTCAGAGAATATCAACAAACATGATTAGGGGATCGAAAGATAAAACATATGAAGAATGGTTGCAAGAATTGAGTATGTCTAGTTTAATAAAAAGAAAGACTAGGGTAATATGATAGCAGTGTTTCAATATCTGCTGTTGGGGTTGCCACAAAGAAGAAGGGGTTAACCTATTCTCCAAAGCACCTGAAGGCAGAACAAGAAGTAATAGATGGAAACTAATCAAGGAGAGAAATAAACCTAGAACTAGGGAAAAATTTCCTGACAGTTAGAACAATTAATCAGTGGATCAACTTCCCTCTAGAACAGTGGTTCTCAACCTGTGGGTTGGGACCCCATTTGGGGTTGAACGACCATTTCACAGGGGTCACCAAACAAGGCTGTCCGCCATTTTTCCCCCTTTTCTTTGGCCACGCCCCTGGCACCCAGTGATGTATAAGTGGTTGGGGGTCACCACAACATGTACTGTATTATGGGGTCGCGGCATTAGAAAGGTTGAGAACCACTGCTCTAGAAGTTGTAAATGCTCCAACACTGGAAGTTTTTAAGAAGAGATTGGACAACCATTTGTGTGAAATGGTATAGAGTACTCAAGTATAAATGCTTGAGAAGGAGGTTGGACTAGAAGACCTCCATGGTCCCTTCCAACTCTGTTATTCTATTGGTACTGAATTAGCCTTGCTACATCTCATTCAAAGGGATGTAAGAAGCCCTAGATTGTGTGAGAAGGTTCCATTTGCAATGAGAAGGAGGATCTATGAAGGTGATCATGGTATATTTTGGTGGAGAAAATAGGAATCTACAGTAGACTTGAGTTAGCACTAAGATTCAATATTGGTGAGTGTTTGCATGTTTGGACTACAGTCTTGATGTTGCATCCTGAAAGTTTGTTTCTTTGTTTCTCAAATTTAAGTACCATTCATCTCACTCTTAGAGTTCCAGATAGAACTAAAATAAATGCTGCTGTTAGAATCAAAAGCACATCCTTCCGGCAGTGATTGGTTTTTAAGAGAACCACAGAGTTAACAGTGATGCTAGAGTAGGTTTCTTCTTCTGTCTTTCTATGATATACCTATGATACTTATTTATTAAGGTTTATTTCAGTATTTTAAAATATAACTAATACTGCACAGAGTGAGACAAAGAAAATGGATCATGTGATATTTATATTGGCCCTATCATAATAGCCATATATTTGAGAGAAAAGTTTGAAGAGAAGCCTGCTCTAAATGATAGGTATTGAGATCCTATCTATACATTATTTAGTAATCTAATCTCAACAGATTGGGATAACAGGGCTGTTAAACTATTAATTCAGGTGGTGCATTCTTGTAATTTGCATGTATCGAATGCCTAAATGGTGGCTTTGTAAAGACCTAAACCTTTCTTTGTTTCCATGAATGTTAACAAGGGCTGATTTAAGCATAGGATAAACACAGTTTACAAGAGTGTTTCTTTAGGGGACTTCCGGTGGATAGCGTCGATGATGGCGGCTACATTGTAGCCGTCCTCCTGGGACGGTGTGAGAACCACGGAGCACAGCAGAGATCAGCTGTTCTGCGGCTCGAAATCCCCCTCCCGGGTGAAGGGAGGGGTAGAGAATCACCCGAATAGAGGTAGAGCCTCTTAAACCCCCCAGGATTTTTTTTCTGGGGGGTAGAAAGAAAGCTCCCTCGGAGTTCGGGCTGCCTCTGCCTCCCAGCTGTCTTTGTTCCTTCGGGAACAAAGCGAAACACCGCTACCATCTCCGCACGCTTAAAAGTACCGGATGAGTGATTTTTAAAAGCGGACAGAGCTGGATAAAGGATTGGACTTATTGATTTTTTATTTACTTTTTAGTTTAGGCTGATTTTCTTTTCTTTTTCTTTGTTTTTTTCTTGTGTGGAGAGTGAAAGTAAAATGGCGATTTGAAAGTGCTTTTTTTTTTTCTCGGAAGAAAGCGAGTCAAACGGAATGTTATGGACTATTTAGTTTTTTCTACTTAAACTTTTTAAACTTTTTTTTAAGAAGGTGGTTTTGTGTTTTTGAAATAGCTTTTAAACTCTCCTTTGCTTTTTATTTTTTTCTAGAGGATTTTTTATAGTATTTTCTTTAAGAAGGAAGAAGAGGAAATAAGATTTTTCCTTTTTTAAAAAATGGCTTCAAAGAGGCAAGCAGTTTCTACAGTTCCTAAGGTGGCTTCTTCCCCTGCGATCTTACCGGTACAACAACCTAAAGCTACACCGGTACAACAACCTAAAGTTACACCACCATCTTCTCCTCCTCTGCCAGTATTATCTGTACAAGACATGAAAGATATAATGGGAAATTCTGTATCTCAAATCAGAGAGGAAATGAAGGACCTTTTAGATCAGAACAAAACTGAAATTAGAGGGGAAATTAAGGAGCTTTTAGATCAGAATAAAACTCAAATCAGAGGAGAAATGAAGAACCTGTTAGAGCAGAATAACACTATTCTGAGGCAAGATATAGTTATGGCTCTATCAGGACTGGCTTCTGTGGTTGAGAAGCTTGATTCAAGGGTTGAAGAGGTTGCAGAAAAGGTTGATACCCTGGAAGATAAATTTGAAGGCATGGAAAAAAAGATGGAAATTTCACAAGATGACATTGTTATGTCTCAGTATAGGGAAATGGAATATGCTTTAAGAATCAGGGGTCTGAAAGAGGATATGCAACAAGATCTGGCAGAAATTGTGGTAAATGACTTTGCTGTTATTCTGAATAGGGAGCAAGATGGAATACTTAGAGAAGTAGAAAAAGTTTACAGAGTTAATTCCTGGGTCGCAAAACAGAAGAATTTACCAAGAGATGTGGTGATTTATTTTGCAAAGAGATCTCTGCGTAATGAAATTATACAAGCTTTCTATAATAAGAGGTTTCAGATTGCTGCTCAAGATGTCATTATCTTAAAGGAGATCCCATCTAAAATTTTAAGAAAGAGAAAAGATTTTGCTTTTCTAGCTAATGAACTTAAAACAAGAATGATGCCATTCAGATGGGAGATTCCGACGGGTATTGTTGTGAGCCATGCGGGGATGCGTTACAGACTCAATACAGTTACTAAAGCAAAGGAGTTTTACAGTTCGGTCCTGGGAGCAGGCTCACCATCATTTATGATGCAGAAAGCTTTGGATGGTAAAGAGGTGGAACAACAGTCTGAAGGACAAGGTGTAATGGTTGCTGGAAAGCCACAGGTGGAGTGGTTGGGACAAACAGAGATCAAAGAGCAAAGAATGACCCGTGCAGAACATAGATGCAAGGAAAAGGAACAACAGAAGAAAGAAGTTAAAGAATCTCTTCAAGAAATTGCTTCGTTGCCAGTGGAAGGAGCAAGACCCAAGAGTTCTGCAGCACATTCTTCTATGGCAGATCTTCAAGCAGTCTTCTCCAGGCTCTTGGTTAAGGGAGATGGTAAAGCTCCTGACCTGGAGTGCTAATGGCCTTAATTCCCCCCAAAAGAGAAAGAAAATCTTTCATTACTTAAAGCAACATAATAATGATATTATTTGTTTGCAGGAAACACATATTTTATCTAAAGACCAAAAACATTTAGCCAATGCTCGTTTGGGATCTCATTTTGTATCTTCTGCTCTTGGGAAAAAAGGGGGAGTAGTCATTTATGTTAAGCAAAACTTATCAGCCTGTTTGGTAGAATCTGATCTTCAAGGGAGATATGTTATGATTGAGGTTGGTTTATATGGGAAGAAAATACTTATAGTGGGGTTGTATGCACCAAACCAACAACAGGAACAATTTTACAGATTGTTACATCAGAAATTAACTTTGTTGGATTATAGATCTGTGATATTAATGGGTGATTGGAATGGTGTGTTAGATATACAAAGAGACAAAAAAGGATCTTCTACTTTTTTTTAAACAGGTTAAACTACCTAAAGCCTTTTTTGATTTGAAAGAGGACTGGGAGCTGGAAGACTACTGGCGGGAACGCAATCAGGAGGAGAGAGACTTTACTTTCTTTTCAGACAGACACCAATCCTTTTCAAGAATTAATTTTTTCTTGATTACAACTGATTTATACTTTAGGGTAAAGAATGTTAAGATTTTTCCTAGGACTTTGACAGACCACAGTCCAGTTTGGATGGAGTTGGCAGATGAAAAAGAGGAGAGGAGATCGTGGAGGATTAATGAGAACTTATTTAGACAAGAAAAGAATGTTCAAAAATTAAAGGAGCATTTAAAGGATTATTTTGTTTTAAATATGCATAAGGGAACATCAATGTCAATGGTATGGGATGCAGGTAAAGCCTTCATGTGTGGGATCTTGATACAAATGAATAATACTCACAGACAAAAGCAGATTCAGAAACGTAAGGATTTGGAAGATGAGATTAAATTAAAAGAAAAAATTTTGATTTCAAATCCTACAGATGAAAAGGTTAAAGAATCTATAAAATTGCTTAAATCACAATTTAATATGTTGATGGCTGATCAAACTGCAACTAACTTACTGTATATGAGACAAAATACATTTTGTAATGCTAATAAACCAGGGAGATGGTTGGCTTACCAACTCAGAAAGCAACAGAGACAGAGAATTATAGATAAAATAAATCATAATGGTAAATTGGTATATCAGAAGGAGTTGATTAAGAACTCTTTTTTAGATTATTATTAAAAATTATATAAGAGTGCTAAAATACAAGTCTCAGATATAGATAATTATTTAAATGAAGCCAACTTTCCTAAATTAACAGAAGATCAGAAACAAGAAATTAATAGTCCAATTACTAGTGAGGAAATTGAGACAGTGATTAAAGAACTAAAATTAGGTAAAGCACCAGGTACGGATGGTTTGACATCTATTTATTATAAAACTTTGGTACAAGAGATGATTCAACCTTTAAGACAGCTTTTTAATAATATATTACAGGGTTTAGAGATTCCCCCGTCATGGGGCAGAGCCTTTATATCTTTAATTCCAAAAGAAGATCAAGATCTTACTCTACCAAAGAATTAAAGACCTATATCTCTTTTAAATGTAGATTATAAGATTTTTGCAAAAATATTAGCTAATAGGCTTATGAAGGTTTTGTGTCAGATTATATATAAGGATCAAACGGGTTTTATAACTGGAAGGTGTATGAAAAATAATGTCAGACAAATTATTAACTTATTAGAATATCTAGATAAAAATAATCAAGTTTCTGCAGGATTGATATTTCTAGATGCTGAGAAAGCTTTTGACCAATTGAATTGGCAATTTATGTTAAGACTAATCGATAAAATGAACTTTGGAGAAAAAAATTCACGAGCTCTTGGTGCTATTTATCAAAAACAAACGGCACAACTTATAGTTAATGGGGGCTTGTCAGAGGTTTTTACAATAGAAAAGGGGACCAGACAGGGATGTCCATTGTCACCTTTGCTGTTTGTTTTAACTTTGGAAATATTGTTGATTAAAATTCGAGAATCACAGCAAATAAAAGGAATAGAAGTTAACAAAAAAGAATACAAACTAAGAGCTTTTGCAGATGACTTGGTGGTTACCCTGTCCCAACCTACTCACTCCATAATAGAGTTATTACAATTGATATATCAATATGGACGGGTTTTGGGTTTTAAAATTAATAACAATAAGACTAAAATACTACCCAAAAATATGACTAATATGGATAAGCAGACTTTGGTTAATCTGGCAGATTTTGAGGTTGTTGATAAGGTAAAATATTTGGGGGTTACTTTATCTGTCTCTAATGTAAAATTGTATAAAAATAATTATGAAAGGTTGTGGGTCAGGATACAAAGAGACTTGAAAAATTGGGAGAAGTTGCAATTATCTCTTTTGGGAAGAATTGAGGCGATTAAAATGAATGTCCTGCCTAAATTCCTTTTCTTATTTCAAATGATACCTATCTTAAAGAATGAGGTCAATTTAAATGAATGGCAGAAAGGTATCAATAAATTTATCTGGGCGGAGAAAAAACCAAGAGTAAAACTTAAAATTATACAAGATATTCGTGAGAGAGGTGGACTCAAGGTACCGAATTTGAAATTGTATTATGATGCTGTGGCCTTAACATTAATTAGTGATTGGGTTAATTTAACAAATGTAGAAATACTCCTCTTGGAGGGTTGGGATTTACTTTTTGGATGGCATGCCTATTTAATTTTTAATAAAAAAGTTGACCGGGTTTTTAAATCTCATATTATAAGGATTTCTCTACTTCGGGTTTGGAGGAAATACTACAGAAGTGATTCTAAAATACCATTATGGGCTATACCTTGGCATGCGATAGAGGGGATAAGGAGAGGAGTTAAGATGGATAGTGTTTCTTATTCACAATTGCTTAGATGGGATGGTAAAATTTGGCAGTTAAAATCTTTGGAAGATTTAGCACAAGAAAATATTATATATTCATGGTTTCAGTACAGACAAATAGCGGACAGATGGAAGATAGATCGTAATGTGGGCTTGCTTAGAGAAGATGAAAATTTTGTTAAACAAGTAAAAGATCAAAGACGAACTCATATTAAGAGAATTTATGGGTTGCTAGTAGAATTGGACTCAGAACCAGAATTAATTAAAGAATGTATGATTAAATGGGCACAAAATTTTGGTGAACCAGTTCTACTAGATACCTGGGAAATCATCTGGGTGAGAAATGTTAAATTTACACAAGCCCAGAACTTAAGGGAGAATTTTTATAAAATGTTTTATAGATGGCACCTTGATCCACAAAAAAAGTCTCGTATGTATCCCGACTTACAGTCCAAATGTTGGAGATGTGGTTGTTTGGATGCTACTTATTACCATATTTGGTGGTCGTGTAAAAATATAAAAGCCTTTTGGATTAAGATATGGTGGAATATTCAAAGAATTTTTAGGAGGGTAAAATTTACCCCACAATTGTTTTTGCTAGGTATTGTTACCGATTGTGATACTAAGGAGGTTATATTGATGTTAAATTTAATTACAGCCGCAAGGTTGTTAGTAGGGCAATATTGGAAGAAGGAATCTTTGCCTACTTTGCAAGAGTGGTTTTTTAAAGTATCCTATCTGGCGGAAATGGCAAAGATTTTGGCTTTTTTAAAGGATCAATCGCAAGAGAAGTTTTTTATGGTATGGGAAAAATGGATAGATTTTATACAACATAAGTTGGATATAAAAAAATATTACTTAGTTTATCAATAATTTATATACAAATTTTAATATTTTATAGATTGTATTATTTTTTCTCTTTCTTTATATGTTTTATTATTATTATTTTACTTTCTTATATTTCTTTTCTTCTTTCTTTCTCTTTATTCTTCTTTTTTTTAGGTATTTTCTTTTTTTTTCTTTAATATTCATCTTTATATATATATATATATATATATATATATATATATATATATATTATTGTTAATTATTCTATTAGTAGTTTAAGTAATGTATTTAGACTTATCTATGGTTTATATATTTTTTTTAAGAATTCAAGAAAATTTAATTAAGCCTATATTCAGCTCTGGGAAAGTTGAGGGAGGGAGTGGGAGGGTTGGGTGGGGTGGGGAGGGTTGTTTTTTCTTATTTTGTAAAATTTTAAAAATTTTCAATTAAAAAAAAAGAGTGTTTCTTTAGGAGATACATTAGATATAGATAAACTTCCTTTTAGATAGAAAAATGTCAAGGAAATGGCTGACAGCAAATAATTGGGAAGCAGATTGTAATGATAATATAGCAAAAATAAAGTTGGACTATTTAATTCTGCCTGTTTTAAATGAATAAATCCATAAAATGAGCTTTGTCAGGTTTTTAATGGCAGTCATACAGTTAGATTATTTTAAATGTAATACTCTTGTTCCTTCTCCATTGTTTTGTTAGCTATTAGGATGGAGAGATCTTTGGTTTATATGCTACTGAATACATCCTGAATTTATTTCCTACAATTCTATTTTAATTCCTTATCTATTGAGCTACAGTGTACCTAATTAATGTCTTTCTAACAAAAGATAGAAATGTCCATTAAAAAAAGAATGCGTAGAGGGAAGGTTTGACCCAATATATTGGCTAATACAGTATATTCATCTGGAAGCTTCACTTTCATAACAAAATGTGTCCCCCATTTACAAATGTCATTAAATCCATTAAAAAGTTTTCTTACTCATCTCCCACATTCCTACAGATATAGGAATCAAGACTGGGAAGTATTATTCATGACTGAAGCAAGTTTTTGTAAAGTCATCTATCTACTTTCGTTTAAAAGCCCTTGCCATTATGCAATTACTTACTGCATTGATGTCTCCTGATATAGTAAGTCGTTTTTCATCAAGTCCAATGGAAAAAAGACAGAAATTTAGACTTTCAATAAGATCCATTTTATTTCTCTATTGTTTAACAAGTAATTGAATTTTAAGTGATAGAGCCTATCCCTGTATTATCTTCTATGGCTGCAAACTGCTTAAACAGTGTTGATTTGTTTTACCCATCTATGTAAATGGTGTAACAGAAATTTAAAAAGTTCTACATGTCAAGAACCCTGTTTAGCTTGCTAGTAATTGGCCTATGTATGCAAATAGGAAGCAGTTTAAAGTAGACTTTGGTGAATGACATTCTATTTCAAGTTTCTTAATTGCTTTTGATTCTCAAAAGTTGGTGTGTTAGGGAAATAGCTTCCATTCTGCCTAGGAGTTGCTGACTGCTATTCTTAATGAAAACTGATGAAGTGTTCTCTTTCTTCATGAGTGAAAATCAAGTTCTCAAATTCTGACCCTTAAGATCTCTTTAAAGATATTTTCCAGAAAACATTTGTTTGATATTTTATTTAAGTACTTAATAATATTTTGGAAAACATTCTCATAAGTTTTTTCTACCCATGAAAAATCCTTCTATATTTCTTCTTTAGTCTCATAGGTTTTCTTCATCCGTGAAAAATCCTTCAACTTTTCTACTTTATTATCAGATTCTATTTTGTCATGTTCTCATTGTAAACTAACTAACTAACTAAATAATAATCTGGTTACTTGAGAATTTCTGTAGCATTATTTAATTATGTATTTAGGTTGCAAGAGAGTAGTAGAACTGCATATTTTTTTTTGCCCATCACTTTGAGCCTTCTTGGCTGTCCATAGTTCAGAAAATGTGCAGTGAGGGAAGTTTCCTATGTCTTCTCTTGGGATTTAATTGAAATGTTTGAAGCCCTTGGGCCAGCTTGTAATTGAAAAAATGTAAAATCTCCATGTCTCTTAAGAATGTTAGCAAAATTGTCTTCTCTGAAATACATTTCTTGAAAGATTACTATTCTGAATTTCTCATAATTGAGTTGCATAAGCAGATTCCAAATTCCGGATTATGAGAAAAAATTAAATTCCTTCTATTGTTCTTTTTTCATAATCATAATAAATTTTTTAATCTGTAAAATATATTCTATATCCTAATCCACTTTCTAACCTAAAAAAACATTATAAAAGCTTTATTAATAGTGGAACTGTGTCAACCATGTTGTTATTTTCTGTACTTCATTTTTGCTATTTTGCAAGCTCTATCATATTGCTTTTGAAATATGGGGCCCAATAGTGCCAGATGACAGTATGGTAAGTATTATCTCACCATTGATTTATATAAAAGCATCATGATTTTGGCAATTCTCAATTATTTTCATGATTTGTTTTTCTTGTAGCAGCTGTCCACTTAGATAATGTTTTATAAAACAATCTACCTCAGCCATAAAATCCTTTGTTGGTTGGTTATTGTCAGCAGAAACCATAAACATATTTATGAAATTAAGATTTTCTCCATTCATGTGTGTCAGATTAGCTTCTACTGAATTGCATTCCCCATTTTACTACCTGTTCCGCCAGTGTGGATATTTTTTTTCCGAAGCTCTTTTTTGACTACACCTGTTAGGCACTCTACACAATTCTGTTTCCTTAGTAAACCTAATCTCTTCATTTTTTATTATTATTATGAAAAGATTAAAAATGAGTCTCAACCAATTTTTCAGGAAAACTGCTTTCTTCAGTTCTTAACTGGGAGATTGGTGGATTTTTTTCATGCTTCTTGTTTTTACTAATATATGACCAACCTAGTAAATAATCCTCAGAACATATTCATTTCCTGGGGCAGAAAGTTATAGGCACACTATACAAGGATATGCTGCTAGCAGATAGAAGGTTCCTGTCACTGGGTGAGTTAGTAAATGAAGTCATATATAGATGGTCAATTCGACCATAATATGAACTGTCTATGTAAAGGTTATGTATCTTATTCGCCATTTTGATATCATTGTAATGCTGTAGGGAATCAATATTTGCAATATGTATTTATAAAAATAATTAAGAAAAATGAATGATGAAGCCTTGAAACTGAGGTCACTGGCTGTGAAGGTGAAAGCCAAGACTCCCCACTGTAACTTTTTTTTCTGAAATACTGCATGTTAAGTGCAAAATCAGCTGGAGACAAAGCTGAGGGTCACATATAAGGATGAAATGGCAATATAGAGTACTAGAGTTCAGTTTTCATGAGCACAGAAGTACATTTTAAAGTGGGAATTGCCCTTGAATCATAACAGAACAAGACTCCATGTGCTTAACATCAAACATGGCAGAGAGTGTTTAAACAGATGACTTGAAACAAGTCTGACAGGAGCTGGGAAGGATCAAATTGAATCATCTTTATGGATGTATAAGTATATGTTTCTGATTGGCCAGTGGGGACAGGCTAAAAATAGGCATCAAACATATGCTAGCCATTTAAAAAAAGTCAGAGGGGCATGCGAGTTGGAGAGAGAGAACATGTCAAAGACATTTGGAGAAGGACAATTTCAGTATTGTTTCTAAGCTAATGCTACCATGTTTCCAAAGCAAAATGGCTGAACTGGAATACATAGTTTTAGTGGGAAACATCAGTGTGGTGGAAGAGTATGAAGAAAATCTGGTGCCATGGAGATGGTTCAGTGGGATACAGTCAACTATTTGCAGGCATTCTATAAAAAGGGTGCCAGGATTCTGTCTGAATAAATTGTACTGAAACAAGATATAAAGCATGATTTTCAACTTTTCACATTTTCCAGATTGAATAAATATTTGTAGAATGGCCATTGGTGAAGAAAGTTATGCATCCTATGGCATGTGTTTAAAATACTTTTTTGAACTCAAAACATGTAAACAAAAAATAATTGTGAACATACTTTAAAAATATTAAATGAGCAAGGAGGGAAGGAAGGAAGGAAGGAAGGAAGGAAGGAAGGAAGGAAGGAAGGAAGGAAGGAAGGAAGGAAGGGAGGAAGGGAGGAAGGAAGGGAGGGAGGAAGGGAGGAAGGAAGGAAGGAAGGAAGGAGGGAAGGAAGGAAGGAAGCAAGGAAGGAAGGAAGCAAGGAAGGATTCCAGCACTTGGTGCCAGGAAACTCAATGGGGAAGCTGTCAGGGCATCAAAAGCCTCTCCACTCACACTGATTCTTTTTTTATCTAACCATGGTCATTCTGCTCCTCTATTTAGGTAAGGAAATATCTCTGAAATGATGACCAATGGGTCAAGGTTGTCTATTATTTATTAAAATCATAACAACCTTCCCCCTCTAGCTATTTCTTCTGCAATCAGAAACAAGTCCTACAGTATTTTATAGTAGTTACTACTATGTAGACAACATCGACTTTATTTGATGCTGCATTACTCTCATTGCATGAGTAATTTTATGTCAGTTTTCATAATAAAGTGTTAAAGTTATTGGGACAGATCTGGCTTAGCTACCTTGGTAAAGGTAGGGAAAGAACATGTTGTAGGAAAAGAACATTAAATTCTATTCTATTTTTCCTATTTATTTTTTTAATTATACCCTTATTCTAAGATGTCAGAACACAGATATGTTTTAGTCTATTTACAAAGGTGAAATTGAGAGAATATTTGAAATTTGAATGGGACTTTCAGCTACTGTCTCTGTGAAGCTGGCCTAAGTCCTTCACAGTTTTATTGAGACTTGGAAAGTCTTGAATACTCCTTTTTTTTTTTTTTTTTTACTTTTTGCTTTTTCAGCCAGGGAAGAAGTGATGGCGATATTAACTTTTTATCTAATAAATGCAAAATGTTGCACTGAAATAAAACAGCACCTTAAGTCCAGTTACCCAATCTCTCTAATAGTCATCTGTTTCTTTCTGATTATTTCTTAATACTATGTAAAGCATGGTTTTCCAAGAGAAATAAAAAGCAGTTGGATGTAGTTTAATCCCTTTTGCTTAATGAGCTATAGCTTATTTATCAACAGAAGATCAGATTTTAAACTGATCCTGATATCATTTGATTCTAAATGGTTCCAGCTGAAAGCTACAGTAAGAAAAAAAAATCACCACCAAGATCATCATGCTGTACACCAGCTCCTATTCAAACATGAGCCTGTGAGCGGTGAGAGCTTTTCCATCTCAATCAAATATTTTGTATCTGCAGTGTAAACATATACACACAGATGAATATTTTGCTATTTTAAACACCAGAGACATTGAAAATGGACCCCTTCAGTGTTCTCGCAAGGCTGCCAGTATTTTAGCATTTGCATTCAACCAGTATGGCTAGTCCACCTGGAATTCTTATGTCAATAAGTATTTATTTGGTCTCTTTCTGGAAGAGTGTATATACAGTCTCCTGGATCTGTTTTCCTATTGCAGGGAAATGTTATCAATTTAGAGATAATTTTTCATATATATAAATGTATCCAGATTTATAAACATGGATATATTTATGTATACATTTATGGGTTTCTCATATCAAGGGAATGAACTTTTTATTGGCTATGTAGGAGAAAACAATTCTTTAGATAAACTGAATTCCAGTGCATCATAGTTGATTGCGTTTCCATTTTATTCAATTTTAGGATATTGAAGTTTATAACCCATGAAGTTCCCATGGCACAGAGAAGAGACTTTGAGCTTTGGAACAAATACACATTTTTTCTTCCTAAACCTGATACAGTAGCTGGTCAGTTCCAATTTCTGAGCTTAGCACTAGGGGGTTATTTAACTGAGAGCCAAGTTAGGCAGACAGAGGATAACCAAATTGAAAAATTGAATTTAATATGGTAAGTATTATCCAGCAGTTTATATAATCTCAAAGGTCCCAAGGGCTATATTGTTGTCTTTTTTAATAGATTGGTATAAACTAGAAATGATTAAAGGACAGTTAGTAACATAAGGTTTCATAAGGGAGTAGAAAAAATTGAGCCCTCAAGAAAACATTGCAAGATGATATAGTTATTCAGAATATGAAATAAAACTCCAGTTCCTGTTTCTTATAAAAAAGAAGAAGGATTAAATGAGCTAATAGATTAGTATCCAATAGTTACATTAACAAAAATGAACTTTGGCAGAAGATAAACGTGACTTTTTGCTAAAGTCTTTCAATAGAAGGATAAAATGTTTGCCTTCCATTTGTTTAATATTTTGTAACATCAACATTATTTCGTCCTCGGCTCCAAACTACTCTTCTAAGATATAGATTTTAATGTGGAAAAACTGCATATACCATATTGTTAAGATACACAGGATCTATTTTACATAATTTAGAATTAAATGAAAGACAGATTAATGTGAGAAACAAAACCTGAAATCTAAGAAATACAGTACTACTCTGAAATATATTTAAATTCATGAAATAATCTTTCCATATTCTCTGATTAAACCACGGAACTAATATGTTAAAGAACAAAAAAATAAATAAAAATCAATTACATTCTAATTATATATTTTAATTAGCAAAAATACCACTATTTCTATTATTAATAATACACCTTCATGTTAAATTATGTTAAATACTGTTATGTTAATTGCATAATATGATGCTGAATCTTGTATTAAATGTTTATCCTGAAGCAATTTTATGGGCTTTGGATCATGTTAAAGCTATCACATGACACTTTCAATTAGCTATATTGTTTATGAAAAACAATGTCTTGCTCACATTTAAAAAGTTTTAAAAGATTAAAAAAAAGCAATCTAACAATACCAAAGGAGGCTTTTCTTTCTTTTTTTCAAAACCTCATTATAGGAATAAATATTGGGAAATACATAGATGAGAAAGAAGGGTAAAGTATGTATTGACCTCAATACAAAACAGGAATCCACACTATTTTCATAAATGTATATAAAATCAGACTTACATTTGCATCTATAAATGTAAAATTACAGCTTAACTTTTAAATGAAAAAAATAGATATCCAGTCTGCATATTAAAATTAAAACATTAAGCTGATGTTCAATAGTCCTTAGTTTGCAATTTAGTTCTTCCTGGATGAGCAACTGTTTCTGCTAAGTCCACATTTCACATTTATAACTTTCTTTTCCCTAAGAGAAACATGCTTAGGGAATGTCTTTATGGTCTGTTTAAAGCCCACAAAACATTTTCCATTGGCTGACTAAATAGTACTTTTTTTTTCTTTTAGGTTCATAATGGTAACAGAAATGTTCTCTACCTCTATATCTTGGTATCCATAAGCACAACACGTACTTAATGAAGAAACAGAAGTTATATCTGGATTTGCTTGAAGAGACCCTTAAGGAGCTCTTTTATTAGAATCTGAATATCAGGCTGGAAACAAAAAAGACTGTAAAAAAAACGGCTGTGAGTGAGTGCAATGTGAATGACAATAAAACTGGAGCAAGACTGTAGGCTAAATGGTTTTGTTATCATGACACAACAGGAGTTATGCTAGATCAGAACAAAGCTCTTTTCTCAGAGAGGCCAGTCAGATGCTTCTGGAAAGCTAGGCACAGCCATGACAGCAATGAAATGTTGTCATGAAGACTCTGTGAGGTGTGTTCATTCAGCCAGTTATGAATCTCTGTAACCGTTCTGTACTCTAGCACATACTTATACCATTTTATTAATGAGGATAACAAAAGAGTCTTATTATGAATAATTTGATAACGTCAGGATATACTATATGGTATTTCACCAATATATTAGCCTTGTTCTTTTCAATATTTTACAAAGATGTGCATACTGGTCTCCATAGATGTTTTCTATTTTCTTTCTAGTAAGGATTGTTTGGAACTGCACTTTCAATATCTCACTTCCCTTTCTTCACTGATATTTTTCTTGTTCAGGATTTTAAGACATTGGATTTCAGATACCTTCTGTCTGATTTTCATCAACATCCACTTTTCTGAATGTATATGTACAGAATTATCTTCCTCCTCCTGTTGAAATCATGAACTAAAGAAAATGTAGTCAATTTCTCCCTGTTGGAGGTCAGGGAATTCTGTATTTGCACTCAAATGCTTCTGAGAGCAGGAATATGACCTGACCAATGATTAACAAAACAGATTTTAAAGCTATAACATAAAAGGGTTTTATTTACCGGAAATGTATTATGGAGATGGGGAAAAACCTAGCAAACTATATCCTACCAGGCCAAAAAACAAAACAAAAATATGTTCTCTATGTACCTGGAACAAAGGGAGGTTACCTTATATTAACAGACAAAATCAGACAAAAACAGTAGAAGAATGAATCCTTAATTTTCTATCTACATTCTGCCTCCTTGTGGTCAGTAGATCATAATATTTTTAAAAAACAATATACAGTTTTTAAAAGACTACTAAATCAAAAGGAGAGTGAGAGACTAATAACAGTTATCCATATAAAGAAAACAAATTTCTGGATATGATATGATGATTAAAAATAAACTAAGCATGCCAAAAAGATTCATATAATTTTGATATGAAATTAATTCAGTCCTTAAACTTATTGTTAAATCTAAACTATATAGAAGCATAGTGTTTCATTTTCTTAATTTTAGAACACATAAAACAATAGTATGCCTCAGTCACATGCACTGAATCAATTTCTTAAAAATCAGGAGAATAGATTTATTTTTATAAAATTATCTTCTTTGCCATGGTCCAAAACTCAGTAAATCCAAAACTATTCAAGGAATGACAAAATTCATATCTTATATATATAGTACAACATCACATTAAAGTCCATAATTATAATTCTACTTTCCAAATGATACTGACATATGTAATAATATGAACCAAAATGAGATTAGGGCTGGACAAGACCAGATTGAATGACTTAAAGAATCCTCTTATTTTTCACAATGCTAGCACAGAAAAATCTGCTGCCCAACACTTCCACATTCTTTGAGGGATCCAATAAATATGAAATAATATTTTCAGATGAATGAATTCCTTTTTTCAATTCTAAGAAATATATGTTATATAAGATCATGAAGTGATCAAAAACCAGTGCCAATGGATTTGAACTTTGAACACTCCCAAGGTTCTAGTCACTTTCTGCCCATTTCTATCTTTTAATACTGACTAGGTCCAAGATAGCAGATCACTTATTCCTTCTTTCACTTCCTGACAAATGAAAGTGTTTCCTAGCATTTAAACCCATGAGAGGTTGCTGTCTAAAGAGCAGCCATGCAAAGACCAAGTGGGCAATCTCCCATCATAATGCAGAGAGGTTTCTTGGGACCAGTCTATTTGCTGGCCTTCAGTAATGGCCACAATGGTATTTCTGCTCATTTGGAGAGAAGTTAGCTTGCCACTGCTATAGGTCAATGAAAGCAAAATTTCTTCTGGTCTACGCTGTGCACTGCTGTAGAAAATCTGATTCTAAGTGATCGTTCTATTAGCTTTGCTGTTGTAATTTTCTGCCAGTTTCCAAATATTATTGTTACTGTCACACTATCTTTTGTTTTCATCCATGATATTCTATTTGTTCATAAGACTTCTGCAAGCTTCCTCCTTGTCCTCTAATTTATTGAGCAAATCTTTTGAGATTGAAAGGGTGCCTATGGATGTCTTTCAGTCTTATTATTTATTTCAGTTCTTATGAATGTGTTAGTTTCTACTTGACTTTGAAAACAACATTGACAGTCCTGTCAGGTATCAGATACAAGTTAATGTGTTTACTTGGATGATACAAATCATTCAATCTATATAACTATTTATTGTCGGTTGGCTTCTAGGGTAAAGTAAAAGTGTGGCATCTCAAGGTAAGTGAAAATAAAAATCAGAGTAGAGGGATAATAAAATATTTAGCCATTTCCTAAAAAAAATTACATAAAATCAATTGCAATTGACTTTAACAAATTCTGGCAATAAATAAATGTTCTTCTGGAATTTAATCTTGACCCACATTTTGACTCCTAAATAATATTTCATTTTGGAAAAGCCACAACATAAAAGAATAAATTATTTTATTTCAATACATTTTTTTTCTCAAGCCTCAGCTTATCACAAGTTTCAGCTTGTCTATTTGGTAAGTCATATGACAGCATGGCAGACTATCCTTTGATGTATCCTTCTGTCACACTGTCATTTCAGTTTTATACCAAACAATGTAATCACTTTTATTTTTAATTCCATTCACTCTGCTTGGAAGTCTCTTATTTCAGCCCTCAGCCATTTTCAAAATATGTTTTAAAACATTTCTGTCAAAATCATTCTGCATTTTCTCTGTCTTTTTTAATTTCAACCATTCTTTGTTCTTTCTGACTACAACCTTTCGCAAATTAACTTCTTCCCTATATTTCAGCCTTTCTCAACCTTTTAAGCCTGGAGCACTTCTTGACATATTTTTTAGACTTTGGGGGAATCCCTGTACATTCAGGCTCAAATATAAGCAAGGAGTTACAAAATTATTATATTTGTTTTATGCACATAGGCCTATATGTAGACAAAACATTAACAGTATTCTTAAACTAAAAATAAAGAATTGAGCTTTTTCCTTTGCCCTGCCTCTTTTTCCTACCCTTTGTGGATGACTTTTGTTGCCATTGCTGCCCACGCTAGCCCAACCTCAGATCTCCTGCACCCTAGCCATTGCATCTCTTGCACAAACTACCACCTGTTGCTTGTCCCTCCTCTCTTCCACATTCCTTACTCACTCTTCCCCCTTTCACCTCCTTAGATCATGCATGGTCTGGTGGGCCATTGCAGTGTGGAGATTGGAAGGTTTTATTTGGTGTCTGCTTTTTTAAAATAAGTCGTGATCTTCCAGGGACCCCCCAGTGACCTCTACCGGAATCTTAGGAGAAGACCTGCTTTGTTCAGGTTACAATGGCTTATAAAATCTAGATAGCTTTGGTGAATTGTGTGTTTTCACTAAATCCATATGGAATGGAAACTGACATAATGATGTCAAGTTATACATGAAATCTTCCTGCATATTATGTGCTGTTGATTACAGATTCAAAATAAGAAAATGATAAGGAGAGCGCAAAAGACTGGAAAGTTTATAATATCTCTTAGGTAGAAATATTAACTTCCAAAAATTTCATGATTTTGCATTGTTGTTTTGCTTTGCTTTCATTTTTTCCACTCTTTGTTCAAAAATTTCCTTAGATGTCTTGAGATCTTCTCATAGAATTTCAATAACATTTAACTCTGAACACTGTGCAGGCTATTCTAAATCTTTAGATTTCTTTCCTGTAAGTGATCAATTGTTCATTTAGTGGTATGCTTCAAATTATATGGCTGCAACCTCTTTTCAATCTCAGTTTCTTTAAATACCTTCTGAATCTTTGTTCCTTACATCCACTTCCCATTATAACCACTGAAAATATTTTATTTATTGTATAATTTACATTATTCTCTATTCAGCTGACTAACATATCAATACATCATAGTCCTATGAATAATAATAATAATAATAATAATAATAATAATAATAGACTTTATCTACCAAGGCAAATAGGTGGGCGTGGAATGCTACAAGTACATCAGATGGTTGAAGAAGAAAAAATGGCTTTGGAAGAATATCTGAAGAACAATGATGAGGATGCACTGAAATTAGTATATCAGGAAGGCTTACTAACTACTGGAGAGACAAAACTGGCCTACAAGAAAGACCAAATGAAGAACAGAATAGAGGCATGGGAAGACAAAGCACTACATGGCCAATACATTAAAAAAATAGCTGGGAAAGCAGATAATAATAAAACCTGGCAATGGCTAAGAGCAGGAAAATTGAAGAAAGAGACCGAGGGACTAATTCTGGCTGCACAAGACCAAGCTTAAGGACAAATGCATACAAAGTCAAAATTGAGAAGACAGCAACAGACAGTAAGTGCCGCCTATGCAAAGAAGCTGAAGAAACAGTGGACCACTTGGTAACCTGTTGCAAGAAGATTGCACAAACTGATTACAAGCAGCGGCATGACAAAATAGCAACAATGGTGCATTGGAAGATCTGCAAAAAATATCATTTGCCTGGAAGCAAAAACTGGTGGGATCATAAAATAGAGAAAGTCATAGAAAATGATAAAATTAAACTGCTTTGGGACTTCAGAATTCAAACAGACAAGCACCTGCAACATAACACCCCAGACTTAACAATTGTCGATAAGAAAGACAAAAAAGTCTGGATAGTGGACGTGGCAGTGCCTGGAGATAGCAGAATAGAAGAGAAAGAACTGGAGAAGATAACAAACTACAAAGACCTACAAATAGAAATAGAAAGACTGTGGCAAAAGCAAGCAAGGTAGTACCAATAGTCATAGGCTCCTTGGGTGCAATCCCAAAACAACTGGAGCACCACTTGAACATCATTGGCATTGACAAATTCGCTATTAGTCAATTGCAAAAGGCGGCCTTACTAGGAACTGCTTCCATCTGCGACGATATCTGTAATACCATCAAACATCCACATCTGCCTATCCCAGGTCCTGGGTAAGGACTCGATAGGTAGACAAAATGCCAAATCCAGTCTGAACATCTGGCTGACTGTGCGATGATCGATAATAAAAACAACAACAACAACACAGATGATCTGAAGCTGTATGGAAAAACATCATCTGAAATAGAATCACTGCTCAACACTGTCCATATCTATAGCCAAGATATTTCAATGGAATTTGGCTTGAACAAATGTGATACACTTACTATCAAACAAGGAAAAATAGTGAAAACTGAAGGAATCAAGATGCCCCATGAAAATAACATTAAGAGTCTGGATGAGGAAGATTACTACAAATACTTGGGTATACTTCAAGCTGACAACATCAAGCACACTGAAGTCAAGAAAAAGATGAGAGGTGAATACATCAAGAGAGTGAAGAAGATCTTAAAGTCCAAACTCAATGGAGAAAATGCCATAAAGGCAATCAACACCTGGTCAATTCCAGCATTAGATACACAGCTGGAATAGTGGACTGGACTCAAGCAGAACTAAAACCAATGGATAGAAAGACCAGAAAAATAATGACAATGAATCATGTCCTTCATCCACACAGCGACATTGACAGACTTTATCTACCAAGGCAAATAGGTGGGCGTGGAATGCTGCAAGTACATCAGATGGTTGAAGAAGAAGAAATAGCTTAGGAAGAATATCTGAAGGACAATGATGAAGATGCACTGAAATTAGTATATCAGGAACGCTTACTGACTACTGGAGAGACCAAACTGGCCTACAAGAAAGACCAAATGAAGAACAGAATAGAGGCATGGGAAGACAAAGCACTACATGGCCAGTACATTAAAAAAATAGCTGGGAAAGCAGATAATAACAAGACCTGGCAATGGCTAAGAGTGGGAAAATTGAAGAAAGAGACCGAGGGACTAATTCTGGCTGCACAAGACCAAGCCTTAAGGACAAATGCATATAAAGTCAAAATTGAGAAGACAGCAACAGACAGTAAGTGCCGCCTATGCAAAGACGCTGAAGAAACAGTAGACCACCTGGTAAGCTGTTGCAAGAAGATCGCACAGACTGACTACAAGCAGCGGCATGACAAAGTAGCAACAATGGTAGCAACATTGGAAGATCTGCAAGAAATATCATTTACCTGTAAGCAAGAACTGGTGGGATCATAAAATAGAAAAAGTCATAGAAAATGATAAAATTAAACTGCTCTGGGACTTCAGAATTCAAACAGGTAAGCACCTGCAACATAACACCCTGGACTTAACAATTGTCAATAAAAAAAACAAAAAGTCTGGATAGTGGACATGGCAGTGCCTGGAGACAGCAGAATAGACGAGAAAGAACTGGAGAAGATAACAAAATACAAAGACCTACAAATAGAAATAGAAAGACTGTGGCAAAAGCAAGCAAGGTTAGTATCAATAGTAATAGACACCTTGGGTGCAATCCCAAAACAACTGGAGCACCACTTGAACACCATTGGCATTGACAAATTCGTTATTAGTCAATTGCAAAAGCCGGCCTTACTAGGAACTGCTTCCATCCTGCGACGATATCTGTAATAACATCAAACATCCACATCTGCCTTGGTAAGGACTCGATAGGTAGACAAAATGCCAAATCCAGTTTGAACATCTGGCTGACTGTGCGATGATCCATAATAATAATAATAGTAATAATAATAGTAATAATAATAAAGTTGGAGGGGACCTTGAAGGTCATCTAGTCAACCCCCTGCTCAGGCAGGAAACCCTATACCATTTCAGTTTAGCCCTTTCCCATTTTCTAAGCATATATATCAGCTTCATTCCATGAAATCAAGGTTCACTCATATTGTGGCAGCCAAGTGCCCAGCTGGAGGAAAGTGCTTGGATCTATGCCAAGACAGTGGATTTTAAGATGACTCAGCAAAATACCAAGAGCACATAGGCTGAAAGGGGGAATATGCTAGAATGCTCCCATAAAGTGGCTTGTACATGCCTTAGATGTAGAACAAAAAAGAGAAACAAAGAAAGGTGGAGGGAGGGGTGTTTCAGATGCTGCAGCACATGATGTTACCTGGTTAACATGGACTGGAATGGAGAAATGACGCAGCCTGCCAAATTCAGAGATTTCAGTCCTGGGGCATGAAGGAAGACTGGAAGGGCAGTTTATGAGAGTGTGGAAAAACGAGGAGGATAAACTGGTGTGTATGGAAAGTGGCATTCTGTGAGTTAACATATTGGTTTCTCAGCAATTCAGCCTAGAGAAAACTCAGAGATATTCCAATATTAGTAATTGAGATAAGGAGGGGAAAAGAAGCTGTAATAAATTACAAGTGGAAAGTGAGGAAATGAGACTTGAGAGGAAGGAAAATTATGTAGGTTAAGGCTTGAATTCTTATATTACAGTTTCATAGATTATTCTGTACATGCATAGGGAAACATACTGATTATGTAAATAATAATTTCCTTCATATATATTATTAGATCACACTATTTAATTGGTATCATAATAGGTATCATAATGCCTAGAATAAAATCCCTCATTTATTTAACTACTGGCTGTCTGAGTGTGTCTGTATCAGCTCCTATCCTAGAGTTCTAGTACATTTTTTCCTTTTCTCTTAATTTCATAGACACAAATGCCTAGTTTTGTTTCATTCATTCATTTTATTAATTTATTCATGTTCTTTAAATTGATTCATGTTGCATTCCAAGATTTAATCTTTAAATACTTTGATTAAAAATTTTAGTAAAACTTGGATATTGTCGAGTCTGCTGCTTTCTATTGAAATTTAGTGTCCAAATGTCCTATTCCGGTTGAGTTTTATAAAAATACACAAGAGTCACTACAATGGATAATGTTGGAGATTTACAATGAGGTGCTGGAGGAGGCGAAGATACCGACAACTTGGACTGAAGCAGTCATCACCCTAAGGAAGACTCAGACCTGCAACAAATTCAAAATTATAGGTCGATTTCTTTACTGAATATAGATTATAAGACATTTACAACAATAATAGCAGAAAGGATTTAAAAATTTTTTGAATAACTACATTCACCCAGATCAAAATGGATTTCTACCAGGATGACAGATAAAAAATAATATGAGGATAATAATGAACACTTTAGAATTTTATGAAGTCCATCCTGAAAGACAAGCTACACTGGGGTTTTTTTGATGCCCAGAAGGCATTTGATAATCTGAATTGGAAGTTTATTATAACACAATTGCACTATATGCATTTTGGGACAAAATTTGGAAAGATGGTTGAGAAAATATATACTAAACAAACAGCTAGGGTAATTATAAATGATGAAATGACAGAAGAATTGATATAACCAAAGGAATAAGACAAGGATGTCCACTTTCCCCTCTTCTATTTATTTTATCATTAGAAATACGCCTGACAAAAATCAGAGAGAACCAAGAAATAAAGGGTTTAAAAATTAAGAAGGAAGAATATAAGGTCCAAGCCTTTGCTGATGATTTGGTATTCATTTTGGAAGATCCATTAGAAACCAGCTTTAAATTGATTCAAAAAATAGAAGAATTCATTGAGGATATAATATAGAATTGGGGAAATGGGAAAAAATATGGGAAATAAACATAAAATTGACTACGTCAGCGGCATTCAAGGAAAATCAGTTGAAGATATTTTACAGATGGTATCTTCCACCAGCAAAGCTTGCCAAGATGTTCCAGAACAATTCGCCAACATGTTGAAAATGTAAAAAAGTACATGGAACATATCATCATTTATGGTGGACATGCCAGTTGCAAAAAAATACTGGACTAAAATAAGAAGATTGATCGAAGAAATAATAGACCAACCCGTAAACTGGAAACCAGAGATCTTTTTGCTGGGTATTTTAAACAGAAAATATAGTAAAGAAATACGGTACTTAATTCTACATATAACAATGGCAGCAAGAATAGCATACGCACAGTTCTGGAACAATGAGAATATACCATCAAAGGAAGAAGTGATAAGAAAAATCCTGGACTGTGCTGAGATGGACAAATTAACAAAAGAGATAAAAAAAAGGAAGACACAGAGTACTATCTAATATGGAACAAGTGGTATGATTGGTTGGAGACTAGAAATAATAGAAAAGAATAAATGTGGAAAGGTCAAAAGTGGAAAATGTGTGTATTATAATGTATAGTAATAATAATATGTATTATTCTTAGTATGAAGTATAGTAAAGAAAAATTCAAATAAGAAACAACGGAACAACAAGGACAAATATATCTAAAGAAGAATATGGGGGGGGGAAAATGTAAATAATAGAACATTACCGTTACGAAATTGCTGTTAAAAAAAAGGAGGAGTATACACTGTGTGTTATGTTTTGTTTTGTTTTGTTGGTTTAAAAAATAAAAAATATTAAAGAAAAAAAAATTAAAAAAAGAAAAAGAAAATAATGTTCTTTATCTGTTTCCTAAAAAGAAAAGACAGGGACTAACATGACCTAAAGGGGGCTGCCCCTGCTTATGATCCATCATAGATCCAGATAATATAGAGTGGAAAGATGATAATTTGAGAAGATTGATAGCAAGTGCCAAAGTCAATATTTACACATAATAAGCAACTCCTTGAAATGCATCTGAATGTCTATTGACAATCAGTGTAACTCTTGAAACTCAGTGTATTCTGCTGAACCAGCCAGTACCACTGAGCAAGCAAGCAAGTGTGGTCTATGAAGTTGCCATTTCATCTTCAAGGGAACCCCATGTAGGAGAAAAAAACAGCAATCTTGAGACATAATAAACACATGTTTATCTTCTGCATATCCTGGTTAGGAACAAATGTAACTTGCAGATCCATCAAAGTTTGCTAAATGCTTTCCTTAAATAGTTTCCACTTGCTGTAAGGAGATTGAAGTCCATGAAAACTCCCAGATTCTACAACTATTCTTTCATAGGGAGTCCAACTCTGAATAGATGTAACTTCCATGGAGGGGTTCTATATCAATTGCATTTCTGTCTAACAGGATTAAATCTCACTCTGCTTTGCCTCTCCAAAATCAGGGAGATTTGTATGGTTTGTACATCTAGAACAGTGTTCCTCAACATCAGCAACTTCAAAATATGTGGACAAACACATATCTAGAAGATCACAGTTCCCCCATTATTACTTTGCATTATACTGAGTTAGATTTATCAATTTTCTGATAACTGTTTCTATGTTTCTAGTCCATGTAAATAATCTGTGAAAGTTGCTGCCAAATTTTGGGACTACAGCTTCTACATGTAAATGATTCCTGGACCAAGTTCATTTCTGAAACAGGAATTAAGTATATTTTAGGTTTTTTAGTTAGTTTTTATTTTGGTTTCAGTCATCTCTATATTTTTGCTTTCTAAATTTTGTTAAAAAGTGTCCAGTATGTTTATAAAAATAAATCAATATAGAAGCAATTCAGGTATATGAAATAAATGATTAATTTCTCTTAGGTTATTCTGAACTAAATAAAGCTGAAATGCACAGTCTCTATGAAAAGGCTCAGGATAACCGAGAAAATTCAATGGATGCCATGATATCTCTCATTTCATTTATATTGGTTCTTTCTGGAAAGTGCAAAGCAAGCAAAACTAGAACAATACTAGTTTTTTAGTCGTGTTTATTTTTAGTAAGCATATCCGACATTATGATTTAGTTAGAATTAACTTTTTTTCTTTTTCAAAATACAGTCAATAAAATCTCACAAAACCTTAAGGTCACAATTTATTGATTTAGAATTCCCTGTCTAATTCAGGACAGGAGGATAAGGAATGAATGTATCTATATTTGAGAAGAATCAGAACTTACTAAACTCAGAGCACATAATCAAGGCCACAGTTAGTTCTGATTAAATAATAACAATTTAAAGCAAATATTTTAAGTCTCAGAGTTTCAAGTACACAAAATACTACCATTTGCATATTACAGGTTCTTCTTTTGTAACTATTCCCAAGTAGATTGACCCAGATTCAAAACCACTGGATCCTGAAAAGGTATATTTCCTTATATGTCCTGGGGAGAGATTTTATTTTTTATTTAAAAAAAACCCAAGCAAGATATAAAAGTGAAATGTGACACTTACAAATTTATATGTGAGTGCTTTCTATTATCTCCATCTTCTATTCTACTCTATATGGTACTAAAAGTCTCATCATGAATTTAACAGGAAAAAATGGTACGTCATAGGGCAACAATTTTTGAAATGAAGTACTTCAAATGGGCTAACTTAAAAAATGTGTCCAAAATCCTCAGAGGTTTCAATGTGATGGATAGAAATGGACCGGAAAATAATAAAGCTAACAATGCCACACTGAGCATCCTGAGAGTAAGAAATAAAAAACAACAGTTTATTCCTTGGGGGGGATGTTTTGAGACAATGCAAGATGATTTCATCACAGAATTATTGTTAGAATTTGAAGGGGCAATTTACAACGGTGAGTCCAACCTCTTTCTCAGTGAATTAAGTCCACATTAAGACCAAAGTGGCTGTGTAGCTTCCTGAATATATTTGTTATATAACTTGAGGAGACGATAGTAATAGTCCCTAGGAGGTGGTGTGCTTTTTTTAAAAAAAAAAACCCAAAACTAAGAGACTGACCATCTGTTTCTTTTCAAAATAAGGACTCCATATTTGGCCTGCAGAGGTTCACATAACCACTAGACAGTAGCAAAGTAATACAGTCTTTGCTGCCATCTAGTAGTTATCCAGCTCAGATGTGGTGCTCTTATTTAAGAAAAATAAAAGAACAAGTGAGGAAATTCTTTAGTTTTTTTAAAGTAATCAGCTATGCAGTGATTTCGATAGAATAGTTTTGAAAGGGAAATCATGCATGGAAATTCACTTATCTATACATAAAATCAGGAGTCTGGTAGCATTTTTTCCATCTAATATATTTTCTTAAAAATCATATGAGCTTGTGAACTTCAACCTATTTTATCACATGTTAGAAAAACAAATGCTTTGTTTTTCCCATGTATGTAGAAGCCACAAACAGGGAGCAAAGAAAAATAATTACATAATATTACCCTAAAGTTTAACACACACTGACATTAATGTAGGCTATTTATTTTTCACCAGTCATTGACATTAAGTTTTTCAAAGAAGAAAAAAATGTGCCATTTTAATGAATGAGTTGGCTCTACCTCTCCAGCAGTGTATAGTTCTTCAAGAGAAAACATGAAGACTTTTTTTTTTCAATTTTTAAAAATATCTTTGAATCAGTGTTGACCTGGGGGACTGCCTAGGCATTAGAACTCACAGCCTCCTGGTTTTTAACTTGGTTTCTTAGCTGTTACACTTCTTTCTTGACACAGATAGTAAGATGTCTATGGAGGAGGTGAACAAGCAGTCTTTAACATTCTCAGTTTTGTCCATATGGCAAAGGGACCATTGAAACAAATATATTTTATGATATTTCTCATTATAATTTGGCACATGGTCAACATTGATAAAGCCATGTTTAAGCAGATTTACCCATTATTCAGCTCAAATTTACTATAATGTTTACTTTCAAATATTCCTGATTCCATTATTCTAAATATAGTTAAATTCTGCTCTGCCATAGGCAAAATGCATAGCGAACTGGACATCTCCAATATATTTTAAAATTTGTTTTTTTTATATATACATATAATTTGCTTTATACAACTAGGTTTTATTATATTCCATTTTGAATGCACTGAAAATTTCTAATGTAAGTTCAGAAATATTAAATCATTACATGCAAATAAAAGAAATGAGAAATTATCCCCACAGTTCATAGCGAAAAGAAGCTTCTTGTACAATAGAAGACTACTTTTGAAAACGGGGAATAAATTTTTCTACTCTGCAAGACACGTATGACAAATTTGGCATACATGAAAGAATAATTATGTCAGAAGAGGAGTGGAGTGCAGCTTGATTGATATTTGATTTAATAACCTTGCTGTTTGTATAAAATACTAAATATGGAAATTAATAGTTGGATTTGCACAGCACATTGAAATTATGTATATTTATGTATCTAATACACACACACACACACACACACACACACACACACACACACATTATATAGTGGCAAATATCTGTAACTCAGGTGTAAGATAAGGGTGAAGGTTCATTCTTGTGGTTTGGTTTCCAAACATTTCATTACCAGGGTAGGTAACATCTTCAGCAGAGTTTAGGGTATGTCAGTATCAGTGTTCTTCTGTTTATAAGGGCTTCAGGTGTGGGTATGTCAAGTGAGGGTCTTGTGATAGGTCTTGTGATGGGTCAGGTGTGAATCATCAGTGAGAGACACGTGATGGGTCTTGTAATGGGGAGGTTATATCAGGTCAGAGTCATTGGGAGGTGAACTGCTGGTGGGAAGGGGGCTTGTATGGGTTGTTTGAGGGTCGATGCTGTCTCTAGTTGGTTGTGCAGTTGATTTGGATTCTGAGGAGGTTTTAGGCTGGTTGTAGGTCAATGTATCTGTTGATGGAATTGCTTGTGGAGTGCCAGGTTTCAATGAACTGATGAGTGTGGCTGATAGTAGTGTGGCCAATGACTTTAGTGTTATTCCAATCAAACTGGTGTTGTTTGGTGTTGTTGTGGATAGAGATTAAGGATTTGGAATCATGGCATTTGACTGTCAGACTGGTTTTTAATTGATGTGATGTTTGTCCCACATAGATTTGGTTGCAATCATTACAGTTGATTTTGAGATTGTTTCTTTCATCATTCTATATCTTGTCTTTGGTTCTGGATAATTCAGTGTGGCTGAGTTTGTGGGCTATTCCTATTCCTAGGGACTGGAGAATTCTGGCTGTCATTTCCAACAACCTTTTTTTGTATGGTAGGGTTATTTTTTGCAAGGTAGTTGGCTGTGTGGTGTGTTGTGGTCTGGGTGCTGTGGGTCAGAATGTAAAGTTTATTGGATAGCCATTATGGAGAAAGACATCAAGCAGCCATTTCTCTTCTGCTTTTCTTAGTTTTGTGGTGCTGCAGTGTGTTCTGGCCTTTCTGAAGAGGGGCTGGACACAACTTCTTTTGTGAGGTGGAGGGGTTGCTTGCGAAGCTGAGGATCTGGTCCAGATGTGTAGGTTTGCGATAGATATTGTTTCAGTTCTCCATTGTCCAGTCTCCTTATGTCAATGTCAAGAAATGGGAGTCTATTATCTGTTTCCTCTTCACATGTGAATTTGATCCCAAGGAATATTTTATTGAATAGGTGGTGTGTTTCTTCAATTTGGGAGCATTTGATAATGATGAAGGTGTCATCAACGTAGCGTGTTGAGAATTTTGGTTGGATGGTGGATACAACTATGGATTCAAGTTGTTGCATTACTGCTTCTGCTATCACCTGATATGGGTGATCCCACTGGGGTACCTCGTACTTGCTTTTATATTTTCCCATTTAATTGAAATATGTACTGAGGCATAGATCCAGAAGTTTCATGATGTTTTTTGTGGACATGGAGTGTTCTGTAGTGGCATCATCTTTGTGGGCATGGTGTTTAGTGAGTAGGTGGTGTATGATTTGTTTAGCCAGGTTGATGTCAATTGAGGTGAAGAGAGTGGTGACATTAAAGGAGACCATAATTTCTTCCATGTTGATCTTGGTGTGTTGCACTGGCGAAATTATTCTGGGGAGTTTATTGAGTGGGTTGAGTAATTGATCAGGTGTCTGAGTTTCCTCTGCACGGTTTGTATGTATGCATGTATATACAGTAAATACACTATATACAGTGTGTGTGTGTGTGTGTGTGTGTGTGTGTGTGTGTGTGTGTGCGCGCGCGCGCATCTCTGGGTTTCCAAATAATAGAGGAAAATAACTTTTGAAATGCACTGGGGATCAAGCCAGCATACCCTTACCTTCCCACCCCAGATCTTATGGCAGTATTTTTATTACACCATAATTCCCTCTATTCTGTAAAAGCTCATGGAAAGTACAAGAACAATAATAACAAAAATATAATAATAATAATAATAATAATAATAATAATAATAATAATAATAATAATAATTAGAATAGAAATAGAAAGACTGTGGAAAAAGAAAGCAAGGGTAGTACGAATAGTGATAGGCTCCTTGGGTGCAATCCCAAAACAACTGGAGCACCACTTGAACACCATTGGCATTGACAAATTCGTTATTAGTCAATTGCAAAAGGTGGCCTTACTAGGAACTGCTTCCATCCTGCGATGATATCTGTAATACCATTAAACATCCATATCTGCCTATCCCAGGTCCTGGGTAAGGACTCAATAGGTAGACAAAATGCCAAATCCAGTCTGAACATATGGCTGACTGTGCGATGATCAATAATAATAATAATAATAATAATAATAATAATAATAATAATTGTGGGATTAATTGCACAAATGCCCATGGACATCTCCCACAAGGGCCCCAGAGATAACAAACGGACCGCTCTAGACACAGGATGCATTCATCAACCATTTGGACAGACTCTGATAAGAACACCTGCTATAGCCTTGCATCTGGAAAGTGTCTGTTATTTGATATATTGTAACCACCCCTATATACGTCTTTTGATTACGCTGTGTGATGTAAAAACCTTAGTAACAATAAAAGAGTCAGCTCTGGGCTCTCATCCCGAGATACCTGTATGCGTGTCTCATTCTCCATGGGAGACCACCACATCTGGTGACCCCGACGTGATCCACTGAGGGATACGTCCCTGCCGACCCTTTACTTATCGCCTGGAATAGGCTTGGTGCACCCGACGAAGTTGCTGGCAACTGACTCCTCTTCGTAAGTATGGGGGATGGAATGTCTCATGCTCAAAAGCATCATGTGGAAGAGCTGAGGCTACTTGGCAGGAAAAAATATCTTACTGATCAGGAACAGAAATTAACCCGTCACCTTTCTAAATCTGAGGCTGTTAAATTGCTTGCTTACGTATGGGCTAACTGCTCATCCTATCCGGAGTCTGGATCTTTAAAAGTAGATACATGGAGGAAAATTGGCGCTGTTCTCCATCAGTCTCCAAGAGCCCCCCCAGAGATTTTATGCCTTTGGAAAATTGCCTATACTCCGATTCAAACCTATGCTGAATCGCCTTATCAGCCTTTATTAGATCCTCCACCGTATAAAAATCCGTCTGTTATGTTGGCCACTCCCTTGCCCCCTGGAGCAGGTTTTAACCCTCCCTCTGCCACTGCAAATTCTACAGCCTCTCCTGTTCCTGCCACGTTGCCGCCTCTCTCCCGGCCCGGAATCATCCGTGGTGCTTTTCAAAAGGCTTTAAACAGTGGTGATTTAAGCGTTTCTGAACTATCCGAGACAGAGTTGTTCCCTGTTACTTACCAACAGACTGCAACAGGCTTAGTAGTTGATTGGGAGGCACTTCCCCTGGCTATGATCAGATAATTGAAAAAGGCTACAAAAGATTATGGCATAACCAGTCCCTATACTAGAGGACTAATACATTCAATTGCTAGTGCATATTGAATGTTGCCTCAAGATTGGAAAGATCTGTTCTGCATGCTTCTTAACAGAACACAATACGTAGTCTTTGAATCTGAATATAAAAGAGAGGCACAAAAGAGAGCTAATCACCCAGGTTCACAATGGACAGCAGAACAACTCTTTGGAGAAGGCAATTTTGCTACCCTTAATGCTCAAGCTCAACAGCTTAACAGCCCCACCATATGTCAAGATTTTGTGGACGCTGCCTTGATGCCTTTTCGCAAATCCTATCTTAACTTTTTGCTTTATCACTATATGGATGACATTCTCCTAGCTGCCCCGGGTCCTCCTGGCACAGTACAAACTGTCCTACCCCAACTTATTCAGCTTTTAGCTTCTTATGGCTTTATTGTTGTCCCAGAAAAAGTTCAGACCAAATCTCCCTTTTTATATCTGGGACACAAAGTCCTAGCCTCTCATTCTGTTCCAGTACTCCCTGCCATCCACCTTCCTTCTCCTCTCACTTTAGTTGCTTTACAACAAATCTTGGGCACCATAAATTTTGTGCGTCCATTTCTTGCACTCACCACTGCCCAATTGGCACCCTTATTTTTGGCTTTGTGAGGCCACACTTCCTCCTCCTCTGTTGTTGTTCTTAACCCTACTCAAAAACATGTTTTTGCCTTAATCAATAGTGCCCTCTCCACCCGATGGGTGGACCGGGCCATTCCCAATGAGCCTTTGTCTTTGGCCATATTTAATACTCCTTCTATTCCTACAGCTGCCCTTCTCCAACATCAAAAGGGGAGCGTCTCCATTGTTGAATGGATTCACCTCCCCAATACCCCTCGCAAATCTATCAATCCACTGCCATATATGTTTGCTCTTTTAATTACAAAGGGCCGTTTTCGAGCAAAATGTTTAATTGGATTTGATATTGTTTTTTTATATGTCCCCATGTCTCTTACTATATGGGAACCTTTATTTGCCTCTTCAGATGTATTGCAACTTTCTCTTGCTGACTGGGCAGGATCTGTTTCCTGTCATATTCCCTCTGACCCTCGCTTCCAACTCCTTAATAATGTTTCAATTTCTCTGCATTCTCCCATTTCCTCCTCTCCCATTCCTAACGCTGTCACCCTGTATGTTGATGGCAGCAAGACTTATGGTTCATGTGTATGGAAGGAGGGTGAACAATGGCACACAAAAATTACTCCTCCTCAAACTTCTGCTCAGCGTGCTGAACTTGCTGCTACAATATTGGCTTTACAAACTTTTTCTTCTGAACCTTTTAATCTTATTTTAGATAGTCTTTATGTATATAAAGTTCTCACCTCTTTATCTGATTCATATGTGTCACCCTCACTGGATGACTCTCTCCTCAGTCTATTTCTCACACTTCAATCCCTTCTTCATTCCCGCTCTACTTGTTTTTTTCCTGCTCATATTAGAAGTCACCAACCTTTCCCTGGTATTATCTTCGAAGGCAATGCCAAGGCGGATGCTGCCGCTTCGGCCGCCTCCACTCACCAGGATGTTTCTGTCCTTGTTTTATCTCCCATAACTCCATGGGACAGCCATTCATATTTTCATCAAAATAAGAAGGCTTTAATGAAACAATTTTCTTTAACAGCTACGGAGGCTGCGGCTATCATACAACAATGTCCCACCTGCAGCCTCCAAGCACACTCTGTTCCTCAAGGGGTCAACCCAAGAGGGACGCAGAGCTGTCAACTTTGGCAAATGGATGTTACGCAATATTTGCCATTTGCCCCTTGGAAATATTTGCATGTTTCCATTGACACCTATTCAGGTTTTATTATGGCCACCCCTCAAAGGGGTGAGTCTGCTAAACATGTTATTAATCATTGTATTCGTACTTTTTCTACCCTGGGCAATCCAAAAGAAATTAAGACTGATAACTCTCCTGCTTACACCAGCACCTCCTTTGCGCAGTTTTGCTCTCGCTGGTCTATTGTTCATAAATTTGGCATTCCATATAACTCCACTGGTCAAGCGATCGTGGAACGAGCCAATCAGACCATAAAAAGGGCTCTAGACATGCATGTAAAAAAGAAAGGGGAAAATACCCCCGACTTGCCTGGGATACAAAACACTCTTAATCTTGTACTTTTTACCTTAAACTTTTTGAATGTTTCTGGCACCCCTGGCTCAACTGCCGCGAGCAGGCATTTTTCTGTTTCTCCCACAGATTCTTCACGCCCCCAGGTATACTATCGATGTTTGCCTGATCCCACCTGGAAAGGGCCTGCCTCCCTCATTACTTGGGGTCGAGGCTACACTGCAATAGACAACCATGGCGAGATCATTTGGACTCCAGCTCGTTGTGTTCGTCCTTATATGGCTCAACGTACACCACCTCAGCCAGGCATATAAGGATCAGGGACTGTGGGCTTTTAATGCTTTTGTACGGGATGCCAGGCGCACTGCTCTTACACTTAACGTCACAAACTGTTGGATTTGCATGCAAATTCCTGGTGACAGTCATGGTGGCCTTATTTTCCATGCCATCCCGTTCAATGAAACAGGATAGAAGCAGCTGTGGAGCATAACTACAGAGACATTGAATATGACATATGCTGTGGGTGCTCATATAATGGAACCTGCCAGATTTTGTTTTTATAGCACAGGACTATTCCGTACTGCCATTTATTTGGGAACTTATAGTAATTGTCAACAAGTTATTATATGGAATTCAGCAAAGAAATGCAAATCCATCAAAAGCAACCTTACTAAGATAAATGACACTTATTGAAGCAATCAATGGACAAACATCAGTACCTACATGGCTTGCCTTGACATGGAATCCATAATAACATTTGCTAATGAGTCTCACCGATATGTGGCTACTATGTGGCCGTAGAGCCTATCGCCAGGTGCCTAAGGATTGGAAAGGCACCTGTACACTGGGCCTTTTGACTCCTGCTGTATATGCCTTGCCTCATCTCCCTGATGGACGCCTGCGGAACAAACGTGATACTGGTTCCTCGGATCCACCCCTAACATTGGGTGGTTGTTTAGAGACTCAAATCAGCAGAGGGATTCTACCCAATCTAGGAGTTGCCATGAACTATAGAGACCTTCATTTGCTTAACAATTGGACTGTTCATATGTTTAATGAAACAATCAACAGCATTAAAATGATTAATCAAGAAATGGGGGAAATAAGGGAAGTAGTTTTGCAAAATCAGTATGCTTTAGATATTATTTTAGCAGCAAAAGGCGGTGTATGTGCCTTAATTCATTCTCATTGTTGTATGTATATACATGATTTTCAACCTAATATTTCTGCTACAGCCAGGAAAATGGAATCTTTGCTCCAAAATAATCCCTTACGCAGCGATGGATCAGGCACCGTGGATATTTGGGGTGCCCTTTGGTCCTGGCTACCGGATGGATCCTGGCTACGATCTTTGATTTCTATTATAGTAACCATTTTGATATTATTTGTATTGCTATGTTGTTGCATTCAATGTATTCCCTCCCTCCTGCAAATGTGCAAAAATGTTACGCCCTCCACTAGGAAGGACGCCTTAATCAGTGAATCAAGATCCCTTCTGGAACTGGAAGTGAGTAACATTAAAGAAAAAACAGAAAAGGAGGAGATGTGGGATTAATTGCACAAATGCCCATGGACATCTCCCACAAGGGCCCCAGAGATAAAAAACGGACCGCTCTAGACACAGGATGCATTCATCAACCATTTGGACAGACTCTGATAAGAACACCTGCTGTAGCCTTGCATCTGGAAAGTGCCTGTTATTTGATATATTGTAACCACCCCTATATACGTCTTTTGATTACGCTGTGTGATATAAAACCTTAGTAACAATAAAAGAGGGTGCTGGAGTCAGCTCTGGGCTCTCATCCCGAGATACCTGCATGCGTGTCTCATTCTCCATGGGAGACCACCACAAATAATAATAATAAACTACAAGCAGCGGCATGACAAAGTAGCAACAATGGTGCATTGGAAGATCTGCAAAAATATCATTTGCCTGTAAGCAAAAACTGGTGGGATCATAAAATAGAGAAAGTCATACAAAATGATAAAATTAAACTGCTCTGGGACTTCAGAATTCAAATAAAAAAGCACCTGCAACATAACACTCCAGACTTAACAATTGTCAATAAGAAAGAAAAAAAAGTCTGGATAGTGGACGTGGCAGTGCCTGGAGACTGCAGAATAGACGAGAAAGAACTGGAGAAGATAACAAAATACAAAGACCTACAAATAGAAATAGAAAGACTGTGGCAAAAGCAAGCAAGAGTAGTACTAATAGTAATAAGCTATTAGTTAATTGCAAAAGGCGGCCTTACTAGGAACTGCTTCCATCTTGCGATGATATCTGTAATACCATCAAACATCCACATCTGCCTATCCCAGGTCCTGGGTAAGGACTCGATAGGTAGACAAAATGCCAAATCCAGTCTGTACATCTGGCTGACTGTGCGATGATCCATAATAGTAGTAGTAGTAGTAGTAGTAGTAGTAGTAGTAGTAGTAGTAGTAGTAGTAATAATAATAATAATAATAATAATAATAATAATAATAATAATAATAATAAAGTTGGAAGGGACCTTGGAGGTCATTAAGTCCAACCCCGTGCTCAGGCAGGAAACCCTATACCATTTCAGACAAATGACTGTCCAATCTCTTCTTAAAAACTTCCAGTGTTGGAGCATTCACTGCTTCTGGAGGCAGGTTGTTCCACTGGTTAATTGTTCTAACTGTCAGGAAGTTTCTCCTTAGTTCTAGGTTGCTTCTTTCCTTGATTAGTTTCCATCCGTTGCTTCTTGTCCTGCCTTTAGGCACTTTGGAAAATAGCTTGACTCCCTCTTCTCTGTGGGAGCCCCTGAGATATTGGAACACTGCTATCATGTCCCCCCTTATCCTTCTCTTCATATCTATTCTCAACTGACAAATACAGTTCTGCTTATAGTTGTATATTGCTCAAAATTATTTTAAAATTATTTTAAACTTCATCTCAGATTTACAAAGCTCTTCATTATTCAAATGAGCTTCACTTCTTTCCAGTAACGAAGGGAATGATGGTAAATCCACAGCAGCCCAAATGGCACCCACAAAAGCCAACATAAAATAAAAACTGCCTGAAAACTCAGGAGCTATTGAAGATGAGCCTGCTAGATTCCCGTGAGATTTGTTCTTTGTTTGCTTGCTTGTCTTTTTGTTGGTGTTTTTCCTGAAGAGGCCCAAATTGTGTGCTATAGTTGTATCTCCAAAGATTGCTCAGCAGTGTGTGTGCAGGGGTTTATGGTGAAATTGCATTCAGCTTGCGTCCACAAATAGTAATTATTTCCTCCCATTTGCAGCTTGTATTTCTAAAGACAAGATCACTATCCTTGTTTAGTAATAAAATTTTTGAATCAAATATCAATAAAGTTTTCATGTTGATATAAGTGCACACTAATATAACCAGTTCGGTCCCATTTTATCTCATTTAATGAGAGTTACACTTACAGCTCAGATAATCAGTCCATCTGATTTGCAGTATATTAATCTAACCTCAGGTTAGGTTTTTGCTACTGAATCCATTTTCGAATATTTTCATCTAATAATCCTTTCTGTAGAAATATTAAGTTAAATAAGGGAAAAATAAGAGACTGGATCATTGTGCAGCTTTCTCTTTTAAGCACTCCTTGAGTAACAAAAACATTTCTATTATCAGGACAAATGACATATCGGAGTATATTAGGTTCAAAATAAAGATAATATGAGCCACTTTATTGAGATTTATTTTGTTTCAGTACAGGGGATTTTATGTTATTACATTTTAATTTTCTGGAAAAACCAAGACAGCGCCTTTATTTCATAGATATTACTAATTCTGGGAAACAACAATTAGGAAAGTTTGTGGAGACCAAATCCCACTTAGGTTTCTTCTTAAAATAGAGATATGATTATTGAAACATTTATTTAGCTTCTTATAAACATGCAGATTTCTAAAAGACGGGGAATCCAGCTATAAATGAGGCATGCACAAAGAGAAATGTCTAATAATATAAATTCTATAATAGCAAATAGGTACTGATGAATCATCTAATATCTTAAGGACATTTTTTCTCATTAATAGCCTTACACTGACATTTTCCCATCAGTACTGATAATTTGAATTTCAATAATCCTTAAATTTTAGGATTATCTTTATGGAAATACAGAAAGATTGAAGAGGCCCAAGTGTCCAAATCACAATAGAGCACTATGACACCCCCCCACACACACAATTGCATTATATGCTATTTTTTTCTAGCTGTAAACAATGGTTGTAATCTATTTATCCCTCACCTATATATCCCCAAAATTGTTCTGGCTCTTTAGTTTTCTTTTGCCCACCTCTACCTCTGTGTCAATGTATGTATGTATGGATGGATGGAAATGTCTCTTAATATTTCTCCGCTATGTTTCCCACCTCTTTCTTAGGTAACAATGATAAGCTAAAGATATGAGCACATAAAAGTATAAATGGAAAAGCTTCTGATGTCTTGCTTCTTTTTTCATTTTTAATAAAACCTAACATCTGTAATCTGTAAGAAAGGCTGAGCGCAAAAGAATTGAGGCCTTTGAACTATGGTGCTGGAGAAGACTCCTGCGAGTCCCTTGGACTGCAAGGCATTCAAACCGGTCAGTCCTAGAAGAGAACAACCCCGACTGCTCTTTAGAAGGCCAGATCCTGAAGTTGAAACTCAAGTACTTTGGCCACCTAATGAGAAGGAAGGATTCACTGGAGAAGAGCCTAATGCTGGGAAAGATTGAGGGCAATAGAAGAAGGGGACGACAGAGAATGAGATGGCTGGATGGAGTCACTGAAGCAGTAGGTGTGAATTTAAATGGACTCCAGAAGATGGTAGAGGACAGGAAGACCTGGAGGAACGTTGTCCATGGGGTCGTGATGGGTCAGACACGACTTCGCAATTAACAACAACCACAACATCTGTAATTAATTCCAAAAGAATCAACTGAAGATGAAAATTTGACTTCAGCCATTAATTTCTGTACTGAATTATACTATAATCTTTGCTTGATAGAATAAAATTCTGATTTGAATAATAAACAATCAGGGTCAATGCTAATCCAACTCATCTTTTGGGTCACCTGTTTAAAACACATATCCCAAAAAGTTTTGCTCAGGATTTCCTGAACCAATCCTTCCTTGTTTTTTTTGTTTTTTTTTAATATATTGGCAGCCAAAACTTAACAGTGCTTAGGCAAGCCTTTGTTTTCATGCTCAGTTTGCAGGAGAATACAGAATTTGGAAAGCAAGTTGGGACATTTAAAAGGGATCTTACAAATTTCATCTGCTGTTTGGCTATCCTATTATTGGCAAATGCAATCCAAATTGTTCCTATGTAGGAACAAATGTCCTTCATTTTGAATAAAAATACAGAAGCAAAGCCATCACAGGTTTTGGTTTAAGAAGTATTGCCTTACAATGATATTTCCAGGATACGGCATGATTAAATAAAATACCCAAATAACTAAAATTCTCTATTTGTATAATTACATGATCTTGAATTTTCCAGTTTTACTCTTTAACCCTTTCCCCCCAAAAAACCTGATATTAACTCTTTAAAGGAACAAAAAGGGGGGGGGGGAGTCAAATAAGAGCTATTTGAAAAAGAATTTTCTAAAGTCTCTCAAAATGAACACTGGCTGGCCAGCTGCCCAACATTCAGAACACAGAATCATAGGACTGAAAATAATCTATTCCTACCCCCTATTCAAATCAGGAAACATTATACCATCTGTAGAGAGATACAGTACACACAATCCATAACAAGAAGCATTTGATGAACAATGAATTGGATTTGTCCCAATGCATTGCCAGATATTTTGGACTTCACTTTCAGTTGTTGTTGTTGTTGTTAATTGTGAAGTTGTGTCCGACCCATCGCGACCCCATGGACAACGTTCCTCCAGGTCTTCCTGTCCTCTACCATCACTTTCAGTAGCTCCCATGTAATCAGATTCGGGAAGGCTATAGCTGTTGACAAGTCAAACATCTCTAATTATACAAGAAATGATTCACTAGATCAGGGTGATCAACTGATGGTTCATGGCCTCCTGATGTACTGTTGTGGTTTTATAGAGTCTCAAGATTATGATGCTGAAATTTGCCATCATTCCAATTTAAAGCAATACAACTTCAGTTTCTTTCAAAAGCAAATAAAATTAGAAGAAGTAAGCAAAATATTTAATTTTAAATGTTTATTTTACTAAATACTTCCAAATAATAAAAAAAGCCTTACCAACCCTGTAACTGCCCCTGTACTAACTCTTCCAACTCAGTGACAGCCAAGACATCACTTAGTCATTGGATCATTGGCTATTTACTGTAAATAGCACTCCTACTTGGAAAAGCATAGAAAAAAGAATAAGGAGTGGCTGAAAAAAGTTTACTTCTCCAAAGATAAAATATATGTACAAGATAATCCTGGAAATGCACGAGAATCTATAACTTCATAGACTGTGTAAAAATGGCCACTACAGAGAGATCATAATGATAGGATAAGGGAATACCCAAAGATTAACTTGTGGCAGGCAGCTACTCTGGCCCAGATATGGATAGAAAAGTAGAGAAAACTCCATTTTATAGTACCATCATAATAGCTACATTGTTGCATTGATGAATTCATGGAAATTGAGATATACATATATAGTGGTTCCTGAACAAGGGTGGTGCTAGTGTAACAATATTAAGCATTCAGTTTAAAAAACCTTTTTTTACTGCATGATAAAAGGACTCATTTTAATACTTCACTATTATTTATATTTCATATTATTTATTCTGATAAAAATGATTACATGAAAGAGCAATAAATTAAAATATAATTTGAAACATTTCATGTATTTTCTCATAAATATTTCCTACTCACATCCAATCTGCCATTCTATTTTTGAATATGTTGCTGCTGCTGATATTGATGGTGTTGATGATAATAATTATCATCAGCACAATAATAATAAACTGAAGTCAAAGGTGACAAGACTCAGTATCATCCTTTCTAACAGAGATGTACGGTATTGTACAGGAATTTGATACTATCATGTACTATATTCGGTCATGATGTGTTTGTGTGTGTTTTAAATTTTATATAGCCACATATTTATACAGTAGTAAGCATGCCTTATTGTAGCACAGGACTGGATTACAGACTGATAAACTATGCTTCAACTTGCTGTATTTCTTAAAAAAAAACTTTATTAAGAGATCCATTTTCAAATCCTATAGGATTGGGCTTTTGCTGTAAGGAACTGAAAATAATAAATTTCTTGCACACACGCTGTACCTCCCACCTTCCCAGCCTATTTGGCAGTCCTATGATAAACACAACTTGAAGCAAGATATGAAATACATGGATTTCCTCTAATAAAATTTGTCCAGAAAAATCAGAAGAGTAGTGTTGACATTTGGAAAGTACATGTGGTGCTGAACTGTTATGTGATGCATGACATTCTGAGTTTTGAACAAGTGAGATATCTAGCTTGCATTCTCCCCTCAATATGAAAAAATATAGAATAATTATTTTGGGGAAGATTTTCTTTAATGCTGTTATTTATTTTTCACCTGTTGAAATAAATAGGAAGATTTAATGTGATACTGTATATATTTCATATTGCGCTTTTACAACTCTTCCTTGTCAGGGAAAGCAATTTGAAAGGATTACTTTGGGTTTCATGTCCACCCCTTGTTCAGTGTAGGAAACCAAAGTTAAAGCATCCTTAACAAATGATTGTTTACTAAATGGAAATGGCCATATCCCAATTAATTGGTTCTGCTACTCATGCAGTTCAGCTCTTACTCTTTGAACATTTGTTTAATATCTAATTAGAATCTGGGTTTTGGTTCGTTTATTTTGTAATTTCATCTCTATAATAACAGAGGACATAATTTTACCTTCATTTGGGTGACATTATGTTACTGTGTGCTTAAGGAATACAGCTTCTCAAGGATAAATATTCCAAGATCCTTCAATTTCTCTGTATAGCATTTAGATAGATTGTCAACTTTCCCCAATTTGTGTAAATTTTCCTCAAATGGTGTCCAAAACTGGATTTTTTATTTCAGACAGGGTACTGTTTCCCATGATATTTTCCTGAGCCACCAATCTGCCCTTTTTGAAGATAGGGGTAACATGTTTTATTGTCATTTCACATATTCTCAGGTTTCTCAAAGATAACACATAAAGTTACAACTAGTACATCTACATGTTCCTTTATTCTTTATTATGATGCTCTAATCATATGTGATTTTTTTGGTATCTTTCAATACTGCAGCAGCAGTAACTAGAGTATAGGATGAAAGTGGATGGGGGCCTTTGGTTTATAATTTTAGAATCATCATATCCCTCAAACCATTGCATATACTTTCTCAACACTCTAAAAAGGAGTTTCCTGCTCACCAGTCTTTTTATACAAAGAGACTTTGGAGATTTCATTTATCATAAGGCACTCCATATATAATAAACATTGTTTATTTTATTGAACATAGTTCAATGCCCATAGTTATTCCTACAGAAAATTCACTAAAATCTGTTTTGTATTGACAGAAACACACAAAAATGTATTTTATAAATATGGCCTGGGAAACTGTTCATATAGATCAGGTACAAGCAGCTTCTCATTTTTTCTAGTATTCAGACTGCTAAAAGCTGGATTTAATTTATGGTTGTAGAATCAACACAAGTCTGATATTTCATAACAGAGAGTGAACTTGATAAAAAGAGTATTTAAAGAAGTTTAAAGCTTTGACACCCCAAAAAACTTAATGTCTGTCAAAGAATGTATTATTCCATTGAAGGACCATTCCCCCATACACCATTCTTCCTATATGGAATTAAAGTTGCAATACAGAATATAAAAGTACCAGAAACAGTATAAAAACTATTTAGTCTTCAGAGTGCTTCAAACAATTATGAAATGCTTCATAGCCACTTGTTTCAATTCACTGCTTAGAAGCATTTTTCTGCTTTGATTCACAAACCTGCATTGCAAAGTTGCTTTGAATAAAGCTTTCTTGGATGGAAGAACTCCTTCAAAGCTTAGCCTATACAATGTTGCCCTCAATTCTATCAGGTAAAGGCAAGAATCAAAGCTTCAGGTTTTTTTATTTCACAATTATTTTAATAATTCTCAAACAGGGGAGGGGAAACCCACATGACAGCATGGCTGTAGAATAAGATAAATGTTTGAAAATATTGTTGGGTCAGCATTAAGTAAGAAGTACTTAATAGAATATAAAGTATAAATGAGAAGCTAATATTTCAGACTTGAATATATTTACGGTATATGCTCCTGGCATCTGAAAATGCATGGAAGTTTAGAATCTCTACTTGATGTTTTAAATGCAGGACTCAGAGTAATATAGTTTTCTTTTGTTCAGTGCTTCCTTTTTTGAACTCCTACTAGAATATGAAGAATGAAATGATGTAGGCTTAATTTTTCTAATTGTTCACGTACATGAGATACAGAAGGAAGAATTCCAGAAGGAAAATGTTTCAGTTGGACAGAGGGTGAGAGCATTTGCTGACCTTATACTGTAACATATGCCCTTTTCCTCACCAGGACCTTCTAAATGTTAACACATTGATTAAAATGATGCCAACTTGCAAACATGAACAGCCTGAACCAAAGAAAGAAAGAAAGAAAGAAACCCTCACAAAAAGCTAAAACAATAATCCAAAACCTGGATGCACAAGCAGTTGTCAAAAAGAAAAGGGAATCCAAGTCGACTATCTGAAAGAAAGAAACAAAAATAAAATAACAAATATGCCTGATGCAAATGTTCATCATACAGTAGGTAGGATATTTGTAACATCAACTGGGACCTCTCTATTCACATCAAATCTATAGATAAACATATATATTTTTTGGATTGCTAACAAAGAATTAAGGGGGACTGGGTTAGCTATTTCGAGCTGATTAGTTCTCATCAGCCAGCCATACCCTTCTGAGATTTGAACCTGGACTGCTTGCTTCCTCCCATATTTGGGCTGACAGGGTGCATCAAAAAACACTCAAGATATAGCATGTTGAATATTAAGCTTCATGTCTCTTAATTACAAGGCATTTGTTTGACTTAGACAGAGATATTATAACTGCCAGGGAAGTTGGTAGTTCTTCTTCAACTCATATTTTTAATCCAAATAAAGGAAGATTTTGTGGATTTGTAAAATTTATTTTTTCTCTATCTCCTTCAAATGAATAAATCATTCTAAAATAAATATAGAATATGTGTAAAGGGTTCAAGTGACTGTATAATGCTAGTTTTTAAACATCTAAATATATGATAATTTGAATCAGACCATTTGTATTTAAAATATCACTATAATATTGTACCTTCAAGTCCTATAACTAGAATCTTTTTCAACCTTAATGTAATGTAAATCTAATGATTAAAAGAAGTAGTCCATCTGCTCTACCACTGAAAAAAAAATCTGATTTATATATGATTATTTAAAACAAAGTATATCTCATTTATTGGCTAGATTCACCACAACATGTGTGAAGGCAGCTGTTCTGAATTGTAAAGCATGATTCATGATTTAGCATTGTGTGAAACCAACCACTCTGATTTATTCAACAGATTTAGCAGATGGAAGACCCCAGTCAATGTTGTACAGATGACCTGACAACATGTTTAAATCCAATCTATTCTGATGAACTAGACTAGGATTGTAATAGTTGCAGTGAGAATATGAGACGCATGACCAATCTATGTGAAACCAAGAAAGAAACAAGTTCTAAACAAATACTAATGTCCATATAAATTACTTTAGCAAATTACTGTCTTATTGTTTTTACGACAATAGTCTGGTTTTTATGTCAAATTACCTGCACTATTAGATGACATCTGCCAAGATTGCCTTTTCAACTACAAGGTGTTTGAATGTCAAACACAGTGTGCTACCAGCTACTTGAAGATTTTTGTCACTGAAAGAGACTATTACAATATTTCCGCTATTGTGAAAATATGAAGTCTAAAGCTTGAACTGAATTGATGCATTAATTGATCTATTTCCTGAGTGCTGAATGACTATAAACAAATAAGAAACTGATTCTTTTTTTTTTGTAAAGAAGATACATATTTAGGTATTTATTTGTTTATGTAATTTTGTGAACCCTGATGGCTTACAGATTAAAATAAAAACAAAATAATAGATATATCTTATTAAAAGCAGTACAGCATGAGTCAAAAGAGATACTGACCAGCAAATTTAATGAAACATTTTAGTATTATTGCATAACTATAACAAATGTCTTCACTATATTCTATGTGAAAAGCCACCTTTTCTACTAGAAATAAAAATTTTTAAAAATATTCCATCTGTATGGGGAAATTCAGATAGTTAAACTGCTGTACTTGTCTTTATTAAACACCATATTATAATTGAATTTGTATCCAGTACACTGAAAATACAAGATTTTTTTTCATTGCTCACCCTATTGCACCCTTCCCCAGAATGTATCTTTTGATTTTAAAGATAAAATATTCTTGATATACAGCAAAAAGACTCAAAATACAGGGTCCTTGGTGCTCTCTGAGCTCTGAGCTCTGAGCATTGATGATGTTATCTAGTTTGGGTAATCAAATGTCTGCAAGAAAACAACCAAGCTCAGGGAACACCAATGATCCCTCATTTTCACTCTGAGTTACAAATATTCTTCTTTATTGAGACTTGAAATACTTTTATTATGAACATCATTTTGCATATGTTGTATTAGAAATGCCAACATAGTTTTGTCCTTATCAGTCAAAGTTTGATAACTTGATAAGGTTTTTTTTTTAATCTGTTTCTTGGGACCTAGTCTGACAGAAAAGTGATAACCAATTATTTTCTAAATACAATCCAAATGCATTCAATATATTTCATATTAGTCTGTTTCTTTCTATTAGCTACATTTCTCTATTTGTTTATGTGACTAAAGATCATAACTTTTTTCAATACTGAACCATCTCTAACCAGAATGCATAATTTATATGGACAGTTTGCAAATGCATGCATCTGATTCCTAAAATGAGGGCTAGCATAAGCATTGTCATTTTCATATTTTCCATTAGTGTAAAAGAAACTCCACTAACACATGGAAATTATTTTCATATCTTGAAATTTAACATTGTACTGCTAAGTGTTGTAGAAGTGGGATAAAAATAAATTTTCAGGAAAAAAAATTAACAAAGACTTAGGACAAAAGAATCAAATCAATATAAGATTGGAAATATTCATGTTGCAATAGGCTATATGAAAGGACAAGTGGAATGACAGTTCATTAAAACCTGAAAATGACTTAGTTGATATTGCTTCAAAATGTCAAAGGCAATTTAACTACATCAAGAGCACCTTACATTGGGCACAGTAGGCACAGTGTTTTAAGTTTTAAAACAATAAAAATATGAAAAGTAACAGTAAAATAGAATTTATATAATCATACACACACACACACACAAATTGTTATTATAATTCTTGTTGTTATTTTGTCCTTGGAAGACTTAACAAAAGTCTTAATGAAGCCTTGAGTAAGATATTTCTCCTTATGCAGTGATTATGCCTTGCATCAGGTTCTTATCAAATTTTAGGCGCAATAGTTTAATGTGGATTTAGACAATCTGCAGAATTCACAGAAAGATAGTGACAGAGATCAGAAGACTCACAGGTTATTAAGGAGAGATTGTAAGTGTTGGATATATTTATGTAATAATGGTCCTAAGTTACAGAAAGATGGATTCCAATGAACAAAATAAATGTAATAGCATAATCAGTTATCTAGAAATTTGGTGGCCTCTCCTTCACTGAATCTATTGAAGCAAAACTAGCCAGCCATCTGTGAGGGAATGCTTCAATTTTAATTAAACTGAACTGGGCTGAACATAATAGTGTTTCCTCTGAAATGAATGTAACTGAGAAAAGCATGGGCTAGTTATAGTTGCCACTTATATGTGACTGCTATCTATATACTTTTCCTTTTCTTTTTCACAGAAGACTGTGAGGAACATGCCCAATGAATTTACAACATCTTTACCTGCAGCACTGATGGACATTGAGAAAGGAGTTCATTTGCATGTCTTCTACAGGAAATCAGAAGCTATTTAGAAAAATACAATGAATTCTTAAACTCTCTTTTTCTTCTTTACTTTTAAAATGCAGATGAAAGCCATTCTTAAAAAGATGTTTTAAAGATGTTGTATGGAAAGATTTGTGGAAAGATGCTGTATATTTTATAGATTAAGATGGAAATGCTATAGTGTGTGATTTTGTAAAATTGCATATATAGGTGTACATATATGTATGAAATTTTGGATAAGTATATTTCATAATCCTTTCAGTTTTTACACTTCGTTATAACTCTAATACATGTTAGCAATAATCATGCAAAACCCAACCATGAATTTGCAACAATTACTGGGGGGGAGCCAGAATCAGAATTTATCAATGGAAGCCGGCATAATGTATTGTTTAAAAATGTAGGAAATTGTTAGTATTCCAGCTTCTGCTGACAGCTGTGACTATACTAGGCTATACAATAAAGTTTTTCATATGAATAAATTGTTACAAATCCGGTTTGCAGATGGGAAACTGGGCTATACGCCTTACTCTAATGCCAGCAGCAAAAATTGGTGTGAATCTTTACAAAGGGTGCCAAGTAGTGATTTCTGCTCAGTTTGCCATAAATAAATAACTTAAGCTTGTATATGTGTACATGCATGTGTGTGTGTGTGTGTGTGTGTATGTGTGTGTGTGTGTGTATGTGTGTGTGTGTGTGTGTGTGTGAGAGAGAGAGAGAGAGAGAGAGAGAGAATGTTATGAATTATGAAAGAGACAGAATATTATACCCATAATGTTCCTATAAACTATTTCTGAATGGCATAAACAGTTCATGTTGCATTCATTTGTCTCTTTATTTGTCACAGCCATCTTGGTAGGTATCTCTTACTGTGGTACACTGGGTTAAGCATGTAGAGATGAAAGCCCATATATAAAAATTCATGAGATTGATACTATCAATGGATAAAAGCATTCCAGCTGTAGCAATAGGCATCCTTTTTTTGTTACTATGTCACAAATGCTTACTTTGAAGTTGGGCTATTCCCTGTATAAACTATGTTAATAAATAAATGTTTACTAACTGGAACAATAGCAACAATATTTGCATGCATCACTTATGTTTTACCCATAAAAAGATGATCATATCAATTCTTTCAAGTCAAACTGTGCACATTATTTTTGTTGTTATTTGAACAGCACATATTTTAAAAGCCATGTCATAGAACAGGCCAGGCAACAATTGAGGTGCAGGAGTTTAAGTTGTATCCCCAGTTTCTTAAGACTCTTTTGTAAGCATTCCACTGATGTACTGACATCACTGGGAGAATTGGATATAACATATCCAACCAGCTTAACCCTAGTGCTACTATGTTAGTTGGTGTTTATCAATAGTCTTGGTAATACTTACAAAACAAAAGTTAAATGTGATAAATGAAACAATCAATAAATAAAAGCAAAGCAACCCAGAAACAAAAAAAAAGATGTAAAGCAGCAGGTACAGCAGCAACAACCATTATATATTTAAACCTTTATTATTTAACTTTTTTACCCCAAATAAATGGAAGCATTGTCATCTTCAGCCATTCAGTCATGTCTGACCTTTGGTCTCTCTATGGATCAGCCATCTCCATGTCCTTCTGTCTCACACCACCTCCTTCAGATCCACCATGGTTATCCTAGTGTCATCCTTTATAGTGTCCAGTCAGCAGATACTAGGGAGAATCCTTCTCTTTTTTCCATTGATCACTCCCAGAATGAATGACTTTTCAAGTGTGTCAGCTCTCATGACATGACCAAAGAATGACAGCCTCTGTTTGACAATCTTGGTTTCAAAAGATATAGAATTAAGGTGATATAGACAACTTCAAGATCCATTTCCCGTTTGTTTTTAGATGATATAGCTGCTTTCTATAACCCCAGAAATTAGAGCAGCATTTTCACATGGCATTTAATTAATAGACTAGTGATAACTCAGAGTTATTCTTTGGAGGGTTTTAAGCATTATATTTGAATTTGTGTTCCCATAAAGTTATTATTTAATGCCATGAAGAATAATCCTCCTGCACTTTTTTCCTATCAAAATCACATTTTCATGCAATTTTTTTTCCCAGACACAATTCGCTTCCAGTTCATTGACACAGTTGGAATGTGCTACTGTTGAATTTCATAATGAGACACCTGAAAAATATTGTGAACCTCCTATCTTTCATTATGCAATGATCTCTATGAGAGGTTTGTAGCCTTCCTGAAATCATGATTGAACTTCTCCTATGGAGCTTTTACACACTGTTACAGTCAGAGATGCTACAGGATGCTGAAAACATATTTTTACCACCTCCAACCAAAAAATAAGATGAAAGAGGTCACCAAGAAAAATTTTTATGAAATTCTTAAGGACTCAAAAAATAAGATATCTTATTCCTTTTGTGAATGAAGAAAATTTCTGATAAATGGCAAACAGAATGATCTACAGCACTATGTTGTTAACTTCATATAATGTTTCCGTATTTAAGAGAAAACACTTCTTCCAGGTAGGTATATTAGAAGACATGTATACTTCACAAAAGCTAATATGAAAGTTTTCATATTTTTTCGAGTGCAAACTTCATAGTTTTACATTTACTGACTATCAAGGAAAGAGTTTATTTAATCTTTTCCACTGTAGCTGCAATTGTCATTAAATTTTGCATTGCAGTATTTCTTCTCTCTTGCTAGCAATTGCAGTCTATCATATGAAGAGATAAGATGAAGAGAAAATTGGTATTGAGAATTGTAGCAATGACAGAACAGCACAAAGGCATAATCACACACAGATAAATAAGAAACACTTTCTGAAAATTCACAGTATTGTTCTTCTGTTGCATTGGGATCTAAATGTCACTTTAATTGTCAGATGACATATTTAGGGCTTTACATTGTTCTAAATGTTCTTCACTGCATAGGAGATTAAACAATATTATTATATTAGACATGTTGAAATGACAGAGAGGCTATTTATACCAGGGAAATGTTAATAATACTTTTCATGTGGTTAATGATTTAATTAATATTTATATCATTTTTAATTTAACATTTTTAAACAGCTCTGGACTGTTTTCAAGGAGATGCAGAAGTGAGAGATGTAGATTTTGTTTATCTAATTATCCCTTATTTTGAGCAACCTATGGATAGTTGATTTTTATGGTATCTTGTAGTTTGGGAGTCTGTATCACAATGTTCTTTCAAATACACATCCCGTTGAAATGTTGTCATATGGTTTTCTTGTTGTGCACAGCCAAATGAACACAAATTCTAATTGCAATTAAACCATGAACATGAAATTACCTTGGAAGAGGAGGAAGAATATGAAGTGTTCTGGATAAATTCCAGACCTTCCTGTGCTTGAAAATGGAATGGGATAACTCACGGTAGCCAACTCACCACGGCCAACTCACTGTGGGACAACTCACCATGGACAAATTGCCATGGGACAACTCACTGTGGGACAATTTAACAATTAGAATAGAATAGAATAGAATAGAATAGAATAGAATAGAATAGAATAGAATAGAATAGAATAGAATAGAATAGAATAGAATAGAATAGAGCTGGAAGGGACCTTGGAGGTCTTTTAGTCCAGCCCTCTGCTCAAGCAGGAGAACCTATACCATCTCAGACAGGTGATTGTCCAGTCTCTTCTTGAAAATTTCCAGTGATGGAACGCCCATGGGATTTAGGATTTTTACCCATGGGATCTTTACTAGATTCTTTCTGAGTTTGTTAAAGTCGGCTCTTTTGAAGTTTAGGATGTTGGTTGGATTGTTTTCTATTGCTAGTGTTTGACTTATATTAAATTCCAGTATGACATGGTGGCTTTCACCAAGGTTCCAGCAATTTCGATTCCCTCTATCCCTTCTTGTAAAGATTAAGTCCAGTGTAGCTTTGTGTCTAGTTCTATCCTCCACATTTTGGTGACAAAGTTGTCAGCCAGGTTGGTTAGGAATCTGTTTGATCTCCTGCTCACTGCAGAATTTATCTCCCAGTTGATATCTGGATAGTTGAAGTCTCCCATTACTACTGTGGTATGTTTCCTGTATACATTTGTTAACTGGTTGGCAAAGAATTCATCTATTTCTTCTAATTGGTTGGGTGGCTTGTAATATATATCTATGGTAATGTCACTTTTTTCTCTTTTATATTGACCCATATATTTTATGGAGAGATTTTGTCTTGGATCATGTGCATTTCTGCAGATATGTAGTGTTTTCTTACATATCGTGCAATTCCACCTCCTCTTTTTGTGGACCTACTTCTTTTAAACAATTTGTAACCATCTATCAATCCATTCCATTCATGGGTTTCATCCCACCAGGTTTCTATTATGCCAATTATGTCATACCTCCCTCATGTACTATTGCTTCTTGTTTGCCCGGTTTGTTCCCCAAGCTTTTAGCATTTGCATATAAGCATTTAAGGCTTATTAACATACTCCGTGCATATGTTTCTTGTAGCTCCTGATTGTTGTTTGAGTTTTTCTTTTTTGTCAACACTGCCTACTTTGTTGTTTGATTTGTTTTCTGGGATTTGTGATTGGTTTTGGGTTCTAGAGGTTCTAGAGATTGGTTACCCTTGCCCCTTAGTTTTGGTTTAAAGCTCTCCTGATGAATTGGGCCAGTCTTTTTCCAAGTATATTTTTACCTGTTTTTGTGAGGTGTAGCCCATCCCTTGCCAAGAGTTCCCTCATGATCCAGGAAACCAAAGTTTTCTTGGCAACACCAACCCTTTAGCCAGTGGTTTAATTCTAAAATTCTTTTTTCCCTCAGTGGATATTGGCCTTTCATTGGGAGCACTGATGAGAACACTACTTGTGCTCCTAGCTGCTTAACTGTGTTGCCTAGTTTTTTGTAGTCTCTCACTATTGCACTCAGGTTGTTTGTTGTGTCATTTGTTCCAATGTGAGGAAGGAGGAGCAGGTAATAATCTGTGGGCCTAATTATTTTGGTTAGGTTCTCAGTCACATCTTTGATTTTTGCTCCAGGGAAACAGCATACCTCCCTGGATTGTATGTCTGGTCTGCAGATGGATGATTCTGTTCCTTTGAGGATAGAATCTCCTATTACCAACACTGTCCTTTCTTTTTTGATGGAGGGCTGCAATCTGGGGTGCTTTTTTGTTTGTCTCAGATCTGTTTGTTGATTTCACTTTTTAGGGATATTTGAGGTGATTTTTTAAGGGATATTTGAAGTTGTTTCTTTGCTAGGTGTCTGCATATCTTCTTTGAGGGGAAGATTGTGACTCTGCATGTTTCCATCTAAGGAGAGAAATCGATTGCTCAGTTTTAGTGGGCTGTTACTGCTGGGTAGGTTTGGACAGAAGGGGTTTGTTTGCTGCATGTTGTTTCTTTCTTTGAATATTCCTTCTGTGTGTGACATAACTCCATTTGTCTTCCTCCAAGGGTTTATCGGTAAGGTAAAATCCTCTGGGAGTTATTTGTTCGTTGTTTGATTCTGTTTGGGTGGAGCTTTCTTTCGTACACTGGGGTTTGGCTAGGATTGCCTCTAAATTCCTAAACTTTTCCTGTAGTAGTTCACATAATTTGCATCTGATGCATGTGTAGTTTGGGTGTTCTTTGGGAATCAGAGCATACATGGAACATTTGTTGCATATCACAATAGTTTCAGTCGTCTGTTCCATGGGTTTGGTGTTTGATAGTCCCTCTTTTTGGTTGGTGGTTGTGCTTTGCTGTTGGCTTGTTTCTAGCTTCTCTGTTTTGGGAATTATGCCTATTTTGCTGTCCTTTTTTCCGGTTTGCAGAAGAAAAAGGGAAGGGGAAAAAAAGCCACCGCTGCCTGCAGGTCTTCCTGTTGGCTACTGTTGCCTTGCCCCCAGTTCCCAGAAGAAAGAAAAAAAAATGCCATCGTCTGCGGGACACTGGTTCACCACTGCTGTCTTGTGGCTGCTGCCACCCGCTGCCTCTGCACTGCCTCCTGCTGCCTCACCGGTGCTGCTTCATGTTGCCTCACGTTGTCACCAGCTGGGTGTCTAGGACAAAGAAAAAAATTCATATAAGTGTATTTCTGGATCAGGGATGAAAGTGGTTTCTAGGTCCTATATATAATCCTTCAATCTGAACTAGTTTAATACAAGGACTCTTTTTGGGTTCTTTTTTAAGTGGTTCTATCAAAGTCAACAAAATACTGGCTCTATATCTCTTAACTTTCAAAAATAAAAAAGACAATCAGATAATTTTAATCAAATAACATTAACATGTATAAGTGTTGCATAGTCAAAAGCAAGGATAAACCAGAAAATGGATAATTAAGTGCAACCTTTATGCTGTGTGTTACAAATATCATGTAGCACTTATTGAACATATGCAGAACTATTTAACTGGTAGGGAACATATATTAAATATTAACAAGATCAGGCATAGATTTTGATTCACCAATCAATTTTTCCTGAGCTGAAAATCCTGAAGTCTCCCTCTCTCTTCTTAATAGTAAAGAAATACTGAAGGGATTTACCTTCAAGCTATATTGAGAGGGAACAAAATAACAAAGGCTTACAGGTTTTTAATCTGTATTTATCTAACTTTGCTAATCTCTGCTGCCTCTCAACTGCTAGGGAAAATTATCTAAATGAAAAGAGAGAGAGAAAGGAAAAAAAGCCTAATAAACTAAGCTCATGAACCAGCAGTATCTTCAAAAGAATTTTGAATGGAAAATACTTTTAGAATTAGCATTCTCAGATATATTGCAAAACATGAACAATTACAGAATACCCTCTTAGGCAGGTATAGGCATACATGAGTTTGCATGGAATGAATTGAGCATGTTATGTGTTGCATTTAGTCCCATTCATTTTTTTACATTTTAATGGAATGAAATGTACATTTTACAAGGTTTTTAACCTTTTAAATATTAAATACATTTTGTGGCAATACATTGATTAATCTTTCATATGTTTGTTTCCAATTAATTCTGATTATGAGTTTGGAGAAAAGGCTTTCTGTAGGAAATAGTCTGGTGGCAGTTTATCTTTTATCAATAGTCAGGTACATATATAAATAGCTAAAGAAATAGTGGTCTTGTTTAGATATTCTCTTGAAAGGGAGTGAAACTAATGAGAAAATAAAGTCTTGCATTCTGGTCATGCTCTTCGCACTGTCTCAAGTAAGCTGTTGATTAAATACATGTTTGTTTTAAATATTTATATACCTCTCCAATCTAATGATTTGCACAGTTCACAATCCATAAAAATGCTAAAAATCCCAAATCTCAAAACACTGCATAAATTCATAAAATCCAGGTAAGCATAACATTTAAACTAGATCAATACTTTAGTAATAATAAAGTGCAGCATAGCTATTCAAATTTGCTTCAAACATGCACTGGAACAGTTCAGTTTTGACAGCCCTTCTAAAGATGTGCAACATCTGAATGGGAATTTGTTTACATGGTAGGGAAGCCACTGTAAATCCCACATTATTTGGCCTGCCTCTGCTTGCAGTGTGGAACTGAAAGAAATCCTTGAGTATGAAAATTATAATCCCTCAGAGATGCCATCCAGGATCCAATAAAACAAAATTCTAGGTTGCAGAGATACAATTTACAGGTTCCACTGAAATTTAAGTTTAGCTCTCCATCAGATCTTCTCAGAAGATTAGTGAAAGCAAGAAATGACATAAAGCAGGCAATAGGTAGCAGCCCATTCTCAGGTACTAAACCTTCAGAAAATAGGACTTATAATTGAGTCAGTCAATGTTTATTTTGGTCAAAGATCAGTAGAGAACAAAACAATTTGCAAACTGTTTAAAAGTAAAAATGGCTGATTGACTAGAGTTGGATTTACAGGATTCACAGTGAGTGTGCATAAAACACACTGAATAAAAAAACTGTTCCAGCAATGCAGATCTATAACTGATCATGGGTATGAACTACAGTGGTTTGATTTGATTAATCATACAATAACTATGAAAGAAATAATATTTGTCTTGTCTTAGGAAAAACCACAGCAAAAATAGTGCTGTATATGTTTTTATAAATGGACAGCAGAACAAAAACATTGCTGAACATCTTTTATTAGGTAAACATCTTGCAGCTTTTTCAATCTTTTACACAATCTTGTTGAGAGTATAAAAAGGGAGTCAGAAAATGAAGACTCACAAACAAAATGGTTTCAAGGGTGTTTCATTTTCACATAGGAGTATACCAGCAACAAATGCACACTAATTTCTGGACAGAAGATCCTTGGCACTTTTTAAGGTATTTTAGCCACAGTCAAATAATTCATTCATTCAGTGATGTGGAGATAATGGGTTGGTTAGTATTGGCAATCTTTCAGAAAGTTTCTTACAAGAGGGAAAATGAAAAATATTCATAGTTTCATAGCAGGGCAGTTAAAATGTTAAAATTGCATTTTACCACAGACTTTGACTGAGCATAATTGAAATCAGATTTCTCTATGTAAGCAAGAGGCTACTAAATGAAGCCCTTTGGTGCAATGGTTTATTCCATATATTTTTAGGACAGCTGAGATGTGCAATAATGCACACCTTTTCATGGCTTGGGGATTCTAATTATATTGAGACACTAAGCAAGTTTGGAACAATGTTTTTAATAATTACATAGAGTCCTAGGATTTTAATTAAAAAAAAGGATTATCTGCATGCCATTGAAAGATATTTTGATGCAATTAATGTTTCTTTTGACATATCAAAACTGGTAATGAAATGCAGAAAACAAATTAACCTAGTCATTGGTATTGCAGCAACTAATTTTATCATCATTAATTTTATTTACCATTCAATAAACAGAGAAATTCCCTCCAAAACAGCTCTTGATAAGCCCTACCTCACCAATACTGCTCAAATGATAGTGTTTCCCTCAGGACATCCACATTATTCTCAGTACATAACTTATTTAGAAGCCGGCACAAATACATTTATTCATGGCTGAGGAGACATTCTCCCAAAACCAAAATGAGAAACCAAGGAGAAGTGAAAATGTTCAGCAGAAACTGAGAAAACAACAATAACAAAAATTAAGATGAAAGAAATCAAGTTCAACAAGAGAAATGTTGCAGGTTTAAATATGAGCAAATAGATTCTCAATGAAGACTGAGGATATATTTGTAAATAATATTTGATTATGTGCTTATATCTGTGTCCCATGGTACTTTCTAGGCAACTTGTATATACAATTGCCAATGGTTGTTATACATAGATATTGATGATATATAGTCCTGAAGGATAAGCTTGCTTTGCATAACAATCATCCAATCACATCTTTGGAGGTATTGCCAAGTTATACAGGTAGTCCTTAACTTACAACAGTTCATTTAATGACCATTGAAAGTTAGAACAGCACTGAAATGACTAATGACCGTTTTTCACACTTATGACCATTGCAGCATCCTCATGGTCCCGTGATCAAAATTCGGATGTTTGGCAACTGGTTCATATTTATGATGGTTGCAGTGCCTGGGGTCACGTGATCACATTTTGTAACCTGCTGACAAACAAAGTCAATGGAGAAGCCAGGTTCATTTATCAACCAGGTTACTAACTTAACAACTGCAATGATTAACCTAACAGTTATGGCAAGAAAAGTAAAAAAATGGGGCAAAACTCACTGTACAAATGTATCATTTAGCAATATAATTTTTGGGCTGATTTGTGGTTATAAGTCAAGGACTACCTGTAGTCAGGAAAATATTATATATATTAATGCTAGATATATTATATTCTATATCAGGAAATGTTATAGCTGATATAGGTATAAAATGTTTATAGTACTTTGTTCATGTAGCACCAAGTATTGCATATGATTCATTTTATAAAACAGTACAAAGCACTGAAACTGATTTCTAGTTCTCTCCAATATTAAATTCATACTATTTTATTCTACATTAGGTAGTGATTTTTTTGTAGCTAATAATTAAAAAAAGCTCCCACAGAACTGTTTCTGTCATAGTTCTTCATATGCATAGATTTTAATATAATAATGGGCTTTCTATTGTTTTATACAAATGATTCTTCCTAATATGAAGAAGTATGTGTACATTTTCCTATTTTTACTATTTCTATTTAGTTATTTGATAAATTGTGAACTGTTTTCTAAAATTGTATGGCTATCAGTTTACTGATAATTTCTGGTAAGACCTGAGGATAGAATACAATGAATATTACCAAGTACTGTAGAAGTTTTCATTAGAATGATACTAATGAAAATAATAACAAGGATGTTGGATATGATAATAATGTGAAAGAGGCTGTATCAAGCACAAGATGTCCATGCAGTTTAAAATGAATATAAAGGTTTATTGCAAGCTCATACTCTCTTCAAGAATCTGAACTACTAGCGGCCAAAGCAAATTGGTGATTGACAAGAGTCAATGGAATTTAAGGTGGGTTGGACTTAGATCTTTTGTGAGCATGAAGGGACTTGAGACTGATGACTCATTTGATCTCTTCCTCAGGCTCAAGCTGGTCATCTCCTATAGGCTGTGGCTCATACAAATATACAAAAAATAACAAGTATGTGAGTGAGACAGAGGATCAGACTAGATCTTTCTCTACTGAATATATAAGAACAGTAAATAGTTATATGATCATGAAACATTAAAGCAAAAGAGTCTGCTATGTGGAGCTGCTCCAATAATCATATCACCTATTGCCATTAAAGCTCTACCATATCCTGGTATTCATCATTTGGTAGAAGGTAAATCCAGAATAGGCATTACAGATTTATTGTAAAAGTTAAGAAGGCAAAGGAAACATAGACATGTCATATTCAGGGTAAAATTACATAAAGGGACAGTTTTCTACATTTTACAGAGGTGAGATCATATTACCATATTAGTTTAACATACAGAAGTATTTTGGCAATCAGATTATTTTTGCCAATGCATTTGCTAATTGCAGACTAGTTTAATCAAGAAGATACTGTCCCCTGCAGAAAAGACTTAGGTACCATACTGAGAGTGCATACTATTACATTAAGGTTAATTAAAGCCTGGGGGCAATAAGGTCTTCTTAATTAAACTTCATGCATAAAAATATTTTAAAATAAAATACAAAAATCTATAATTAAATACAACAGCTAATTGTTTTTTCCCTGTGGTTACGTACATTTTAATAACCTTCTTCAGCAGATAAAATCTGAGAAAAGAGAATATCCAATAGAAAAATAGAAGAAGATAATGGTCAAGAAGGGTCAAGTATGATCTGAAAAGTACACCTGCTGAAGTAGCTCTGCAGATATTGAGATTTGGCACATTTAAAAACTGTCTGCCATTGCCTCAAGGCTATAAAAATAAACCCTGGAGTCCTATTTTCTTGCATAATTTTTAATGAAAAGAGTACTCTTTTTGTGTAATAAGTCAATAAAGTATTGTACAATAAGAGTTTTCCTATGTAAACCTTAAGTATGTATGATATAAAGCTATATAGTTCTCATAAAGATAAAGGTTTCTCTGTCAGTTTTCAGGACACAGTGGTCATCTCCATTTCTTGGCCGATGGAGCCAGAATTGTCTGAAGACAATTTCTGTCATCATGTGGCCAGCATGGCTGTATGTCAAGGGTGCACAGAATGCTGTTACCTTCCTACCAAAGTGGTACCTATTAATCTACTTGCATTTGCATGGTTTTGAACTGCTAAGTGGGCAGGAACTGGGGCAAGTAATGGGAGCTCACCTCATTGCATGGAGCGTAGGACTTGAACCTAGGCTGTCAGCTCTATATATTATGTAGAGTTTATATATTAATTCATGTACTTTTTGTTTAAAATCATTTTTATACTTTACTGTTAACTATACTTTATTTATTGTAACTTAAGTAAGATGGAAAAGAACAGACAATTACTCAAGCTCATATATTAAATGATATTTATTTGTAATGTTTATGGAAGATATACTGTCATTCTCAATTTTTATAATGTGATATTAGTCACAGGAAAGCCTTATAGAGTATGAATTCATGTTATTTTAGTAATTATTCAAATCCCCAAATCTTACAAACCTTACATTGTTCCTCCATGTAAAAAGGGCTACCACAGAGATATTATTACCATGCTTCCAAAAGAGGCACCAGGTCTTATTTTAGGGGGATGTCTTACCCGTTTACCTTAGGACCACTTCAGCCAGGCTTCCCATGCCCTGACACTTGTCGCGCTGCTGCCTCACTTTTTCTGCAGCCACTTGCAGTTGCTCATGGCTGGAGGCTACCTGGCACATTGTGCTGGTGCCACTGCTCTTGGCAGGAGCGGCACTGGTGCAATGAGTCACGTGGCCTCCTCCATGAATGGCAGCACCAGCGTGATGCACCACGTGGCCTCTGGTCATGAGTGGTGATAAAGTTGGGCAATTGCACGACAGGTGTCGGGGAATGTGAGGCTTGGCTTGGCAGTCCTAAGTAAGCGGGTATGGGGCATGTGCAGCAGCTCCACCTCCCACCCTTGCTCTAGCTTGATTTTTATGCATGTGCCTCACCTCAAAACTAAGGCTTATTTTGGGGGATAAGGCTTATATTAGGTGCAAGCGTAAAAATCAATCTAGGGCTTATTTTCGGGATAGGTCTTATTTTTGGGGAAACATCAATCCAAGTCAAATCTTGGAATTTAGTAATAGTTAAAGAAGTGTGATAGAGATAAAAATGGCAAAGAGATGAATTGCACTGTGGTTAATAATTGGTCAGAAGCAAGAAGACCTAGAAACTTGGAATCAGTCACAGAAAGTTTATTAACAAAATTAATTCTCTACACACAAAGTGGGAAAATAATAATGGATTTGCTTGATGGCATTACATCTAAATCCTTTCATATTTATTTGTGTTATCTTACTTTTGATCATTTTCAATTATTCTGTTTGAAGTACATGTATAAAAAGAAATACGCGTGCATGCATTTATTATATAAAATAATATTACATTTCATTATAGCCAAAGTAATTTCAAGTATAGAATCAAGTTTAAAAACATAACGATTACATTATCTTAAATTAAAAGCATTGTAATAGCTTAAGCACAGAATGTAATAAAAATATGAAATCATAAATTATAACATACTAAAACCAGACCAAAAATAGCAACTGTAATGTACATAATAACAGATTCAGCCAAGACCTGACAATAAAGGTTCGGTTGGATTTTCCTAATGAAATTGCATTCACAGAGACTCTACCCTTAAACAGCAGATTGGCTGTTCTGTTTTGCTTAAGGCAAGTGGCTTCTCTATGTGTGCAGAATTGAGGCAGAACATTTTTATCTGCAACACAAAGCTTTTCGTTGAAATGGAGTGTACTTACTTCAACCCACCCATAGACAATAGGGATAACCAAAATAACCAATCATTATTTTAAGCATATACAAAGATAAATTTAAATCTTATACATCTTATATATGCATGTAAACCTTGAACTGGGTTTTGCAGACAACTGACAGTTGCAAAGAAAAAGCATAACACCTTCATGATATAATGTCCCTGTAAAAATTGTCAAAGTCAATCAAGCCTAAAAAAAGTTTGGATGGAAAGAAGGAAAAAATACTAACAATGACTCACATATTATACATAAAAATTGCAGAATTTTCTGTGATGCTTTAATAGATTTTCTTCAATAAGCTGTTGATTTTTGAATGTTGTTTTAATTGAGAATTATGTTCAATAAAAACATTGTGTATAGCTGCAACTTCCAGGATAACATGAAAGGATAAAGCATATTATCATTGTCCTTTATGGAGATGAAGTGTGTGTAGATCACTAGGAACAATCATAGCTGGACATTTATAAACACATAAATATATTCTAGTGGCTTTTCCCAAGAAAACAGTTGTTTGGTATGCAAAATTTATATTTTGGAAATTCTGTTAGATATATGTGGTATCTAAGCAGTCTACTGCTTAGAGCCTTTAATGAGAATAGAAACAATTTCAGAAATATATCCCACATATTTGACTTTTTAAGAAAATAAATCAATTTTTAGGTGGGTTGCACTGTAAGAGAGGAAGGATAAAATGTGCCAAATTTCAAATAATAGAACAAGATATTTCAGTTTCACCATATTCTCGCTCTCTTTTTAAAAAGTTGCTTCTAAGTAGGTTATGATTAAATTTATAGCAATAATATCATCTAAGTCATTGGTTCCCTGAAGATGTCCCAAAGCTTGATGACACAAGGAAAGTAATACTGGCATCCCTCAATAGACTTGGAAGCATTATCATGCTTGCCAAGTAGCTGAGATTTTTCTAAACCCTCAGTAATGCTAAAGCCTGATGTTTTGCAAAGTGTTGGTAAATATGGAAAAACTAACCTGCAGAAAGGTCATCTTAGTGGTAATCGCTGTCAGATGTAAAACCATAAGAACCACATTTTGCAGACTAGACTCTAAAGTTCAGCAATAGTATTTTGTAGCCATATCCTGCCTTACCAAATTCTGAACAATTATGGAGTAGATCATAAAACGGAGATTGAAACCTCACTTCTCCCATGAGTTCATCATTAGAGCTCAACTAATGAGAAACAGTAAAAAATTGATAGAAAATCTTTAATAAATGAATCAGATCAGCTTTGGCAAAAGCATTGTGAAATTCTCAAAATAACACTGATACAGTATATTGATCATATCAGCCAAGTCACACTTCATTCTTTTGTATTCATTAAGCTAGTAAGCAAGATTCTCTTAAAGTGTTCTATTACAGTTAATGCTGAGGTATGTGTTTTATACCTCAGGCTAACTGTCACATATTTTGCATTTTGTTGGGATTTATAAAAGCTACAAGAAGAAAAGAAGAATTAGCAGCTTTTATTGACACATTTTTGTAATGAAAGATGACAGTCAAGGAGTAAATTAATTCTACTCAGTGTGCCACATTTTCCTGGGCCATGTCCTATCAACTTTAGTAGAAGAAAACACATTGTCTTGATGGAAGACAGCCTAGTCATAATAAACTGTGAGCACTTACAGTAAAAAGGGCAAACCTTCTTCCAAAAACATAAATTCTACAATAAAGAACATAAAATCCACATTGGGAGGGGAGAAGCCTTCTATAATTACAATCAAGCATCTAAAATAAAATATTCCTATAGTTCAAGAACAGCAGGCTGTTACATTTGAAACTCTAGGGCTTTTGCTAGACTACAAATGCAAATGTAAGTCATATGAATTGGGGTGAGTGGGATTACAGCTGCTGTTTAAGAAGATTGGGAAAACTCCCAAATGGTATAGTTTGCTTCTCTTTTAAAAAATGGTAAGTTCTTAACTAAAGGTCATGGACAATTTGAAGTACAAAATGGATAATAAAACCTCATATTTGTCAATGTTTGACATACTAACTACCGAGACTTGAAAAAGTGGGAGATTTCCCTTCCTGATTTGTGTTTATTTCTTTCTGTCACTCATTTGATTCTCTTTCTTAATCTGACACTGAAAATAAAATCAAAGAACTAAGTCAGTTATTTTAATATAGTTTGAATGTCTTCTGCTCACTTGTCCAATTGCACATGAAAGCAAGTAAGTACTATAATAGTCAGAACAGACTTCTTGCATTTGAAGTATGACACTATATGCTGTAGATTTCTTTCTGATGAGACTTGAGAGCAAACAGGAAGCCAGTCCTGTTCAGAGGGATATTCTCCCCTCAAGGGAATTAGATTTTATTTTATGCTGCAATAACAGATAGGACTGTAATGCTATATTCTGTCTTTCATCATCTCATGCTCTTTATCTTTTGTTCCCATCCACCAATAATTTCATAGGAACTGAATTTTAAGGTAGCATAAATTAGCAGACAAGGATAATCCACTCTACATTTTAAAATGGTCTGGTAAATATAAAACATTTCCAGAGGTTTAACATAAATCTGATGCAATATGGAGTTCTTGATTAAGCACGCTGGCTGAGGAATTCTGGGAGTTGAACTCCACAAGTCATAAAAGGGCCAAGTTTGAAGACCCCTGTCTTAAACTAATGATAGGCTAGAGCAGGCATGTCAAACTGATGGCCTGTGAGCCAGATGGGTCACACTGAAACCATGCCCCCCCCCATTGTCACACAACATCACGTAATGTCACGAGTTTGACATGCCTGGGCTAGAGTTTTGCATGTAGCCAGAGGCTCCATCTTTGTGATATCTAATTCCTTCTATAATTGCAACACTAAATTTTAGTTTCCTGCTTGTAATTTTAGTTACCAAATTCAGATTTAGCACAGCTGAAAACAAAAACACTTAAAAAAAAACCCTAGGAACAAATCCTGCTATTCTTGTGCATAGCATGAGCCTCATACACTGCACAGTTCCTGACAGTTGCAGCCATTCACTTCTCAAACATAGGGCTTAATCTCTAAAACTATTTTTAGATCCAAAGCTTATGGTGTTCTTGGGGGAAGAAAAGATCTGTTAAATTATGTGTGAGATTCTTTTTTCTGATATAAAAAGGAATGTGTTCAATAAAGAGTAAACTTGGGAATAAGATTTAGGTCTTCCTCCATCTACATTAAAGTCCCAGTTTGGATAAGCTATCCTGCCTTTACTATTGTGAAAGTCAAAATATGGTTGTAGTTGTAGATACAGTGTAATATTCTGCAATGTACAAAGAATCAATTGACAGCCTAAATATGTGTTCCATTAAGTATCTAGGTACACAACTATGAATCTCAGGCTGGCTAAATATGTTTCTTGATTTAATGCCTAACAGTACTTTTATGATTTTAGTAGAGAAATAATTTTACTAACTCAGACCAAAGCCTGTCATGCTGAAATGCACTGGGAGCCATTCAGTTAGACCTACCACATTGAATAGCCCACTGTTTTTAATGGCCAGAGCTAAGGATAAGGAAAAGAAGAACTTGTTTGCTTTGTATTTCTCATGTAGATTCATTTAGTACTTCATTTGGAATGAATCCATGAACCAAAACAAGGCTATCCAATGTTTGTATATCTTCAATTTTTGCTATAGACTTCATTAAAAACAAAACTAAACTGTACAGAATGCTTAATATTAAGAAAATCGTTTCCTAACACAGGATACTTTAAGATCTTTTAATGTACCCAGTACTCATTGACTCCTCTGATATTCTGTTATTTTCAATGCATGAGCATTGCTATTTACAAACAGAACTCAATCATTTGCAGGCATGTCAAATTGCCGGTCCATGGGCCCGATGTGTCATACTGAAACTGCGCCCGCCCCATTGCCGGCAATGGGAAAAAAGTTGCAATACATTGTGTGACGTCAAGTTGCAAGTTTGACATGACATTTGGCATGATTTTGGAGTTTAGTAATCTATCTGAATAATTTGTGTACTTATGATCATATATGTTCCTTTATTATTTAATTAAACTTTTAGTTCATAACTAAAAATATTAATAATAAGAAAATTAGTATAAAATGTCTTTTTTTTTTACATAGAAAGAAATGCAATTAGGAGGTAGATATATCTAGCAAGAACTGGTCTCAAAGCAATTGAAATAAATGATTTGTTGCATCAATTAATTTCTTCTGTTACGTAATTAATTAAAAAATAGTATAATAATCTTCCTAAGCAATATTACCTTTTTTTTCTTTTAATTTTTTTCTGAATTTCTCTGGTTTTATGTTTTTTCTTTGTGCACAACATTCCTCCACAATATTTTTCCACTTCAGTACTTGTTAAAAATGTTATTTTGTTTATCTAACTCTTGCATTCAATAGAGACAATCAATTTCTCATTAGGCTTACAGGACTGCTCCCCCCATCTCTAAAAAAAGAATGAATCACATTCTTTTATTATTCAGTTCCTGGTGTGCACAAAGCAGGCACAAACAGAAATACAAATAATTATTTCTAGTATGTTACTCGGAAATGAGGTATTGATTGTTCTGCATCTGGGATCTGAAAGCATAATCTAAAATACATACTTTGGTAATAGTATAAATGATCTGAGGTTTCTAAATTTTCTGAATTTCTTTGAAAATTTTCTCATGGAAAGCTATTCTAATCTAAGCAAAATTTCTTTTTATCCAAAAACTATTGTGATGCACATTTATGTGTATTCACAGAAAATGCATCATCAACTCTCTTTGTTCATGCTTTTAAAAGACAGAAAAAACAGCTTACCAGCCAATGTCATATCTTTATAAATAACACAACAAGCACTTTTTTCTTTGATTTTTTTTTTTTAAGAATAAGCAGCCATGGATACAAGTAAATCCAGCAATACCATGAATATTTCCCCTGTATAGTGGGCAGTGGTTTAACTATATTGTTATCTTTTTCTATAATTGTTTCAAATACAAGTAAGAGGCTGGTAGGGTAGCTATTGGTTAACCTTAGTCAGAAGAGATGAATTCCAAGTTCAATAACTAGGAACAAATAGTGAGCTGCTAAATATTATCTTGCATTTGTTTTGATGAATGAAAATTTATTTTTGAAATTTATTTTAGAATATCTGTGTTCTTATACACTTTAACAACAATAAGGCTAAACAGAGTGTGTGAACTCCTCGCCTTTCATCCTACAGGTACTCCTCGACTTACAACCATTCATCTAAGCAACTCTTTGAAGTTACAATGGCATTGAAAAATGTGACTTATGACTGGTCTTTGCACTTACAATCATCACAGTCACATGATCAAAATTGGAGCACTTGGTAACTGGCATGTATTTAAGTTGCAGCATTCCAGGGCCATGTAATTTGCCACTTGTGACTTTTTCAGTCAAGGGAGAAAGTCAATTTGCTTAAGAACTGTATGATTCACTTCACAACTGCAGCAATTCTCATAACAATCATGACCAAAAGGTCACAAATTCAGGTGTGACTCATTCAATAACTGCCTTGCTTAGCAATGGAAATTCTACTCTGAATTCTAGTCATAAGTCAAGGACTACCTATCTCTCTAGCAGTCATGGGTTTCGTCTTCCTGTTTCAATTAAATTCCAAGGGAAGATACCAAGAAGAAATTTTTACTAGACTTTTTCAGACTGGGATGTGTAGGCACCCTGAGAGAACTCCCAAGTGAAGAAAGAAAAACAACACAAAACTACCATACCAGAAGGAATACTCTTATCCCCAGAATCAGAAATAACAGAACAGAGACTAGCAGATCAACGCCGATTTATAACACAAAATAAAGTATTCACAGAAACAGAATTGGACGAACTGCAAAGGTTTACCCAGGGCAAAGAAATCCAGGCCTTACCAGAAGTAATTCAGAATGTAGAGGCAAACCAGGGGGAGTTGGCAATGAAGGAATCCAGCAGAGATATACAACTGTTCTCATTTGGAAACCAGGCACCTCTTCATCAGGAAGAACAAAACCCTCTAACTAAAGAAATAAAAGAATTGAAACAAAGAATAACTGAGCATCTAGAACAGCACAAAAACAACAGAATAAGGCTACCGCATTGAAGCTTGTTCCAAAGAAACAGCTAGCACAAGCATTAAAAGATGCAAATACTGCAATATCAAGTATAAGCACCAATTCACTGCAAGAAAAAAACCAACTAATGTACAGCACAGCTACAGTTATAACAGAATACCTGGGATGCAAAATCAACAAAGAAGAAAAACAAACAAACAGTGCACCAGAAAAATGGAAGGTTAGAGTAGAAAATAAGATCAGCAAGTTAAGATCACATGCAAGCAAGCTAGAACAGATGAAAGAAAAGAAGCTGAAGAACAAGAAGACCAAAGAATACCTAATCAAGAAATACCACTTAGAAACAAGGAAGATCAAGGAAGCACTGGAAATAATAAAGCAACAAATAACAGCTATAGCCAGGAAAATCAGTAGATATGAAGCTCGAATTGCAAACTATAGGCAGAACCTCAAATTTCAATCCAATCAGAAATGTTTCTACCAATCCATCAATGGAGAAACTGCAAGGAATCAGTCAGTACCTGACAAGGAAGAAACAGTGCAGTTCTGGAAGCAGATATGGGATAACCCAAAGAAATACAACAAGGATGCGGCTTGGTTAAAAGAGGTGGAGGCAAATAAAACAGAAGTTGAAATGAAAGAACTAGTAATAACAACAAAAATGGTAGAAAAAAGAGCAAAGAAAATCAAAAATTGGTCAGCACCAGGTAAAGATGAACTGCATGGGTTTTGGTTGAAACATCTAACTGTTATACACCCACTCATTGCCAAGCAGTTCAACAATATACTACAAGGAGGAGAAATTGAAAAATGGCTAACAACTGGGAAAACCTACCTAATAATGAAAAATCCAGCAAAAGGGGCAACACCAGGTAACTACAGGCCAATTACCTGCTTACCAACAACTTTCAAATTACTAACTGGTGTGGTAGCTGATGCAGTACAACAGCATCTAGTTGAAAACAATCTCTTTCCACCTGAGCAGAAAGGAAACCGCCCCAATAGCAGAGGAACAAAAGATCAACTCCTAATAGACAAAATGATCTTGGAAAACTGCAAGAGAAGGAAGACCAACCTGAATGTGGCATGGATTGACTACAAAAAGGCATTTGACTCTCTGCCACATGATTGGATAATCAAGTGCCTAGAAATAACAGGAGTCAGTAGAAACATCAGAAAATTTGTGCAAAGATCGATGGCACAATGGAAGACACAGTTGCAGATCAATGGTGCGAGGCTGGGAGAGGTTAATATCAAGAGAGGAATATTTCAAGGAGATTCATTATCACCATTACTATTTGTTATTGCACTGTTTCCTCTGTCAACAATACTGAATAACTCAGGACATGGCTATCAAACATCAAAAACATCTGCCAGACTATCCCACCTCCTTTAAATGGATGATCTGAAGCTGTATGGAAAACATCATCTGAAATAGAATCGCTGCTCAACACTGTCCGTATATATAGCCAAGATATTGTAATGGAGTTTGGCTTGGACAAATGTGCCACACTTACTATCAAACAAGGAAAAATAGTGAAAACTGAAGGAATCAAGATGCCCCACGAAAATAACATTAAGAGTCTGGATGAGGGAGAGTACTACAAATACTTGGGTATCCTTCAAGCTGACAACATCAAGCACACTGAAGTCAAGAAAAAGATTAGAGGTGAATACATCAAGAGAGTGAAGAAGATCTTAAAGTCCAAACTCAATGGAGGAAATACCATAAAGGCAATCAACACCTGGGCAATCCAGTCATTAGGTACACAGCTGGAATAGTGGACTGGACTCAAGCAGAACTAAAAGCAATGGATAGGCAGACCAGAAAAATAAGGACAATGAATCATGCCCTTCATCCACGCAGTGACATTGATAGACTTTATCTACCAAGGCAAATAGGTGGGCGTGGAATGCTACAAGTACATCAGATGGTTGAAGAAGAAAAAATGGCTTTGGAAGAATATCTGAAGAACAATGATGAAGATGCACTGAAATTAGTATATCAGGAAGGCTTACTAACTACTGGAGAGACCAAACTGGCTACAAGAAAGACCAAATGAAGAACAGAATAGAGGCATGGGAAGACAAAGCACTATATGGCCAATACATGAAAAAAATAGCTGGGAAAGCAGATAATAATAAAACCTGGCAATGGCTAAGAGCAGGAAAATTGAAGAAAGAGACCGAGGGACTAATTCTGGCTGCACAAGACAAAGCCTTAAGGACAAATGCATACAAAGTCAAAATTGAGAAGACAGCAACAGACAGTAAGTGCCGCCTGTGCAAAGAAGCTGAAGAAACAGTGGACCACTTGGTAAGCTGTTGCAAGAAGATTGCACAGACTGACTACAAGCAGCGGCATGACAAAGTAGCAACAATGGTGCATTGGAAGATCTGCAAAAAATATCATTTGCCTGTAAGCAAAAACTGGTGGGATCATAAAATAGAGAAAGTCATAGAAAATGATAAAATTAAACTGCTCTGGACTTCAGAATTCAAACAGACAAGCACCTGCAACATAACACCCCAGACTTAACAATTGTCGATAAGAAAGACAAAAAAGTCTGGATAGTGGACGTGGCAATGCCTGGAGATAGCAGAATAGAAGAGAAAGAACTGGAGAAAATAACAAAATACAAAGACCTACAAATAGAAATAGAAAGACTGTGGCAAAAGCAAGCACGGGTAGTACCAATAGTCATAGGCTCCTTGGGTGCAATCCCAAAACACTGGAGCACCACTTGAACACCATTGGCATTGACAAATTCGCTATTAGTCAATTGCAAAAGGCAGCCTTATTAGGAACTGCTTCCATCCTGCGACGATATCTGTAATACCATCAAACATCCACATCTGCCTATCCCAGGTCCTGGGTAAGGACTCGATAGGTAGACAAAATGCCAAATCCAGTCTGAACATCTGGCTGACTGTGCGATGATCAATAATAATAATAATAATAGAGTTGAAATGATCTTTGAGGTCTTCTAGTCTAACCCCCTCTATACCATTTCATACAAAAATGGCACATGCTCACTGGGCCTGAGATCTGCCCCCTTCTAATTAAATCCTTATGCATTCCCATTATCCAGGTACATTAAGACAGATAAAATTTAGCTTACAAATGAAAGTAGAGAACACACAGGGGAAAAAGAAAACAAATAGAATATAATTCCTGCCAAATCCAAACTGCTTCCCCAAATTAGTGTCAGGTTTATGAGTCATATTATAGGTGAAGGAAATAACATTTTAGTTATTATAAATCAAAATATGGTTTGCGGTATAAGTCATAAACTTCACAATTAAAAAATTGTGGCAAAGATGGAATCTGACCCCAGGAAGCCAAATTATCCCATTAGGAAGACAGAAGAACTCGTCCCCTGTTCACTTTCCAAATCCACAAAAGTAGATCAAAATTTACTTTAAATGTTTTAAAGAAGAGCAATTCTGCTCTGATCAGATGGGAAAAAGTATCTAAATCAGCAAGAGTTTGAGTACAGTAGATAGTTTAAAATATGTGATAGACAAGCTAAGAAAGTAAGCCATATTTAGAGATCATGATATATAACTCTCTGTTTCTTTGTTTACATATGTATTTTGCCCTCAATAATACAAAATGTGCTGTGCTACTGGTTTATCACAATTTAATCACTGATATTTCACAGGCATGGTGAATATGTAGATTAAAAGAAATTGATAAATATTGAGGGTAAGTATGAAAAAACAAATCATATTAAGAAATTTACTCTGAATGATTGCTTAATGAAACTTTTGAAAAAGATTGAAAAGGGTTGTTTATTTATTTATTAATTATTTATGCCACCAATCTCCCCAATAGGATGACTCTGGGAATCCATAATCTTTTATGGATTAGCACTTTATCAGCTTCCTAAGGTGTTATGGGATATCTTCACTTTATATGTGTGTGTGTGAGAGAGAGAGAGAGAGAGAGAGGAGGGGGGAGAGAGAGAACACATAAATATTCAGAGATTTAGCTTTATTTTTGTCCCAAGAAGCATGCACTCACAAATGGAAATAGCCAGGAGCAGCTAAGAGGCCATATGAAGTTGAGAAAAGCATCAAATCTTTATTTATTTAGTTGTTTACATTGTGGCTTTTCACTTTGTTATCTTATTGTGATTGAAATCATGATTTTCATGGTGTATAAATGAAATCCACAACAATATACACATTTCAATCCTCTGAAGGTATATACTGTGCCAAATCTTACCTACATTTTGATAATAATATGGAAGTTTTTTCATTGAAAATTCTTTTGAAAACTGTTTTTTTTCCCTACCAAATTGAAGAAGAACTAATGCAAAAATGCATAAGATTTTACACTGCTAAGAGAAGAGGCAGTGGCCAAAAATCAAGCTACGAGCCTACTTTCAACAATATTATCAGGCATTTCCTGAACAGTTATTTTTGGTTCTTCTATTTACATTTCTGAAGACAAAATTGTAGTATTTGGATTAATGCAAAAACTGATATGATGCTTAGATTTAGAAGACCAAACATTTTTTTTAAATGTAGTCTTCAGGTACTGAAAATTATCAGTTATAAGTTATAGGTAAGGTGCAGTAACAAAAAAGGATTAATTATCAAATGTAAATTCACTAGAATTATTTTCTAAATGTGAGATAGATGATAGATAGATAGATAGATAGATAGATAGATAGATAGATAGATAGATAGACAGACAGACAGACAGACAGACAGATTGATTGATAGATAATAGACAGACAGACAGTTTGAGAAATTATGAATATGTTTTAGAATATTAAGGCAAGAAAAAGAAGTTATTTGTGGCAAGGAGCTACACACTGGAGCAAAAATAATGGGTATTACCCTCTGCTGTTTTTTCAGTTAATTTTTGATTAACATAATAGATTTTAATTCTTATAAGAACAATATAATTATTATTTTATTACATTGAATTAGCCCATAAATGTTCATTAGACCACAGTAAATTAGATGTTGAAGAATATTTGCAGGCAATGATTAAAGAATGAAATGTCCAGTGCACATACATCTATGGAAATCTTTTTTAATCTTCCATCTAGCAAAATCTCTATACCTTTCAAAGATATTTTTTGAACTACACATTACTCTTCACTCCTTCTAATAGGAGAATTAAAACATCTTGACTTCAAAAAAATTAAAGAATCAGTATTTCTCCTCATATGAATGAGCTCTGTGAATTTCTAGTGACTGTAACCCACCTCCCCCCAAAATATGAACTATGCTTGGGAATATTTTAGTTGTTTAAGCCTCATATGAATGTAAATGTTCAAGAATCCAACTCTAGAAAAGGATTGATGATTTATTCACACCAACATATTGTAAAAGTGAAAAAAAATACTTGAGAATTGTATAAATTATAGTGACAAGTATTAATCTAGTGACCAGACACTGGTAGAAATATATTATTCCAATGTGATACATATATTGATGTTACAATAGAAAAATGCAGTATCAATATCTGTATCATCTATTCTTATATCTATAAACACGTACATACTATTTGTATGAGAGGAATGTGTGAGTTTTTCTTTACAAAATGTAAATGCAAATTTATTTCTCCAAGAATGGTTGAATATATTGCAATTTTAAGAGCCAGCTGTCTTCTTCACTATTAATAGATAAAGGCTGCTTTATGGTCTGTATTGTCACAGAAAACATGCTGACATTCTTTAAAAACAATTGTTTCAGCATACTGCCTGGAGGTCCTCATTCATAAGAATCATCTTTGTTTAAAGTTGAAAGCTTTTAAGAGGAAACAAGTCTAATTAAATTCTGTTTATTTTACAAAGACGAAATTATTAGAAACCACTAAAGAATTCAAAGCTACAAAATGGCTTACTTTTTATCCCTTATTTCAAAGACCACATGAGAATTAGGATTCCTTACAACCAAATGATTTGATTAAATAACAGTCACAAAATCTGTAAAGGGAAAGAATAAGAGAATAGCAGGGATAAAATCACCCACGACAAAGAAAGAAAACTAAGAAACTGTTAAAAGAAATATTTTGATTTAGAACAGAACACAACACTAAAAAGGAAACGAGTATGTGCTATCCAGTTCTTCAAAGAGTGATATGATATTTGAGAAGTATATCTGCTTCTCTCACAAATATTGTATACACAAAATATTCAGCACAATATCACACATCCTCTTCTTACTCCCTGCCAAATATGAACCACTTGCTAGGCATTTCCCTTGTTATCTTTCATGCTTCCAAGATATAGCATTCTTATCACAGTTAGTAATCAACCCTGATTTAGTCTGGGCTGTCTTCTTTGTCTATGTTTTAATTGTTTTTAAGCCACTCCGAATTCGTTGGAGTATGTGGCCTTAACAAATTCAACTAACTGAATAAATAAACAAAACCTCGGCTCCATATTAACTAAAGGACATTAAATAGTTCAAGCCTATCATATACCTATCCTAAAATAATACTGTAAATTTATAATATATTCATTCAGGTATCCTACAGAACTAAAGTATAGTTTGCATGCCCTGAACCTGTCTAAAATATTGCTCAGAATAATTCTGGGCAGTTTTGGCATATTTGGGCTACAAGCAAAACTGAAGAGTGGATACCCAATATTTGTATTTTATTTATGCAAATTTTGATATTTAAACTAGGAATTACCTTCAAACCAAGACATTCAGGTTTTCAAAAATAGGTTGAGAAAATGTCGTTCGTGTATAATAGTAATATAAGATTACACACATATGGAGTGTGTAATCCATACGTCTGTGTGTGTGTGTGTGTGTGTGTGTGTGTGTGTGTAGCTTGTGACAGGAATTGATCAACTGGCTTGTCACTGTCACGAACTAAGAGAGAGTGACTGGCCCAAAGTCATCCAGCCAGTTTTCAAGCCTCAGGTCGGAGCTGAACTCACAGACCTCTGGTTTCTAACAGGTACTTTAACCGCTTGACAAACATTCTCCCATTTTATGCAAATGTTTGTGTTTATTTGTTAAAAATGCATTACATCTAGAATAAAAATCAGCAATGTGAGATAAAATTTTTCTCAAGTTACAACTTGAAAATATTTTTATTTTCCTTATAAAAGTAACGATATAAACATTTTACCATAGTTCAAAGTTTCTCAGCATTTCTGTCAATGCAACTCTTTAAAAAAAAAATAGAAATACCATAGAAAAAAGCCACTGTTTTTTCTAATATATGTTCCATAATTATATTAAAAGTAAATCAAGATTTATCATCTTATTTATTATTACTTTATTTTATATACTTTGATTTTATCTTAAAATAAACTCTTCTAGTGATAGTGCCAATATGTTACATGTAGCACCTGAAACTTTCCATTGTGATAAATTGAGGTTGCTTCTGAAGTTTTTGAAAAGCAGGGAGGAGAGGAGGAGAGTCCAGAGCTCTAATTCTTTTTTTAAAAAAACCCTAAAAAATAAAAAGGAATAGCAATGTTTAATTTGGTTGAACTGATAGTCTGTGATTTGATTCTAGAATTCAAGCAAAATGCATTATTTTTCTGGCTCAGGCCTGCCTAGAATAAATGAGTAGCATCAGTATAATTAACCAAAATGCTGAAATAAATTTGGAATTGCAATCAGAAATTAAACCTTTGTTTTAGAAGGTACGAGTAAAACAAAACAATGCAAAAATAGAAGCAAAACCTTAGAGTAATGTGATTAATCCATGTATTTTGACAACCTCATTTGCATCTACACTCCCTTTATCTTTCCTTAAATATAATTACCAAAAAATGAAATGTCTATGAGTTCACTTTGGCTGGCAGGATATATAACAGAATATTCAAAAATGAGCATTTTGACAATTATTGTTGCAATGTTGACAATTGCAATATTTGGATATATACTCGGTATAATTTCTGAAGATGCCCCTTCCATTTAGATAAGACAGTGTTAGGGAAGGAATGTGGCTATGAAGCTTCTTATGCAATGAAATTGGAATCTACAAAGTATGCTGAACAGTTAGGGTAAAACCAAAATCCATATGGCTGAAGCTAGACATATTGATTTGTTCATTTCTTTAAAAAATAACATTACAGTAATATTACAATATATCTTATTTCTGAGTAATATGCAATTATATTTTTATCGTCCCATATTTTTATGTATTGTGAAAACATAATGTCCTATTTCAGGGGTAGGCAACCTCGGCTCTTTTATGACTCATGGACTTCAACTCCCAGAATTCCCGAGTTGAAGTCCATGAATCATAAAAGAGCCGAGGTTGTATACCCCTGTCCTATTTGGTAGTCTAAAATTGTCAATAAAATATTGGAAGTTAAATATAAAGCCCAAGGATCTTTAAATTACTGAAAGAATTTCACAAGAAATATCTAGAAACTTCCCAAAATGGCAAATCAAAATAATTCTGGTTTGTATCAAGGTTAACCTTTTATCCCTCCCACTCATAGTCTCCCATCTTTCTTCTTGTTTGGATGAAAAATCTTCAAGAGTCAGGGCAATTGGTCACTTTGGAATCTCTAAATAATTAAATTATTTTAGAATTACCCACTTCAAAAATTCTATCAAAATGGTGTATGCTGTAGTTTTTCCAGCTTGCAAAAGAATAAGAAATGCATTTCAAAATACCTGTTCCAATTATCAGGTATAGTCAAGGTGGTGATATTTATAATAATAGTATTGATAATTCTAATTAATTCTACCAGTTCCTTTTCTGGTAGGAAAATTCATATTGTTAAGTACTGTATACACTGGTGATCCTAATATTTTGGTACCATAGCTATTTGTCCACTGTACTATTCATAGTAGAATTGCTAATTTACTTTTCTATTTGATGAAATGAGATCAATATAAAGCAAAATTGAATGCACATATTGCATGCTGTTGCCTCTTGTAAAGAAACAGACTTCCTCATGTATGTTTTGTTTATAATGTCAAATGGAATTCCCTTTTATGATGTTTATGAAGGTTTTACAAATCACTGCAGATTGTTTAAAACTGCTTACAGTATTTGGATGGATTGGTTTGCATTGCCTATTTGCCATTTGTGGACCTCCCCTAATTTTTATATTATTGCCTCAGACTGATGTTTTGGAAGAAGAAATAATGGATCTAGGAGTGATAAAAACAACCAGAAAGTTGGACATGATTGTTTTTGGCAATCAAATTATAATTTTCATTTTATTTCTGAGCATTTATATTTCATTTAAGACTTCAAGCAGTTTTCTAAAATCATATGAATGGTAAGTTAGGTTAAAGCTCTTTGGGTATTTCTATTAAACTGCTTTCATCAACTCAAATGGCAAAATATCACTTCTACTTTCCTGCTGACTGGTATTTTTATTTCCCACAGTGTTCCTTCAGTAATTTGTGTGGGTAGGTGTGCTTTCGAGGCAGTGTTGACTCCTGGGGACTGCCTGGACAAGTCCCTGCAGTTTTCTTGGCAAGAAGACGTGAGAGAGTAAGACCAGAACTCACAGTCTCCAGTTTTAGTCTGATGCTTCAAACATTATACCAACTAATTTTTTTACAAAGATATTTACTTCGTATGAATTCTGGTAAATTAAAATGTTTGTCTCTTTTAAGAGTGCTAGCCCAAACAAAAGAATGGCATGTTAAAAAAGCACACATTCACCTAGTAGTGACCTAAAGGAAATCCTGGACAGCTGTCTTTTTAAACATAAATAATTTTGCATGTATTTTGCCTCATTATTCCAGAATATTTTAGTATTTCACTCTTTTGTGACTATATTTGAAGGACAAATGAGGGTTGAAATGAGGGGTCCTTGGTGTTCTCTGATATTGCTTGTTTTCTTGCATATGTTTCATTACTCTAACTAGGTAACATCATCAGTGCTAGTAAGTTTCTTGATTGGGGTATTGCTTACTGATTGTTGGTCTGAAATTGCCCTTGGATTAATCTATGCTGATCCGAGTGCTGATTACTTGTGAAGAGGTGCCAGAGTCTTTTTCTCTTTTGGGCTGGTTGATTGTCTCTTTTGCACAGATGTTGTTAATGTCTATGTGTCTATTGATGGTTGATTTGTCAGAGTGCCAAATTTGTCTGAAGCAATCAAGAAACTGCCAAAGAACCATTAGTAAACAGCCCAACCAAAGAATCCCTAAGATGCCCCCACCCACATTGACAGACAAGATATCAGAATATAAACTGATAGCAATCAGCACTCCTTACTAGCATTGATGATGTTACCTAGTTAGGGTAATAAATGACTGCAAGAAAACATCAAGAGTATATTCTAATAATAAAGCTTTTTCTAATACTTACCACAATATCTGTTTTTAGGTTTATACGTTGCATACTTTGCTGTCTGTATATTATTAAATTCTCCTGATTTTTCAATAAAACAAAGTAAATGAGCTCTTTGAATAATTGAAAGCAAATATCCCTTTTATTTCCAAGAGAGTTTATGTTACAAACAAAGTAAGTTAACATAGTGATTAATTTTGTTTAAATAATTAGTGTCTTGGTTGCAAGACAGAAATATTTACTAGTTCCTTCAAACCAAGTCAGCTTTCTCTCCTTACTCTTCAGGTAATGAATAACCATGAGTGTGTATATTAATTTAATCTTCTTTTTCCAGTTTTACATTAATTTAAGACTCCTATCTTTACACTCATCCTGATTTCCTTGTAAAGTCTTTGCCACATTAATCTGCTGTTTTCAGAAATGAAGTATAAACCCTTAAGGAGGCTAGGTACTTCTCAGGCTCAGCTTTTACTTTAGCTACACATAAATGGAATATGTAATTATTTCCGTGACATTAAGCAAAATCCCAGATAATAAAAGTCAATTATTATTAAATATGCAAATGCACATTCCAATTGAAGTTTAATTTAAAATGATTATAAAAATGAAAGGATTGCTACCATCATGTAGTTAATGCAAGACACTTAGTCTTTGTCCCCATTCTCTTCATCCAGGTGATTTCGAATGGGTAAAATTGTCATGATATTTCAGTACTTGATGAATCACAGGCCTTTGTGGGAGAATCATTTTGGGGCAAAGCAAAGTCAGCTTGGATCCAATGGATCTAAAATCACTTCTGACTTATTTGTATCTTTAGTGAATGTCCCATTTTAAAGCATGCCACCAATGGATATATTATCACAATTTCTCTACCAGCATGGCACTATTCCATTGTAATTCATGTATAATTATTCCATTATTTCAATTTAATGGTGCAGGATATAGCTTGAATAACTCAGGTCTGATAATTGGCATCTGCAATCAATGTAGTTTTAATGTGCTTTATTAAAGTTACAGCTTTCGTCATTCAAAGGCATAAAATATTACTTCAAAGGTTGGAGGGTCTTAAAAGACAAAAAGAAAAAGAATTCCCCACTGTATTAAGCACCATTCTGTGACTGTTTTTTGTTAGCCTTGACCTGCAATTGTACTTATTTCCTAGAGGCAACTGAAAAATATTAGATTTATTAACAGATGAGCAGAATTCACTTGGCAGTTACATTTTATTTCTAGTAACCACAAATTCCTGCCTTGTTTTATATAATGTAACCTATTCCCTCAGAACAAATATATCTTGATTTGTTGATCAGATATAAGCATTCCGAATGCTTGAAAAACATAAAAAAGACTGTAGGGTGGGGTTTTGTCATGCCTCAAGTTAGTAAAAGGTATCATATTGAACTACTGTTACCATTAAGGTTAAAACATTTAAACCCAATGTATGATATAATTTTGTGGATTTTTAAAAAAAAATCAAGAGGATTTAAATATGTTTTTATTCTGGCAAAAAAAAATGCTTCAATAGTTGGCAAATTATTCTTTTATCCTACCACAAAAATAGTAAACATGATCAGTACCCAAAACTAGTGCACAACCACTAGAATTTGAGGATTTTTTCCAACATTTGAAATGGATAAGTAGGACAAATTGATTTTCATATGAAACTTCTATATTTAACAATGTGTTCTAACCCACTAAATTTACTCTCACTGACACAATCCAACCAAACAGTTTCCAAGTGTGGCTTTTGAACATGTTTAAATCCAAAACCCATCTTTAATTTCATACTGCAATGTGAAGTATGTTCTGATTTATTTTTAAGTGAACATTGTAAAGTAATCTAATATAAATGTAATGTCTACATCAGGCAACCTGCAACTTTCAAATTTTGTTGTTATTGCTGTTAAAAGGGCTTTAGAATTCTTTCTAATTGCAATTACAGAAAATCACTGACTTTTTAAAGACAGTATAAAATACAAAAACACAGCCCATTTTAAAAAAAAAATGGAGTAGCGCGTTGCCCATCCTCATTACGTAGCTCATTTAATTGAAGACTACTAAAGTTTTCAGCATAGCATTCAAAAGGCAATCCAGTGCTGATCCCCTAATATCAAATTTGACTGCTTTACATTTAGACCCCACTTTATACTGTATTTAAATCCTTGATTCAGACATGTATTTCATATAGTTTTTGAATACAATTCAAAATGATTTTTCTTTTAATTTTTAAGAGCTGAAACCCCAACCATAACTCATAACATTCAAAAGAAATAGAATTTCATACACTTATACAGTCTCATAAGGCACATGAGGAATCGTGTGTTCTTTTTTAAAAAAATGTATGGATGTACTGAATATATTTAAAGTCAAGCAACTGTTTATTTATTAAATTCATAATCCAAAGAGCTCAAGGTAGCTTGTATGAGGATGCCACTTCATTTTTATCCTAAGAACAATCCTGTGAAGCAGATAGGGCCCAAAATCACCCAGTGAGTTTTTATGGTTGACAGTGGACATGAATGAGACCGTTAACCAACACTTAAATCAGTACCATATCACTGTACCACGTGGTCTCTCAATTTTTACAACTATTATGGTTCTTTGCATAGTCAGCCAGATGTTCAGACTGGATTTGGCATTTTTAGCCTCCTATCAAGTTCTTCCCAAAGATCTTGGATAGGCAGATGTTGATGTTCGATTATGTTAGAGGTATTGTCACAGGATGTTAGCTGCTGGTGTGCAAGAAGTACTCCAGTTGTTTTGGGATTACATCCAAAGTGCCTAACTTAGTACTACTTTTCCTTTCTTTTACTATAATCATTTATTTCTTTGTTTTCTAACTCTATATATTTGTGACAGGACTTTTCTTCCAGTGGTTCTGCAGCTACTAGCCATGATTGTTCAGCCAATAGTCCTAAATCCTGTAGCCCATTTTTACAAGATGTCCAGGTACTCCAAAACCTAGCATGGTCCTTGTTGATCTGAGTGATGACTAAGCCATTATGTTTTTCTATAATTTATGTCTCAGCATATTTTTTATGGGAGAGACACTCTTTGTCTGGCTGCTCTAATGAGACTTGTCTAGTATGGTTCAACCTCTGGCATAGCTCTAATCTTCCTCAGCATACACAAGCCCCACAATGACATCAAGGTAATATTTCATATTATTATTATGGCTCATTGCAGAATCAGCCAAGTATTCAGATTGTATTTGGTATTTTTCTTTCCCAAGGGACCTAGATAGGCAGATGTGGATGTTTTATGGTATTACATATATTATTGCAGGATATTATTAGTAATTTTTATTTATTATTTTTATGCCCATCTTCTCTAAATGGCAATGCTTTTAGTTTATTAGAAGATAAACAGAAATGTTATTAAAATATTAAAAGAGTGCAAATTAAAACTATACAAAAAAACTATACAAAAAAAAAAAAACAGGAGCAAGAGACAGACAGCACAGGATTGAGGTCTTCTTACTCATCAACCACCTCCAGCAGAGAGTGCCCCATCAGGGCCCCAACCCAATCAGCAAAACCAAGTTTTAATATCCTTCCCAAAGGCAAAAGGATTGGAGCAGTTCTCATCTCTGATGGTATAGCATTCCACAGGGATGAGACCATTGGAAAGGGTTCTACTCCTTGAGCCTGCCTGCCAGAAATTCTTTGCAGTTGGGCTCCATAGCAGGCCTCTTCCACTGGTGTGAATTGGGTTGGCTAGTCCCACTAGAGTGAGACAGTTTTCAGGATACCTTGGACTCATGCTATATAGGGCTTCAAAGGTAATAACCAACACTTAAATTAGACCTCGAAGGGCCTCACAGTAATAAAATTCATTATGCCTAGTGATTGTAGGCTGCAATTTAAAATTGTTATTTTTGTATAAAATAAGCAAAACTAAGATAAAGGGCATACTCTATTATCAAGTGTGATACAGTGGCAAAATAAAGTATAAAAGAAACTGTAGAAGAGCATCTTTAGATAACAGCAATAAATATCTTTTTTTTTTCTTTAAATGACAGAAAGAAACAGAATAACAAACAAATCACAGTGTTCGCCTGCCATGAATGGCTTCACTGAGTGCAGTTTCTATGCATTCAGATTTTGAAAGCAAGATCAGGATCATTTTTTTATGACAGAGCTATCATAGGCAATGAGGAAAATACTAATTATATTACAGAATAGTGAAGGATTTTCCATACATTTCAGAAAGTTTGCAGTGGCCTGTTACACAATTCTTTCTTCCATTAGGAAAATTGAATTGGATAAGTCGTGTTGAAATGCTCAGTAAGATAAAATGATTTGTATAAAGGATTTACGCATAGACACAATACTCTACCCCACAAATATATTTAAAGAGAAGTTAAATATGTAAAGCAGAACACAGTTAAATAGCTCCCTTGGCTATTGATACATTGAGCTTATATGTACCACTTTACCAGTACAGACCAGTAACCCACATTGTAATTATGTTTTTCTGCTACACTTACTGTATTTTGCTTTCAGTTTTTAAGTGGTGCTGTCCATTTTACTGAGGCAGTTTGATTATTTTCTTTGTAGAGGTGAGGTCACAATTCATTCAGTGGTGACTAGAAGTCTTCCAATTTCTATCCTGATGCCTTTACTACTCTACCAGTTTGGCTCCTTCTAATGTCTAGGTTTTGGCATGTCTAGTCAATCAAAAGGACCAAATATTTAAGCTCAGTTTCAGGTTTTTTTTGGATGTCATTTATTTCCTGAGATAACTATAAAATGGTCCCAACACTATTTTCTTTGCTTTATTTATGTACATATAGCAACAAATAATGGTGGGAAGGAAGAAAGGCAGGAGTGGATCAAAGAAAGCTAGAAAGATAACTGGCTTTGTATAAGAGAAGCATTAGTGTTCAGCCAGATGAACACCATTTTCATTTTTACGTATTCTATATATGTATATATGTATATGCACGTGTATGTGACAAGTGACAAAACAGATTAAATGTTCTTTTATCTTTTATCACCATTGTCTATGGAGGTTCTCAGTCATTCAGGTCATGGTTGTCTCAAAGGTGCTTTTTCAAAAGGCAACTGGACTTTTTTTTTCCCTGGAAGACATTTTGTTCAATTTTAATGTAGATGGCCTTTTTGACTCCTCTATCAAACCAGTGGTCTTTTCTATCCAGAATGTGGACTTTGCTGTTTTCAAAAGAGTGGACTTTGTCTTTCAAATGCAGAAGGACTACTGAGTCTTCTCCTGAAGGGTTTATTCTCCTATGTTGTGCCATGTATTTGTGAAATGGTTCCGCACCCATTTTCACTATTCAGATGACCCTGAGGGCTCAGATCAACCTCCAAGTGGCTCAAAGAGAGAGTGCTGGTGGCCAAATGACTGCAAGGAATATAAATCCTTCCATTCTCCACTATTCAGTCAGAACTGAAGAAGCTTCTTGGATGAGAAGCGAAATGCCTTAAAAAAACAAAGAAAGTACAGTTGCCTTTTTAAAAAGCACCATTGCTTTGCTTATGGAATCTTGAAATAACTGCACAGCTATTTACTGATTACTTTGATATAGAAGAACATTTCCACAAAATATAGTATTATTATGTGCTCACATACTGAATATGTTATTAAATGATATGACATATGATACAACTTGAGAGGCTGCATAACTTTAGTACATCACAAGCTGGTTAATAAATTACATTGGCAATTTTGTTTGTTAAATATTTCTCTTTTAAAAAAATAGTGAGAATGAAAATAGTGATTCTTTTGTTTCATCTATAGCAATAACTATCTACCTTTTCTAGTGCCAGATATCAGCTTCCCATTGCAGTGTGTAAAAACAATATTTTTTTCATTACTGTCCAGTTTTTATACCCAAATGCTTAATTATGAATAGGTGATAAAGAAAAAGGGGACAGCATTACTTGAGAATGTTGGGTTTCATTTCAACCAAGGATCTGGAAATTAGATTTGCAAACATCCATATTACATTCTGCTGATACATTGCATTTTTCTTATATATGACTATGTGAAAAGCAAACAAAAATAGGAAGAAAATGAACAACAGCAATACAAAATCCACATGCAGAACATATTGATACCATTCACAGAGTTCCCTGGTGGCTTTTTTAATCTCATGCTGGGTGGCATGTTTTAAGTTGAGGGCAAATTCTGTGCTAGAGGTCAGGATTTTAATTTCATATCATAGTTCAGTTTCATGCTCGTTTTGCTTTGCTGGATAAACGTCTGCTAACAACACTATATGGTTACTGTAAAAGAAAAAATACATTCCTTATGGATACAGAGACACATACACAATATCCAAAATTCCTTGTAAGTATCTCTGTAGTTTGAGATGTTAAAAATGTGGCCAGGTTTATCAATAACACAGCTGTATTTCTAGGAGTTCCAGAGTGCTCATAATAAATAGATTTCTTTATGAATTTGAATACCCCAAGGAAAACAGCTGTATTACTATAAAGGCTATGAAACCTCAGGAGACTCTGAATGTATTCTTAAATAATACTGTAAGATATATTTGTATTTATTTATTTTTTTCTGTAATAAATTATGGACAAAATATATAATCACTTACACATTGTAGGACTATGCTATTTTTTAACATTTTTGATTGATAAGGCCACAATAAAGTGTCTTGTTTAATTATAATAGTGCCAAGAAACATTACAAAAATAATTATAGTATACATGTTGCAATGATTATTAGACAGAAATAAAATAATTTAATTAGAATGGAAATATTATGAATACTGCAGATATGAAAAGATCTCAACTCCACCAAAGCTTTGAATGTAAATAAAAACCAAAGTAAAAGGAAAAAACCTCCATGTTTTTAAAGATATTATTAATATATAGCAATGCTGTTGCTATCTTTTAAATAATGACACTATCTATCAGAGCAGTTTGCTTTCAGGTTCAATTCAGGGTAATGGTTTTTGACCTTTAAAGCTATTCATAGAATGACTGATCATTTTCACCTAATTATATCTCCTGGTCCCATCAGGTTTGGCAGAAGAGATATGCTACAGCAGGGGTCCCCAACCCCCTGCCCATGGAACCAGCACCGGGCTGCAGCATACCAGCAACCCAGCTACACAAACAAGTAAAGCCCCATCTGCTGGATGCAGGCGGCCCATGAAACCACACCCCTCTGTTCTGCAGAAAAATCTTTCTCCACAGAACTGGTCCCTGATGCCCAAAAGATTGGGGACCTCTGTGCTACAGGACGTGTCGGCAATAAAGTTTCATCTGGTCCTCAGAGATTGATCTTCTCCAGCATGATTGGATGGAGAACCCACGGATGGGTTGTCTTAATCTATCTGCTCCAATTAGACTAAGTCTGAAATTTAGTACCGCCCCCTCTGTGCCAACTGCACCCCAGTTTTAGACTTAGTCTCTTTGCCCCAAGACGCGTTTTGTCTTCGCTCCTGGAGCAGAAGACTGTATGATGGTATCATTTTGGAAGACCCTCACAGAAATTATGATTTAATGGAATGGCTGCATTGTTTATAACATCAATAATTTCTCTACTATATTGCTATTAAAAACTGAGCAATTTCACAAAACACAACTAATGGGTCCCAAGACCATTGTTGTAGAAGTTATATTTTTGGTATCTAGCATTTAGCAGACATATAATTAAGCTCTGCAGACTTAAATGGTTTGGAGAAACTTCACATGAGCCACTATTTTTAACTTCACATGAGCCACATGAGTTCTATTGACTAAACCAGTCCAACTTCTTTTTTAGTTTATGAGCAAGCTTAAGAAAAAATATGACAATGCTTTAAGGAATCTATTCATTAAAGTTAATATGGCTATTAAAGTGAGCAAACTTTAATGAAGGAAGAGAAATGCTGTGCTTGATCCAGAATTTACTGAAGAAATAATTTTGACCCCTAAGAACTTGTGCATTTTAAGAGCAGTCAGGAATAAATTAAAATAAAACAAATTTGTATTTCTTTAAAAAGATTTTGATAAGCTATCAGTTACTAATAATTGATTTAATTCCAGCTAAGGCACCTAACCTTTTCAATTGTAGCATTTTTTAAAGCAAACATTTCTTTCAGATTTAATGTCTCCCAGAGTTACATGTGATTAAGTTAATATTGATAAAGAACTTGATATGCCAGTAAAAGGGTGTAATAAAAAAAACACATTATTATTTCAAGAAATTAAATTAGCTACAATGTTTTGCATCACATAGCTGGATCCTGAGATATGTCTATAGTCAAGAAGTGGTCCTGGAACTCAGGAAGGGGAGAGTTGAAAGGTGATTCTTTTATTCCTGAAGCTGGCTGGTTTTCATAGGATATTAAAAAGTTTTATGATAATAGCTTGATATGAGCTTTTAGTCACTTCTTCTTTGGTCTAAGCCAGAAATAGCATGAGAAAAACTTATTTCTCCAAAGGGCTCCAACTAATAGCACAGAGAACTTGTTCTTTTTCTTATAGGTAATATGGTAAATATATCTTGATACACTTTTTGCTTCATAGGCATATACACAGAGAAGGGAGAGATGGATGAGTGGAGAAAAATTCAGAGCCACATTATTTATCCTAAATAATGATGGACAAATATTTTTACTGATCTTTTTTTGAAGAAAAAAAGGATCACAGAAGTACTGTTTTTACACAAGTACAGTACTATTCACCATTCAGTTACATTGGCAACTAAAGCTTCATTCATTGAAACTAGCCTTAGATATATAATCCTGGAAAAAGCAGTGTTGCTTTAAACATTGCAGAGAAGTGCTGCATTCACATCCTGTACATCTTTTGCTCCATAGCCAAAGTGCTGTAGAAACATAATGGCCAGAAGCGCCCTCTTACCTCAAATTAACTGAATAATTATTAATTAAAATTGTATTGGTCTATTATCTGTCTGTCTGTCTGTCTGTCTACCTACCTACATACCTATCATATTCATCATCATCATCATCATCATCATCTCATCATCATCATCTATCTATCATATGCTATAAGCTCCTACCCTGGTGTGTTTTAAGTAGGATATTCACAGCTAATTAGTTAAGATTCATCATCACTATCATCATCATCATTATCATCACCATCATTTTAGCCATTATCCATCCAGTGCAGGATGAAGGCCTCTTCCACATATTTCCAATCTATACAGTCCTGAGCTTTCTTTTTTCCTGGACCCACAATTCTTGCTGAAGCTAAGATTCATGATAGTAATATTTATTTCCAGGTTTAGAAGAAGTTTGATTCTGAACAACAGCTGATAAGGAACAACAGATGAAGCATGTTTCCTAACTTACCAATGATACATGGGTATTGTGGGAACAAAGATTTTAGACTACACAGATTCAAATTTATCCAATGCTCTTATTTTACTAAGCCTCCATAACAGTAGATAATTTTGTAAAATTTCAAAAACTAATAGTGAATATTAGTGAAACCCAACTATTGCAACAATACCAGAAATCATGCTGGCATAAAGATGAATTGTGCTGATTACCTTCACTTTTCTTTATGTTTGTGGCTGGCAGGCATTTTACAGGACAGGAAATAACATATCAGTACCTTAAATCATGTCCTTGGGATCATATATGGGTGTTTAGTTGGGATATCAGTCATTTCAGTAGCATAAAATTAGTACTCAAAATACACTATTATTTTTATTGCCCTTAGGTATCATATTTCCATGAGATATGCCATTGCCTTACTTAGAAGGTTGTTTTAATTACTCAAATAACTACCTTTGATTATGAATGTTATTAGCTTCCTGGTTCCTGGTAAATCACTAGTTCCATTTTTTACTTTTTAAATTTGATGTAAATTCCTTAATCTGTTATGATTTGGAGCTCCAACAGTGTCTTTAGATTAAGTTAAAATTCAAAGTGGGGAGTACAGTAGATGAATGAGCTGGAGAGTTAATATGTATGAATGAATACAGAGACAACATACAGTGCACAGCCTGCTATTTCACAGAAGGCTGATATGTATTTTGACCTCTTTATCTTTATTATAGTACAATTATAGGGTCTTTTTTGGTATGTCTCTAACCAGAAAAATAGCATGTAGAAATCAATTTTTGGCAGTGTGCAATAGAGATCCTGTATTTCATATATATTTCTTGTTTTAATCATGATGCAGAGATACAAAGGAGAGGTAGAACAAACAAAAACAGAAGATATTTTATTAATTTTATGTAACTTTTTAATATAACATTTATATAACAACTTTGTATTTGAAAAAACATCTGATTTCAATTTTGGTAGGCTACCATCTACTTACTTTGGAGGTCCTTTTATTAAAAGAAATATATTGTAAATTCTGTAAATAAGCAAACAATATAGGCACATAATCAGCTAGTATAATTAATTTAGATTACCAAATTTTATTTAGGTTGGAACAATGAATGACATAATGTCTTTCTCACATTCAGAGTGAGACTATTCTTAAAATATTTATGGTCCCAAAAATATAATCCCTATCTCCAAATGATAAAAGCAATGGCAATAAGTAATAAATATATATTAAATGATAAATATTATAGCTCAAAGGTGCTGTGATTTTATATTATTTGGGTAACCCCAAGATTTCAATAATAATTTATCTAATAGGTATATTAAAAAGTAAAACCACTGTGATGGAATGGTTAAAATGAAGGTGAGGCCAGGTTCAAAAGTATACTTAGTTACACCAAACAAACACTCAGGCAGAAGGGGCGTTGTCTTACCTGAATACCTTTTCTCAGCATGAGGAATGTAGACTCCACGAATGGGTTGATTTAGTCTTCTAGCACAATCAGACCAAACAATCAAAGTAGCCACGCCTCTGCAGGGTCTGACCATGCCCCAGTTTCGAAAGGGCGAAGCGAATGATTGTGTGACGTGATGGCTCCGAACTGCTGACACTAACCTAACTGCTAGTAATGATTAGGGAGGGGTGGAGTCTACATTCCTCATGCTGAGAAAAGGCGTTCAGGTAAGACAACGCCCCTTCTCCAGCATGTAGAGGAATATAGACTCCACAAATGGGACATACCAAAGCCCCTATGATCCCATGGGTGAGAAGCAGGTTGGTTAAGTGTCAGTGCTGAAATGGACCACTTGTTGTAAAACCCGACAGCCAAAAGTGGCCTCCGCGGAAGCAAACTTGTCGAGTTTGTAGTGGTGAATGAATGGTGAAGGGGATGACCACGTAGCCGCCTTACAGATGTCCTCTATGGACGTCTGAGTCTGCCACGCCACCGATGTGGAAGCACTATGAGTAGAGAGTGCTGTCAGGCAGCTTGGGACAGGTAAAGAGGAAGCCTGGTAAGATTGAGCGATACAGGCCTTGATCCACCTGGCTATAGTAGAGGAGGAAACCTTCCGTCCCTTGGAAGTTGAGAGGAAAGAGACAAACAATGCCTCCAATTTGTGAAAGGAAGCTGTCCTCTTAATGTAATGATGTAATGCCCTACGTACATCTAGGTAATGCCACTGCTTTTCTAGTGTGTGAGAAGGATTGGGACAAAAGTTTGGTAGTACAATGTCCTGAGCCCGGTGAAACAGTGTATTCACCTTGGGAATGAATGAAGAATCTAACCTCAGCACCACTCTGTCCTGATAGAAGGTACACAGGTCTTCCCTAACTGAAAGAGCAGCCAGCTCTGACACGCGTCTCGCAGACATGATGGCTACTAGGAAAGCCACCTTGTGGGACAAAATGTGAAGAGGACAAGACCTTATAGGTTCAAAGGGAGACCTAGTGAGTGCCTGCAGAACACGAGGTAGTTCCCAAGATGGATACCTGTGTACTACCGGAGGTCTGGTGTTGGAGACTCCTTTCATAAAGGATTGGACCCTGGGATGATGGGACAATGGAGTGGCGTTGGCACAGGTGAACACCATGGAAAGAGCGGCCACCTGTCTACGCAAGGTATTGGGTGCTAAGCCCTTATCCACTCCATCCATGAGGTATTCAAGAATCACTGGAATAGTGACAGAAGAGATAGACAAACCCTTACAGGTACACCAGTCACAGAAGTTCTTCCAAGTGGCATCATAGATTCGGTTCGTTGCTGGCCGTCTGGAAGTTTGGATCATAACTATCACCCTTGAAGAGTAAGATCCGCACATCAGGAACTGGCGCTCAGATGCCAGACGGCTAGTTGTAGCCACTGTGGGTCCAGATGGCATATGGCCCCCTGTGTTAGAATTATCCTCTCTGGAGGGATTTGCCAAGGGGTGGCTACAGCGAGGTTCATGGGATCCGTGAACCATGGACGCCTCGGCCAATACGGGGCCACAAGGATTAGCTCCGCCTGTTCCTGTAACAGCTTCCTGATGATGGCCGGTATCAAGGGAAGGGGTGGAAATGCATATAGAAGGCCCACCAGCCAAGGGCTGCAGAGGGCGTCTGCTCCTTCCGAACCCTGGGATGGGTACCGAGATAGAAACTGGGGAAGCTGGGTGTTCTTTGGGGATGCAAACAAGTCGACTTTGGGCCGACCGAAACGGTGAGTTATCTCCCGAAAGAGACGGGGATGTAGACGCCACTCTGAATGATCTATCGTAGATCGACTAAGAAAATCTGCCTGGTCGTTTTCCACCCCTGAAATGTGTTCCGCCTTTAGGGACAACAGATTCTGTTCCACCCATGACCTCAGACACTGGGCCTTGGACATTAGAATCCGCGATTGAGTGCCACCCTGCCTGTTGACATGGGCCTTTGCCGCCACGTTGTCTATCAGAATCAGCATGTGGCGGCCCACCAACTTCTTGTGGAAATGGTGAAGTGCTAGGTGTATGGCTCTGAGCTCTAACCAATTGATATTTTTCTTGAGATCCTGTTGAGACCACCATCCCTGGGTGAATTGGGATTGCAGATGTGCCCCCCATCCAAACAGACTGGTGTCTGTGGTCAAGGTTACCCGAGTTGGTTCTCTGAGCAGGGATCCTTTGGACAGTGCTGGGGACAACCACCAGATGAGGGACGTGAGTGTCTGTGGTGGGACTCGCACCCTCTGTGGAAAACATGCTACACCCCATTTCTGGTAAGGGAGTAGAAACCACTGTAGTTGTTTCGTATGAAGCCTGGTCCAAGGCACTATGGCAATACATGAGATCAGTTTCCCTAACAGCTGTGACAGCAGGAGCAGGGTTACACGTTTCTCCTTGCACACCCTGGTGACCATCGTACGTATGCTGAGCTGACGCTCCTGAGACAGGAAAACTCGGCACTGGCTGGTGTCTATTATTGCACCTAGGTGGAGCAAACGGTTTGTTGGGATCAGATGGCTCTTTGGGAAGTTGATCATAAATCCATGATCCTGGAGTGTCTTGATCGTCAGTGCCACATCTGAACGGGCGTTCAGTGCCGAGGAAGACTGGATTAGGATATCGTCCAAGTAGCACTGAACGCGGACTGGTACCAACCTGAGCTGTGCGTTGAGAACCGCCAGGATTTTGGTGAAAACCCTTGGAGCTGACGATAGGCCGAATGGCAGGGCCCTGTACTGATAGTGATGGTTGGAATACCTGAATCTGAGGAAACGCCTGTGATTTGGATGTATGGGAACATGCAGGTAAGCTTCTGTCAGATCTATGGATGTAAGAAAATCCCCTGGCCGAATACTGCCCAGGATAGAATGAAGAGTTTGCATCTTGAATTTTTGGTAAATTAGGTACTGATTTAGAGCCTTGAGGTCTAGGATTGCCCTCCATCCTCCTGAGGGTTTTGGTACCACGAACAAGATGGAGTAGAAACCCAGTCCCCATTGATCTGGGGGTACCTGCTCTATTGCCTCTATGCTTAACAGATGACAAATGACCTCCTCCATGAGACCTTGTTTCATGGGATTTCTGGATAGGGGGCAGGAGATGAAGCACTGAGGGGGGCGTGTGAGGAACTCCAGAAACAGTCCATCTCTGATAGTGGTTAGAACCCAATTGTCCGTGGTGGTACTTTCCCATTTATGGAAATATAGTGCCAGTCTTCCGCCAATGGGAGGAATCCGCCTCAAGTCATTTTGACTTTCAGAAAGGACGAGCTCCTCTGCCGCAAAAGGGCCGCTTAGCCTGGAATTGTGGCTTTGGCTTGTCTCTGTAGCCGGACCGATCCAATGAGCGGTCCGGCCCTGCTTGAAAAGGCCGATACCCACGCCATGTAGTTCGGTCTGAGCCAGACTTGAACAACGGATGCCGGTTGTATGCAGAAAAATGTCTGCCCGTTTTTTTGATAACATGAGCTAGTACTTTCATCTTTTCTTTGTTTTTAGTCAGTTAGTGGGGGAGTGAGAGCCTCCCCCAAAAGGCGACCCTTTTGATATGGTGCCGCAGCTACTCTCCATTTGTGCCTGGTATCGGCCTTCCAATTTTTTAGCCAGAACAACCGGCGTGCGGCCACGTTGGAAGCTATGGCCTGAGCTGAATATTTGGCCGACTGCAGAGACACATCCGCCATGTATTCCAGTGTGGCCCTTAGTTTAGTGACATCCTGGTGAACCCTTACTTCGTCTGGGGATAATCTGGCCTGTAATTCCCTGAGCCAGATTAATGCAATTCTGGCGAAAAAGGAGTTAGATGTTGAGGCTCTTATAGCCCAAGCTGATGCCTGATGGGTCCTTTTGAGGGAAATCTCAGACTTCTTGTCCTCAGCCTTAAGGGCCTCGGACATATCTCCTGGATTTTGGTATCTGACAGTATGGGGGCGAGAGACTCGTCTACACTCGGAACTTCGAGGACATCGTTGAGGGAAGGGACCATATCTAAGAGCTTACGATCTAATCCCCCAAGAGCAGAGAAACTTCCAGGAGATCCCCACTGATCCTGAATGGATTTGAGAAACATGGGGGGCAAGGTATTTGTAGGTTCTTCTTGACTGGTTCCAGAAACAGTGGGTCAGAACTCTGTCCAGAGTCCTGATCGGTCGTCTGTGGTTTCACGGTTTCAATTTTTCCGGTGACATAAGCCTTTTGTAAAAGAGAATAGAAGGAATTTGGATTAAACACCCCTACCATAGGAGTGGCCTCTGCCTGAATGTCTTCCCCGTCTGACCACATGCCTTCTTCTGGAATCTGAGTGGAAAAATCCAATATCTCGCTCCCTTCAGAATGAGGTGGAGAACCGTGATCTGAGATCACATACTCCCTGGGATGCATAGTTTCCGTGGGCGTAGGGGGGTTTGACGGTCCTGGGAATGGCCCTCCCTGAAGCCGCCATTGCCTGAGCCACCGCCTGTGAGATCATGGCTTGGAGCTGGACAGTAAATGAAGGATGTTCAGGGCCCCGAAGACCCGCCGCTGTTGGCGTGAAAGATGCTGACGGGATTGGGGGAGGGACGACTGTAGTAACCTCCCCCTGAGACCCACAAGACACTGAGGAAGGTCCTGGCTCAGCAGCTGGAATTGAATCTTGGACCTGTAATCTCAATTCTCGGTCAAAGAGGGACAGATGGTCCCATTCATATCCCAGCAAAGAACCCTGGTCCAGGGTCTGATCGGGAGACCAAACCCATGTAAAAGGGGAAGGTTGATGCTCCCCTGATGTGGATGCAAGAGGAGGTGAGGGGATAAGCTGCGTCTCTCCTGTCTGCCCCTGGGCTTTGGAGAATTGTTGCTCCAGCACCCTATGTCTGCTATCTGCTTGCTTGTCATCGGCCTTAGAGGTCCGTTTGACCTTGGCTTTGGCTTTTGCAGGTGTATCCAGACTGGATGGCTTGCGTTTTATATTTCCACTGGAAGTGGAAGCCTGTGAAATGGTGTTATCCGCCATATTGAAATAAACAATAGGAAATAAACAACAGGTGTTCACCAGGAGATCCCTGGATCTGTGCCAGTACTGCAGTAGAAGAAAAGACAGGTTTTCACCAGGAGATCCCTGGATCAGTCCTGTTCTGCAGGAGAAAAATGGCAGGTTTTCATCAGGAGATCCCTGGATCGGCCCTTGATCTGCAGGAGAAAGGAAGGCCACAGCGGTACAGGCCTGCACGGGGGTCTGTGAGGTCCGGTCCGCCGTTAAGCACGGAGTCACTACGCGATATAAGCCGTGCTACACTCAGGGGCTGCCTCCCCGTTCAATTTTTCAGGCCCACTGTAATAGAGACAATTTGGCTGAAAAAGTATCAAATATCAATTAAAGATAAGTCTATATATGAATATAGATATATATCTTGTTTAATTTAATTCTGTTTTATTTTAATTGATTTTTATTTATTATTTATTTATTTATTTATTGACCCTCATGTCTCACTTAGTGACAGCTAGGACCACTATGCAGACAGCGGAAAACAGGCAAGGCAAGCAGCCGTCCAATCTGTTGGCACTGGATATTTAAAAGGTACTGGTAAGTCACACAGTCTGGAATATTACCAGATAAAATGCAGTGAGAGACTCAAGGTATTTTCCCTATGTCCACTAGGTAACCTGAGATGGTGCCTATTAAGCAGCTGAAGCACAAGATAATGAAGTTTTAAAGGAATGTAATTAGAACTCCTATTCCTCCCCCCCCACTTAGGGAGAATCACCAAATAAGTAAGTTACTTCGTGACTGAAAAGGCTGTAATTAGGACAAAGCAGTCAATTTAATGTGTGCGATCGGGCAGAGCCCAAAATGGCGGCCGGGATGATCTAATGAGAGATGAAACAAGCTGAGAGAAAAGATTCTCTCCTGCAAGTAATCTGGTAATAAGCTCTTTTAGTCAAACAGTTCACCTGCAGGTTTTTTTGGGTAATTTACAGCTGACAATCAACAGTAACAAGGAAGTACTTGAGTAGTGTGAGGATCGAGCCTTCTAGAGGCTCAAAATGGCGCCCGCAGGTTGTTTGAATTGGTAATGAACCCCGGAAGGTGATTTCAGTTTTCAGCCGAAAATTAGTAGTTTAAAGCTTCGCATTCACAGCGAAGATCCTGGGAGGGGGTGGGGGAAGTGGATTGTAATGAGGAGGCAGCAATCTACGATCAGCTATCTGCCTCTGAAAAACTCACAGAGAAGGGAATTGATTAAGAGAGAAGAAATGATGCAGCACTGAGCTCAGAGCTGAACCAATCCCCCCCCCAAAAGAAGGAAAAAAGGATAGAGAATCCACGAATGGCAATAACTACCTTTCTGAATCTAAATTGTGAGCCAAATTCTCACGTGTCTTCAGGGCTGAGACCAAACGAAACTGGGACATGGTCAGACCCTGCAGAGTCGTGGCTACTTTAATTGTTTGGTCTGATTGGGCTAGAAGACTAAATCAACCCATTCGTGGAGTCTACATTCCTCTACATGCTGGAGAAAACAATATTCTAAGCAAGGAATCTCCAAAGAGAAAACCACACACTAGCCAAAAATGGCAGAGTAAGCTGGTATACATATACATATACATACATTTGTTGATTTGAATATATATCTCAGGCTAACCAACATCATACATTTGCTTTTGTGGTGATAAAATATAGATTTCCATGAAAACTATCTTGAGGTATTAGAAGGATGAAATATAAACCAACCAAATGAATAATAGAACATTCAGAACATGTTCTAAGCAGTGGCATCAAGATAATTGGAATTTGGTTTGATAAGTTACCGAATAATAATTATATTATTATTAATAATAATAACAACAATGAAATTTAACTGTGATTTTGAAATATTTTAAGTATTTAGTTTGCATCAAAACATCTGTGAGACTTATGGATGACTTATAGACAGTGGGATATTTATGAATTATTATTTTTAAATTATATTATTCTCTGCACACAGAGAGTATCTATGCAATATACACTTGCTATATAAAGTATGTGTCATGGTTCTGACATATGAAACTCTTTAAAAGAACTTCGAGGCATTGTTTTCCCTTAAAGAATCTTTTATTTCAGAAACAAAGCATTGGTACTACATAGTTAAAGCCAAAAACTGAATTCCCCCCCACAAAGTAGCAAAGCACAATTCCCTCCTCCAATTAACAGTCATAAATCACATTCCCCAATTACCTTGAAGCACGGGCTTTCTCCCCAGCTCTCCAGCCCGCCAAATTTTTATCAGTTCTGGGCTCAATAATCTTGATTCCCACAGCTGAGTTATTGTTGTCATGATTAACTGGACTCTCCTCCCCATCCCAGCATTTATCTAACTCTAAAAGCGAAAGAGAAAAGATGGCTACATTTCCATCTGTTGTCAAAGCAAGAACATCTGAAGTTAGCAGCATTGACAGTATGTCTAACATGATTAGAGAAAAGAAAAATCTTAAACAATTCAATTAATAAATTCCAATCTTTTAGATTTACTGCCACAAGCAAATTAGCTAAATGTTTTTAATACAATAGAGCTGGATCCAAATATCTAGATTATCAGATATTTAGAAAGATTTTAGAATTCTAACCAATTATCTTTATCATCTCGATTTTGGCATTTTGGTAGTAGTATTAATAGTAGCTAAAATATAATTAGGTGAAAGAACCAGTCTCTACAAATTCAGTCCTAAGGAAAGAATTCTAAAACAGCATTCAGCTGTTTAGTTGAACTTTAGTTGAAATTGGGCCTTATCAATAGTATTTAAGCCTTAGTTTACAGTAAGTTTCTATTCTTGACTTCTATTCTTCATTTCTATTTAGTTTAACAGATAATTGGACTTCAGATAAAGCTAATGAAGTTCTGATCCTGGTTCTATTAATGAAGAATGATTAGCTGATGATTAACCCTATTGTTATGGATTGCATAGCACCCTGAACCAATAATAAGCATACAGGCTATTCACATAACAAACTAGATTTAAATGGACTTGGCTAGTTTGTAGCTCAGTTTTTGTGCAAATAATTACATTGTCTGTCTAATGATAAAACTAATATGAATTTTATAGAATTTAGTATATTTCAGGAAGTGAAAGTTGGCTTACTGTGACAAACATTAGTATTGTTTTATATTAAAATAATCTATCAATATAGTCTGAAGTTTGTACCTTCAGTGCATTATAGAATCAGGATTTGAATAACAGTCATTTTATCAATACTAACTGTAAAGCTTGCTGTGTTTTCAATTGTGTCTAGACAACCTCAGGAGAAAAAAAAATGAAGCTTTTCAGAAGACTTTCCAATTATCATGAAAAGTTAGTGTAACATGGGTTATAAAATACACACATGTATATTCCAGACATTTCTTTATGTAATGTATAGTTTTGCATGCCCCAAAAGCTTTCTTAGCAATTCTCAAAATGCAGAATAACCCTTCCTTCCTTCCTTCCTTCCTTCCTTCCTTCCTTCCTTCCTTCCTTCCTTCCTTCCTTCCTTCCTTCCTTCCTTCCTTCCTTCCTTTTGACTTAAAGGGCTTTAGATAGAAGTAGACTTAAATTACAAATGCTATGTATCCTACTCTCCGGATGACTTGAAGTGTTAGAATAATTTCACATGAATATAAATGAAGGTTGTACAAAACTTCAAAAATGTATTTTAATTCATTGAAGAGCTGAAAGCATCCAATTTAAGCAGATCTGTGAACTAAAGCAGGACCTGAGAAGACATCAAGATGTTTTAAAGCAGGGTCCCCAACCCCCAGTCCGTGGAGCTGTACCGGGCCATGGCATGCCAGCAAACGGGCTGCACAAACAAGCAAAGTCCCATCTGTGAGATGCAAGTAGCACACAAAACCACGCAGCCTCCAGTCCATGAAAAAACCTCTCTCCATGGAACCGGTTCCTGGTGCCCAAAAGATTGGGGACCTCTGTTTCAAAGTACACTGGCTAGCCTGGCACATCAGTGAAATTTGCCAAGGAGCCAAGCTGTCCAAACATCAATGCCAATTGTCCTGCATTAGTTTAGCACAACTGAGGTTCTTCACTTGATAGTTTGGAGGCTTCCCATCAAAGCCTTTGATCAACTTTTTTTCTGAATCTTGAATTCACTCAAACTGATATATTGCACACAGTTAATTTCAAATTGGGAATTCTGATTGAATCAAAGTTGATTTGCCAGGCTTAACATCAATGTCACATTTCATAGGAGGAATTTGTTCTTATCATAACATATTCTATAGTTTTGCAAAAAATAAGTTACCTTGATTCTTCTGGTATCAACTCAAATTTCTATAGGCAATATAATTCTTAGAGGTTGAACTACATATTTAAATTCTGAAATGTTAATACTAATCACATTGTTGTTAGTTGCAAAGTCGTGTCTGACCCATTGTGACCCCATGGACAATGTTCCTCCAGGCCTTCCGGTCCTCTACCATCTTCTGGAGTCCATTTAAGCTGCACCTACTGCTTCGGTGACTCCATCCAGCCACCTCATTCTCTGTCGTCCCCTTCTTCTATTGCCCTCAATCTTTCCTAGCATCAGGCTCTTCTCCAGTGAGTCCTTCCTTCTCATTAGGTGGCCAAAGTACTTGAGTTTCAACTTCAGGATCTGGTCTTCTAAAGAGCAGTCAGGGTTGATCTCCTCTAGGACTGACCAGTTTAATCGCCTTGCAGTCCAGGGGACTTGCAGGAGTCTTCTCCAGCACCATAGTTAAAGGCCTCAATTCTTTTGCGCTCAGCCTTTCTTATGGTCCAACTTTCACAGCCATACATTGCAACTGAGAAAACCATGGCCTTGACTATACGCACTTTTGTTGGCAGGGTGATGTCTCTGTTTTTTAGTATGCTGTCTAGATTTGCCATAGCTTTCCTCCCCAAGAGCAAGCATTTTTTAATTTCTTGGCTGCAGTCCCTATCTGTGGTGATCTTGGAGCCCAGGAAGATAAAATCCGTCACTACCTCCATTTCTTCCCCATATATTTGCCAGAAATTGAGAGGGCCAGATGCCATGATCATGGTTTTCTTACTGTTGAGTTTCGAGACAACTTTTGCACTCTCCTTCTTCACCCGTATCAAGAGGCTCTTTAATTCCTCTTCACTTTCTGCCATTAGAGTGCTATCATCTGCATATCTTAGAATAATAAGAATTAGAATAATCAAAAGAAACCCCAAAATTAATAGGTTATTACTGCAATTAGAAAAGGGAAATTCATTGATGGTTTAAAGGAAAGTTAAAATATTGATATTGGTAATTTCATATTAAAAACAAATTAGCATGAATTATGGAAACAGGTGGATTTACCTCAGCTTTACCTCAATGAAGAACTACAGTGGATTTTTACATTGGTGGAACTCTATTCCAGACAGATCAGCATGTATACATCAAAATTATTGTTTGAAACATTGAAGAGGTTATCAAAAAAAAAAAAAAAAGAAAAAACATTTATGTGCTTTACTCATCCATTCATGATTTTAAATTGCAACATTTTAGTTCATTTTTTCTGTTCAGCTGTTAAAATGCTGATTCATATTTTAATTTAAGCTCCTTTCTTGGTTCATGAAGTTTTTATGAAATGTAAGAGTGGAAATAAAACATTTCAATTTAGTTCTGTAATGTCAGTCAGACAGACAGACAGACAGATAAAAAGAAGTAACCATTCTTTCATTTGTGGTAGTCATATGATAATTTTTTTGGCATAAACTTTTTGGGGAGATAGGTACCATTACTAAACAACAAATTTTATGCTCTCAAGAATTAGGTTTACTACATTCACAGGACAAAAACTGAAGCTTAAAGAAATATAATATATATTTAATTTTAGTAACTAAAATACTAATTGGCCATCATAGGAATAATCTAATGTAACAATTGAGATGTGGATTAACTCATTAATTACCACATTAGGGAAAAACATAGATACAGTTAAAATAATGAGACCTCAGTGACATGAACCAGAATTCTATCAAATTTGGATAGATTTTAATGATTTATATTAATAACAATAGAATATAATATGGAACAGTTTATATAAATAGTAAATTTGTATGTGTGCAGCACCTGTCTCTTTACCTTTAGTAGATTTTCTTTTGTAATTTCTATATGTATTTTTCTCTATGTATCTTGAAATTATATTAATTTAGTTACTTGATAACTTGTTTGCTATATTATTTTAATAAAAGCAATGAAAAAGTTATATAGTTTTGTTGAGCACATTTTTAGAAAATGATTCCATATGACATAACCTGTATTTGCAGACATCTTAAAAACAGCTTGTATCTTTTTAATTATACAAAATGCTAAGTAATTAGAAACCAGGTAATAATATGTTTTTTTCTAGTAAGCTACAGAACACTTTCAGTTTAGAATCTTTTTTGTCTAGAACTGACAGATTCCACTATTTTTCATATTCTCTCTCCCTCTCCCTCTCTCCTTCCTTCCTCTCTCCCTCTCTCTCTTCTTCCCTTGCTCTCAACCTGATCAATCTGTGCGGTGAAATACAGTACTTCCACTACTTTGCTCATCTAATTTATTCTTCCAAAGAGAAAGGCAGAGGGAGGAGAAAAGAAATACATGCTCATTTATATTTTAGACTGTATTTCAATAGAAACACTTTACAAGTCTAAAAATGTATGGTTTAAGTGTAGCTGTCTTCTGGGGTTGAAAATTGTTAACATCTGTCTCTTAGTATCATTTTTTTTTTTACAATAGTCTACTCTTGAGATATGTTGCTAATGACTGTAATTTTCTAGTCAGCTGCTATTTGTCAAGGTAGTTTAAAGGTCAGTTTTTGTGCTGTGAAGAAAATGGATCTGGTATGTACTCCTTTTGTTTTACAGAAAACAGGACTTGTATTAATGTTTGGTCACACAGACATGACTATGACACACAAGTAGTATCACTTTTAACATGTATATATTATGTCCCATTTACCTTTATTTGTTTCCTAATTTCTCCAACTCCTTTTTAACTAGTGAACACACAATTTTATCTTTGTTTTTCTGTACCTTAAGAAATGTTGAAGGATTAGTATTTATTCGCTATTATTAATATTATAAATTGATTAAACCAAAAATAATAGTTGTTCCTTAACTTTAGGATTCTTCTTAATATTTGTATTTAAATGGAAGACAAGCAAGAGAAAAATCCAAGGCAGATTGGACTAGTATGTGACTTTTCTGATCAGTTCCAGAATTTTAATCTTCACGACCATAATGCTTAAGCAAGACCTGCAGTAATAAAGAGAATTTGTATAATTTAATAAAATGTCTATCATTATCTATCTGTCTGTCTATCTGTCTGTCTATCTATCTATCTATCTATCTATCTATCTATCTATCTATCTATCTATCTATCTATCTATCTACCTATCTCTCTCTCTCTCTCTCTCTCTCTCTCTCTCTCTCTCTCTCTATATATATATATATATATATATATATATATATATATATATATACCATCTCTCTGTCTCTATCTACTGTATATCTATATCTATTTGCATCACCTTACTACATTACATTATGGCTGCATCCATTTCTGCAAATGCACATGAAACTGAGGAACTTGGCAAAATCTACCAGTTATCGGTCAAGTTATTTTTGTAATATATTTATATCTTTGCCCTTTGTTCAGTTTAATTCTGATACTGGTGCTTTAGTGGTAACCCAGATTGAAGTTCAATAGTGATACATTCTATCATCAAAAGGAGAAAAAGTTACATCATGAAGAAATAGATAGATAGATAGATAGATAGATAGATAGATAGATAGATAGATAGATCCCGGATTGGGAACAGAACCCAGGATGTCCCATTGCTTCTGCACTGTATTGCGGAAAAATGGGGGACAAGGGATATGTCTATGTGGCACCACTGGTTCAGCATACAGGGGATTAGGACCCTCTGATGTAGATTGAACTGGGGCCTCCTGTTCCGGGGTAATGTTGGCCATTGTAGAGGCCTTGAGTAATAAAGAGTTGAATAGGGAATGGTCAAAAGACCAACAGGTGGAGCTGGGTCTGATGGAGAGGAACCCTCGTCATCTCACAGGATCAGACCTGAAGGGTCGAAGTCTGTGGATTCTGAGTCAGACGAGACATCCTCTGTTAGGCCTGGTGATTCAGGGTAAAGAAGGGACTGTGGGGGAGCTGATGGAGGTTAGGGGGTATGCTGGGAGGCAGAGGAGGACGTGAACTGAGCAACGGCCTGTGCTATCATGGCCTGAAACTGGTCAGGTCCTAATGATTGTGACTCAGGGGGGGCAGAGGCCTGCGCAGTAGGAGTAAAGTAGCCTGAAGCCCAGATGGGGCGGTGCCTTGGGCAGTTGCCCCCTGTGTCCCCGGAACTAGTCCTGATATTCCAGGTTCAGCCTGGGCCATTTCCCTGGGGGGGAGACCAGGCCCCTGGGCTAAGATACAATGGGTGGAAAGGGGCTCAATATGGACCCTTCAGGTGCAGAAAGGTTAATTGGCCTGGGCTGGCTAACCTTGATCTGGAGGAATCAACCTCCAAAGTATGATGCTGACTAGTGGTCTGTCTGCTGACTGATCTGGATTGTTTGGAAGGCTGTGTTTTGGCCTTCAATATGGTCTTGCCCACCGCCTCAGTAGAGGATTTATGCCTCTTCTTGGCGGGGGGCTCAATATTGTCCTTTGAGGTCATTGGAATCAAGTTATCCGCCATATTGTGGAAAATTCCACTTGGCAACCTGCCCTCTCAATTAATTAGTTGAGGCAACAGGTTCCTCAGGTCTCTATTCAGTGAGAAGCAGCCCCCTTCAGCGCTGTAATTCACTGAAGGAACCTGATTAAATTATGTCAAAACCCAGATGAGGGTGGTGGGTGGTGGGGGTCAATCCCAGGCAGTGCATCCAGTGGGAACGAGCTTGCCCTCCCCAAGTCCAGGAGATGTTCAGTGCCAGGAGACAAAATGGTGGATGCCACAAATTGTCAAGGTACTGAGGCAACAGGCCTCTGACGGCTCAACTTCAGTGAAAAGCGTCCTCCCTCAGCATTGTAATTTCCTGAAGGAGCCCAGTCGGATGAAGGTCAAGGCCCAGGTGAGGGGGGGGCAGTGGGTGTCAATCGCCAGGCAGTGCGTCCAAATTATGTCGCAATGCTCCCACAAAGAAAGGTAAAAACAAAATGGCAGCTGTCTCAACCTGCCCTCTCAATCAATTAGTTGAGGCAACAGGTTCCTCAGGTCTCTATTCAGTGAGAAGCGCCCCCCTCTGCACTGTAATTCACTGAAGGAGCCTGATTAAAGTGTATCAAGAAGCCAGGTGAGGGGGGGTAATGGGGGTCAATGCCAGGCAGTGCATCCTCGTGAGGAACGAGCTTGCCCTCCCCAGGTCCAGGAGACTGTCAGTGCCAGTAACAAAATGGAGGATGCCACAAAATGGTGGCCACGACTAAAGCACGCCAAAACCAACTGACAAGAGGCCTTCTACAAGTTCTAGTTGAGGCTTCTGTAGCCTGGAGGCCAGATGGCTGCAATTGGGTCCTGTTCCAATGGAAAGCTCTGGACCCCTCTAGCAAGCCTGACTTGTAGTTGGCTGCTCGGCAGTCTGTCCTTGTCCTCCGGTCCGGGAGGATCAGGAGAAATGCTGGCGTGTCGAGTGGCAGGTTTTGAGACTCTCTGAGCCTTACGGTAACCTGCAGCTCAAAGATCAATTGAAGTTGCTCCGCCAATCAGCTGGCTGTCGCTCCGCCGGTCAGCTGGCTGGCGGTGCCATCAGAAGCCCCGAATCACTCCTCCGGTTGTTAGGAGACAGCATTGGCTCTCAGAGAGAATGTCACAATCTTGGGGATCGGATCCTTAAGGGCTGCACTAGAAGAAGGGGAGCGTTCAAATGCACGATGGCTCATGCGAAGCCAGTTGCCTGGCTGGGGCAGGCAGCCACCTGAGAATCTAAGGTAGGATCTCCTGATAAGGAGTTCCAGTAATTCAATCAATAATGAAAATGTCCAGATAAGGAATTAAGAATATCTATGATATAAGGATGTACAATTGTCTAATTTTCCTGCTCCAAGAGCTGGATAAACGTGTCTGTAGAGCAAGAGACTAAGTCTAAACTGGGGTGCAGATGGCACAGCAGAGGCGGTTCTACACTTCAAACTTAGTCTTATTGGAGCAGGAAGATTAAGACAACCCATTCATGGATTCTCCATCCAATCATGCTGGAGAAAAAGCTACATCATGAAGAAATATTTTTTATCCTCAAAAAACTATTCATTTACTTTAGGAAATTTCTTCATGCTTTAAATTCAGACTTTGATAAAATATAATAACAATATTTGAATCAGTATGATATCTACAATAACTTTGAATAGTCAAAGGTTTATCTCAAAATATATCAACCATATGCTTTAATATGAACTTTGCTAGTTCAAATTTTCTTCCTAAGAAAATTGGCCAAAATTTTATTACCAAATATAAAGATGGGGAGACATCATTACCCTTAGAATGGGAACTAAGATGACAATATCCTATGCAATCATTTTAATCAACTATAGAATAGGACTACACTTTATTATTTATTTGTTTAAATTTTATACCACCCACCTCCCCCACAAGGTAATTCAGGACAGCTTCCTATTCATGGTCATTATTTATTTATTAATTGAATCAATTTTCATTATCTAATGTGTATTACATGCTTTTTACTACAGTTGTTTTATATGATATTTAGCATTCTCTCATGAATATGGAAACATGGAACAAATTGGTTATTTTCCTGTCTTATTGTATTAATTTATGACTCAGATACCTAAATCTGCTGCTAAAGCACCATGCTGGCACCTGTAGTATCAATGTATTAAAAGTTGTGCTAACAGTAAATTCCAAAGTATGGGACAATGACTTAAAATGCCTATTTCCAAGGTTGTATCAGATCATATAACAACAACAACAACAACAACAATAATAATAATAATAATAATAATAATAGAGTTGGAAGGAACCTTGGAGGTCTTCTAATCCAACCCCCTGCTCAAGCAGGAAACTCTATACCATTTCAGACTGGACTGGTTGTCAGTCTCTTGTTAAAAACTTCCAGTGTTGGAGCATTCACAACTTTTGAAGGCAGGTTGTTCCTCTGATTAATTGTTCTACCTGTCAGGAAATTTCTTCTTAGTTCTAGGTTGCTTTTTTCTTTGATTAGTTTCCATCCATTGCTTCTTGCCCTGCCTTCAGTTGCTTTGGAGGTGCTTGTTATAGATGGGACTGGAGGAAATTAATTCCATTTAATCTGATACAATGGGAAGGTTAATATAGAAGGAGGCAGTCCCATAGGGAGCCAAGGAGGCTTTCATAGGCGATAACCATTCATTCACTGGTGGGAAAGGCTAGCTGGGTGAGGAGAATGGGAGACAGTGCTGGATCTCCCCAGACATAAGCCAAGATCGGTGGAAGAGGCCTTAGAAGTCATTAATCCAAACATTGTTAGTCAGGTGGTACAAGCTACTTTGCACTGCAGATAAGTGCACAAACTCATCCTCAGAAATATATGCCATACGAAATTAAAAAAAAAAAAGTACCTTGAATGTTACCTGGAAGCTAACTGGTAACTAAGTCAGCTCTCAGAGTAATAGTCATCATGCAAGTATATCAGGATATGCCCATCATTTTTTAGGCTGCCACACATTTTGTACAAAATAGGTTCTTAACTCTTTCTAAGGCGAGTGACTATGAACAGGGCCTTCCCTGGGAAGGAGCTGCGAGTCTAGAAAGATCCCCAGATACACGAAAAGACCTGAATTGTAATTTTGATATGTATGATTAAATATTTGTAATGTAGAAATATAGAAAACTCACTAATTTAGGAATAGGATATTCAGGAGAATTCTGTAATGTTCCATTTGTATTCTGGACCATGCCAAATCTCCTTTCAGTTATGCTATTCTGGGAATAGCTCAGCAGTTTCCAGAACTAAATCCTATGAAGTAGAAGGAATATTTCATAACTGGACAGTTTTGCACATTTTAATGGACATATGAATGTGAGAGAGGGTAGGGGAACAGAAATATATATTCTTATCTTTGCAAAACAGAAGCAACAGAGCAATGGAATCTCTGAGATAGTATAATCAGTGTTTGGCTAGTTTGTAGAAAGATGGCTGGCATTCTCTATGCTTAGTTATTGCCTAGCTGAGATCTGTTGAGGGAATTCTTTTTGAGCTCTATGCTGCAAACATATAGATGATATCATACTGCAAGTGTCTTCAATGTGCAGATTGTGATGGAGAAATTGTGGATTGGGTTTAAAGCATATGGTAATCTTCTTTATTTAGTCTCCAGGAGTTTTTTTTTTATAGCATTCAGTACTTTTTCTGTGTCTTTTATTTCAAATTAATAGAAGAGTCACTATTCAGCCTACATACCCACTACATTAAAAAAAGAGAACACAATGCTCAGATCTCATTATTGCCTAGATATTATTTGGATCATTTATTCACAGTGGGCTAATGCATGCTGCAAGATAGTTAATGTCACATGTGTCACTGCTTTTGACAACTCTAATTAGGCAAAGGTTATCAAATTTGTAGAGGGTGAGGATGGTCCAAAATGAAAAGCAATTGCAATAGATACTTTATAACTCTGCCTTAAAAAAAAGAGACTTTGAACAGATAAACATAAAAGAATGAATCATGTTTTTTAAAGGAAATGTGGAGAACATTTTCTCCTAGAAATGCATTTGGCAGCGGCATATGTGGATGAATAGGACAAGATGTTCTCCATATTATCAAATTTAAATTTAGAAAACAATTATTGCATATCCTGAATATGGAAGGGCAGAGGTGGAACCAATTAATAAAAGCTTTTAGAAAGCACTAGTCATTTTATCAGCATGTCCCATATGCAGGTTAAGATATATCCATATAATGACCTAAATTGAGCAGGTAATAAAAAGCAACAAACAAATAACATAAACTGTGGTCCATACAGTACATTTTCTGAGCCCCCTTATTCAATGGAAAGGTATTTTCACAGAAAATATGAAATATATTTTAAAGGTGCTGGATAAGCACCAAACAATATAATGTGCTTTTTTCTAGCTTGATGTAATTCATATAGAACATACTGGGCATATTTTAACAATGCAAGGTTACGATTCACTTTGATATATCAATTCTTGCCTTGGATAAAACCAAATCTGATTCATTTTGTTAAAATAAAGAGGTCTCTTTATTTAACTCAATAATACAATATAACTAGCCTTGAGCTATTCCATACCAGAGAGGAGGAAGAACATTTCTCTTCTCTTGATTGAAGACTTCCCAGGCCAAATAGCACTATCCTTCGAGGCAGCACATTAGTGCACACTCAGGAGAGGGAGGGGCCAGTTTGTTTTCTCTCAGTGTATTCTGTGGCAATCATACAGTATTTAATGAGGGTTCACTGTCTAAAAAACTTCATCTGGCTTTCCTGTCAGCCTTCTTTCTCCCAGCACCGACCAAATGGTTCTAGCCCAGTCAAACCGAGAACAGCTTGCATTGTGTATTAAAGCAGCCCTGCCTGAATTAAAAGTTTTAACCACTATAATGAAAAAGAAAAAAGTAAAAGAGTAAAGAGTAAAAGGCACAAGAAAGCAAAAAGAGAAACCAAAAAATAGAAAGACAAAAGAAAAAAAGCAAGAAAGCAACTTTCCACCCTCATTATGGCAAGTACAAGCAGTTTCACTATCTCTTCATCTTTTCTTAATTAACAGATATAAAATTCTTCATTCAGTATTCAACTCTTAACTATAGCCAAGTTTAATATGCAACATTTGTTTTAATCCAAGAGTCAACAAAATGTCCAAACAAATATAAAATTCATCATTACATATCTCAATTTTTAATTTTAAACAAATCCAATGTACAATGTTTTTCCAATCCAGATGTCAGAAAGGCTACAAAGAACCACCCAAAAGTCCAAACAGGATTGTAATATAATAACATTGGTCAACAAATATAAAACACAATAATACACAACTTTTCCTAGACCATATAAAGCCCAGAAAACAATACAAAATAACAGTATGTCATATTTTAACCCTGATCAATTTCATTTTTTAATCCTTGCAGATGATTACTGAACCTTGTTTCAAAGTTGCTCAAAATCCTATCAAGCCTCTTTTCTAAGTCTAACAAGAAGAAATTATTCCAACTGATCTCCGGGATTGGTGTTTCTTTCTTAATTTTTAAAGTCTCATCCATTTATTTATTTATTTTTGGTTATATCCAATGACAATTTTTTTTCACATTTTTATCTACACTCAAGTCAGAGAAGTTTTCTTGCAAATATTTTTCTGTAACAGCTTCTTCTGGAAACAGATTGCACATAAGAACATACAATATAGCTGACATTGTTGATTCAAGGTCCCAATTTGATTACTCAAAAATATCTCTGAACACCATTATAAGTTGCTTATCTTGCCATGTTTCTAGTATTGAGAACAAATTTCTCATGAAAAATGAATTTATTCTTTAAAATAAATGTGAAAGTCTTTTTTTTAAATATTTTTTTATTTTTCCAAACTCTCCCCCATACGTATACCGTAATACTTATCAGATATTAACATACATTCCCTCCACACTCACATACAGATACTTTTAACAAAATGAAATAAATACATACACATAACTTTGGTGTTGCTCGCCCATTTCCCCTTTCACCGTATCCACACTCCTTCTTCTTTACTTTCTTTCTCCCTTTCTTCTCTTCCCTACTTCCCTCTTCTTCCCCCCCAGAGGGAGAGGTGATTGGGAAAATACTGGAATGTGCAGAAATGAATAGACTAACAATGACAATTAAAGATAAGACAGAGTCAGACTACTATGAAATTTGGAGAACTTTTTATGATTGGCTGAAAAGAGAATATGGTTAAAAGATAGTTAACATCAATTTAGATGGAAGAAGAAGGAGAGATAAGGAGGGAGACCCAGGCGACACAGTATTGAATAACTGGAGGTTGTATAAATGTTTATAGAAGTATATACCGAGAAGGTTAGATAAATAGAAGTATTAATCTTATTGTATATAATACAGATACGGAAATTTGGAGAGAGGAGTTGCTCGGACATTACCCCTGAATTGTATCTGAAGAGGGATGAGAGGGAAGAAAGGAGAGGAGAGAGAAAAGAGTAAAGGAGGGGAGAAGGAAGTAGGAAGGTTGGAGGAAGAGGAAAGGGGAGGAGAGTGGTGAAGAAAGTCTTAATATTCAAAATTGCATACTCTAACTTTTACAGAGCCCTTAATCTTTTTCCTTTTTATTTTAAATTCTTAAAATTTATATATACAGTTCATTTTTACATTAAAGATTGAATGCATCCATCTAGGCTTCCAGCCTTATCATTTTGAAGGCATCTAACTTCTTTAGTTAATAGTCAAACTTCAGACCAGCAATCAAGTAAGCAATACTCCAGTGGAGAAACTGCCAAAGAGCCATTAGTAAACAGCCTGACCAAAGAATCCCTAAGACCGCCCCCACCCACTCAGACAGACAAAACACCAGAATATAAACTGACAGCAATCAGTACTCCTTCCTAGCACTGATGATGTTACCTAGTTAGGAATAAATTTCTGCAAGAAAACAAGCAAGCTCAGAAGGCCCCAAGGACCCTTTGTTTCAGTCTTGAGCTACAAATATTTTCCTGAATAGACAATTTTCTAAAGTGATTGGCAAAGGAAATGTAAACTTAATTTCCTTACTATGACTGGAGCAAGAATGATAAATTCTTGCTCCAGTTCTCCTAGGTCAGTTCTCCTAACCTCTGGAGACCACTACCTTGCAGTCCCCCATAAGAAGCAACCATTTTAATATTCTTGTTCCCCTTTGAGAGAATCAAGAAAGTGTATGTGTTCATTGGCTCCTTGTTCTTAGCATCAATCATCACCTTGGCATTTATGGAGACATCTTCAGTCTACCATATTCTTAAAGAAGTCCTTCCAAATTAAACTTTTCAAACTTTATTTTATTCTATGAATAATCAATCACCTCAGAACTACATGCAACTTCCCAAACCTAAAGACAAATATATTTCTTTCATAATACCTGCAAAGGTTACTGCTATATTTTTATTTTTTAAAGGATATGCCTAGGAAATACAATCACATGCCACTCTTAAAAAGGCTTATTTATTCTACACAATACTCAAGATTGATGGGGGGAGTCTTTGTGTGAAATGGTTGGTGGAATAATAGAGAAAATCTTACCTTCATACACATGGCTTTAACTTGATTTAGCCTGTTTTATCCAATTCTTATTAATTTTAATATTTATGTTTTTATAATATTGTAAGCTGCTCAGAGTTACTTTGAATAATGAGATGGATAGATATAAATTTAATAAATAATTTTTAAAAATGGTCTAATTTCTGGGATATTGTGACAAATCTAATATAGTACACACACACACACAAAAAAACAAGATGGCACACACAGACACATATATAAACAGGATAGATGCTAAACACACACACACACACACACACACACACACACATATATTCAATAATGATGGTGAAAATGCGACTCCCGGGCATAATTATAAATGGAATGAATAAAGCGCGTTCACCAGGAGAGTTTAAAGTTAAAATACTTTAATTAAAGTATTTTACTATATTAAAAGGTTGCCAAGCTTTCGTTGGGAAAACTCCCCAACATCTTCAGGGCTGAGAGACCGTTTCTAACAAGGTGGTTTAAACGGGTTCCATAGACGTCTGCGCTTGGTTCCTAGACCGTGCCAGCATTCCCCGCTGAACAGCTGATAGGTGGGAGGGGGAATCGGAGTAAAGATTTCTTCCGTCGTTCTCTTGAGCACTTGTGTTCACATCTCCGTCGATCTCAGGGGGTATTGTTAAAGCTATGTTCCGCCCTCTCCCGGCAGCACTGGCTCTTGTTGCAGCGGGGGAAACTCCAATAGCATTTCTTATATATTTTTGCAACCTCTTTATATTTATGCCTTCTAAAAATCTTATAACCGAACCAGCTGCAATAGTTTATCAGAGACTTAAAATGAGTTGTTAAGGTGGAAGAAAAACCATCTTGGTAATATGATTATCAGCTCTCTGGATGACACTGACACCACTGGTGCTCTCTGACATTAGTCATGTTGGCTATCATAGCAGCTATTCTGGAAGCAACATAACATTTGTCCATCTATGTGTGAAATTAAACTGAACACAAACTAATAGAAGAGAAACTGATATAGTTTAATCTGAGATAGGTATAAATTATTTGAAAAAAATGTATTAATTAAGATGATTGGTTAGTTAATGGTTGGCTTGTTTTGTATGGAGTTTAAATAAACTTTGATGGCTTTACATTTGCATAGTCATATGAATAAACATCTGCACATTTTTGTCAAGGTAATGATTTAGAAGCTAAACAGCTGATGTAATGTATGATGTAATGTTGGGAATGACTCAGTAGGGTCTATGTCCCTTTAAGAGCCAGCTGGGTTTGTGTCCCTTTAAGAGCTTTGTATAAAAGGGAAGGCTCAGCAGATGTGTGCTCTCTCTTCTGTTTCCTGCTGTAATTGCTGTGTGTTGCAGACTGCTGTATTGACATGTGTATGTATATTGTTCCTGGTGTATGATATTGTAGATAATAATAATAATAATAATAATAATAATATCCAGTCTGAACATCTGGCTGACTGTGCGATGGTCCATAATAATAGTAAAGTTAATAGTAACGATAAACCACCATTTAATATAGAACACTGTTTACTGTGATTACTCCTTGGTTATCTCAGCACAATAAGACTGCATGATCTGACAGGTTATGGGCCCAGAGAGCGGAGAAACCAGTGAGAAGTTAAGGCTTATAGTTTATTGTGGTTTTTGGTGGTAGCAGGCAACATGGACTCCATCAACATAATTGGAGGAGGTGGAATTTCCTTTCAAGTTGTTTGACAAAGGAATCAACCTGGGAGTGATTCTTAGTAATAAAACACAAGTCATCAACACAAGCCAACAGGAAACACTCTGCACCCTTATTCTGTGCAATGTACAAACATGGACCTGCCTTGCTGCTTCTAAAATCAACTCTTTGAGAGCAGCATCTAAAACACTTATTCCACTGTTTTAACCCATATATGGTTTTATCCAATTTATATACATATCCGGGGTGCTTAGTTTCATAATCTGGAGCTTGTGCCATATATATGTCTTCCTCCAACTCAGCGTTTAAATATACAGTGGTTATATTGAAATGATATATGTTATAACTGCATGCAGTGCTAGCCTTATGGTCTCACCTCTTAATCCTTGCACAACTAACTGTGCCTTATACTGCAGTTCATTATTGTGTAAAACCTTCTTTTTATAAACCCATTTACACCCACAGCCTTTGTTGCTTCCAGTAATCTCATAAGGGTGAACACCTGATGCACATTCATAGAATCCATTTCTCTGTCCATAGCCTCCTTCCATTTATCATGTTATACTTGAGACAATGATAACATCTCTTGATAATTACGGGGTTCATACCTTACACTATATGCTCTAACCCCACTTGCTGAGAACCAATCAGGAGGTCCATCTTTATTGCTACGTTCAGACCTCCTCTGTATATCTGTTCCTGTGTTTCTGTTACTTCTCTCTTTACCTCAGGTTTATCCTCTTCTATTCCTACTGTTTCTGACCAGCTATTCTGTTCTTCCTTCATTGGGCTTTGTGTAGCCTCTCCTTCCTGAGAACTAGCACTATGTGTTGGCATGAACACTGTGGTATTAGCATGCACCTGTCCCAATTGTTTTGTTCCGCAAAGCTAGCAGACCTTGAAATCACAACCTTCTTTGTTCCGTCTGTGAATCTATATTCTTTGGAACCTGGCTCATATCCAACAAACCTAGTTTCCTTTTTATGCCCTTTCCTTCCTGTGCTTTTGGGAATATGCACCCAGACATAACTGCCAAATGTCCTTAGGTGAGCCAATAAAGGTTTTCTTCCAAATAACAGGTAATATGGAGTTTCATTTATAGCAACACTCCATACCTTGTTTATTAAATAGTTGGCTGTTTTTATGGATTCCCCCCAGAACGTTTTACTCATTCCTGCATCTGCCAACAGTGAGTCTTTCATAGTTTACAATACCCTATTTCTCCGTTCAGCCACCCTGTTAACTTATGCTGATGACTTGTGTTTTATTACTAAGAATCGCTCCCAGGTTGACTCCTTACTGTGTTTACTCCTGGATTATCTCAGCACAATAAGGCTGTGCATGCTCTGACAATTTTATACTAATTTATCTGTTTGAACCTTCTATGTACATTGATTGTTTATTAATATGTTTTATTTCTTTATTGGATAAAACATGCTCATGATCTGGGTTATTCATTTCTCAAGGAACAATGTTGAAGAATGCAATATGAATCTTCTGTCCCCTCAGTAAAAATATTGAAGTGAACAAATAAAAAAATACAGTAATTTAATTTTAACTTTATTTTTAGTTCTTCCCAATCTTTGCATTTTTTATTTTTTAAGAAATATGATACTGTTTTCTTTTGACTTTTGTTTTTGTTTTGCTGTTTTCCCAAGAGAATATGCTTAGAAGAAATTATTAGACAGATATTTTATGTTGAATGTAATGAAATGACTACTAAAATTATTGGAACAACCGCAACAAACAAAATGTAGTGAGATGCACTTCCAATGAAGAGTTTAGCTGAGCTTCATGTCTGGGTCACTGTGGAGACACCCAGGTTTCATACCTCTCAAGAAAACCACATGCATGAAAGAGCACTGATCAAATATCTCAGTGTAATGGACAGCAGCAGGATATTGGAGATAAGAGAAGCCTTTCTTCAGCAATTCCTTGAACATGATGAATGATCCTACAGCAGATCTTGCCTTATGTCATTTACATATGCAAGAATTACTGTTCAGAGGCTGTCCCAAGGATAAAATGAATCTGTAATATTGCTTGGAGTTTGAATAGCATAGGTCTCTATATAGAAACTCATTGACTGCAAAAGCAACGTTTTGCAAATCAGACATTAGCATATTGATTGCTATGCCTTAAAGGGGACACTAAATATGCTGATTACTTTAAAAAAAATCTACAAAACTGCCTGACTGATTCTGCAGCATTGATTTTGGTATAAATGTTATCCCAAGGGTAATTGCCACCTGTCACAAGTTATGCTAAAATAGATTTTCAATAGTTGTTCACAGTCCCTTATAAATACCTCTGTATTAAATTATAATCTACATGTCCTAAGAAGTAGATTGTTTATAGTGAGAATCACATCTATATTTTACAAACCTGAAATCATAACTAACACTGTTTTATTTAAATTAAGATATATATTTATATATCTTTACTTAATTTGCGTGTGCATTATGTGTATGTCTAAATTTTCTATATAGTGTCTAAAATTTGAAATAATCTAGTAATTTGAGGGGAAAATTGCTGAAACAAAGAAAATATATACAAATAACTAATTATGATTGATAATCCTCAGCATAATTCGAAATGTTTTTTATTCCTCCTCCTCTCTCTCTCTCTCTCTCTCTCTCTCTCTCTCTCTCTCTCATACACACACACACATACACACATTTTATTTTATTTTATTATTTATTATTAAGGACTTGAGATAAGCACAAGTGGATGTTTGATGGTGTTACGGATATCATTGCAGGATGAAAGCTGCTCTGAATAAAGCTGCCTTTTGCAATTTACTGATGGGTATATTATTATTATTATTATTATTATTATTATTATTATTATTATTAATTTGATTGTCGTCTGGGACTGCTAAAAAATTAACAGTCCTAACCAAGCTCCTAAGAGATGTTAAGGTAACATCTGAATATATAAGTAGTTCCAAGTAAAGTCGTTTTTTACAAAATCAGAACATTCAGGTCTAATAAGTTCAAAATTTCCATGTATCTATGCAACTCTTTGGGTATTGCTCCAAGGGCTCCTATTATATTGGTACAACCATATTATTATCCATATTTTGATACAGTTCCTACCAGAGATTTGTTATTATGACACTATGGGTTTCACTCTAATTCATTTTTATAGTGTCAGTGCCCTCCTCTGGATCAATATTCATCTAATATTTTCAATTGTACTTAGATTTTAGAGTTTTCATATAGTTATCACCAACAGGATTTTCAGTGATAGTTTTCCACATTTCTGATACAAGTTCTGGCTTCTACTACAATGAAACCTTCACAGGAAAAGCTTATTTTGATATATCATAAGCCCAAAAGTATCCTGTGTTAATCTGCTCTAGCTACCATGAGGATTTAGATTATTCTGTTTTCAGACTAGAATAAAATAGAATAATACCTTTATTTTCACTTTGAATGTACACTAATCGGCATATATTAAAATGAAATTTCATTGCATTCAGCTCTCAAAGGGTCACCACCTCTGATATAAACTACATAAATATGACAAAAATAAATAAATAAATAAATACAGAATTATGCATATACCCACATATATTATATGACACAGAGAAACAACAGTCTAGTTTAGGTTATGTATACATGTGCATGGCGAGAAAAACGAATCTTGAGAGTTTACCAGATGGATGGCATAGGGAACAAATCTATTACAGAACTGGGTTTGTTAAAATGCTTTCAATCGTGCCTCTATAAAAAGTGGCCTCATCCGACGCAGGAAATGCTGATGCTGGGTTGCACGCTTCACTAAGGATGATGTGTGGAGAGACCAATTCAGATTGTTAGTTATCTGTACCCCAGATACTTAATGCTGTTGACCACCTCTACAGCTGCATCCTTCACACTGAGTGTAGGATAACTATGCTGGCTCTTTCAGAAATCTACAATGATCCCCATCTACAATGATCTACAATGACTGAGAACCACACTTAATCTTTGACTGGTAATGATGGAGCATCTTTCAGATTAGAGAGTTATACAACAGTATTAGCTTTAACTTAATATACATTACATTCATTTAATTAAATTAACATTAATTTGAATGTATTAAATAAAATGCACATAATTTTAGAGGGCCCCAAGGTGATGCATTCAATGGTAGCTATTCCATTATACATGAAAGCAAAATGTGTATTATTTTTTCAAAAATAGTTGCATAATTTATCAACTTTATATAATAATGTATGATAAAATATTTTCATAAGCACAGATGAATAAGAACAAAAAAAGTAAAGAAAAAAGATGGTAAAATAAATTATAGTATCTTTTAACTTACATTTCAGCACATATTAAAAACAGATGCTTTGAGGGATATAATCCTTCATATAGATTAACTATTACTAAATTTTAATACAAAATTAAATTTATTATGGTAGTGCATTTGGCAAGAAATTATCTTGGCTTGAAAACTAACCTTTGTTTATTGATATTGAAACTTGAGAACACATTCTGTGGTGTGACAGGCCAAATATTTGCAACTCAAATCCTTGAATTAGCACTAGAGGTATATAAATAATTATAATGTAGAAATGATATACTCAAGCCCTGCTAGATGAAATATAATACACAAAATATTTTTTCATCTTTTATTTTCTTACTATGACATTCATGAACTTGTTTTGAATATGCTAGAAGCAAAGAAGAAAAGAGAGAAACAAAAGTATCTGTAAAAGGGCGTTATGTGATTATGACATCATACAAATAACATGTCTTATCCATTGTTGTCAGATGTCACGTTACAAGTGTGTAATTGGCATTTGCATGAAGACATACAAAAGAAAGCTCTACCCAAAGTGAACCAAATAATGAACTAATAACTCCCAGAGGATTTGATCCTACTGATAAACCCTTGGAGGAAGATAAATGGAAGTATGTCACACATAGAAGAAAACACAATACTCAAAGAAAGAAGCAGCATACAACTAACAAACCCTTCTGCCCAATCCAACCCAACCCAACCAGAAGCAGCCCCATTAAAACTGAGCAATCAATTTCTCACCTTAGATGGAAACACGCAGATCCACAAACTCCCCCTCAAAGAAAACATGCAGACACATAGCAAAGAACTTCAAATATCCCTAAAATAGTCACTTCAAATATCCCTTAAAAAGTCACATCAGAAGCAATAGTATATGAAGGACGGTATGACATAGTTGGCATCACAGAAACTGGTGGGACAAAACCCACGAATTGAATGGACTGATGGATGGTTACAAATTGTTCAAAAGAAACAGGTCTACAAAAAGAGGAGGGGGAGTTGTGCTGTATGTAAGAGAATACTACATATCTACCAAAATGCACATGATCCAAGATAAAATCTCTCTAGAATGTATATGGATCAATATAAAAGAGAAAAAAATGACATCACCATAGGTGTATATTACAGGCCACCCAACCAATCAGAAGAAATAGATGAACTCTTTGCCAACCAGTTTACATTTGTTACAAATGTATGGAGGAAGCATACCACAGTAGTAATGGGAGACTTCAACTATCCAGATTTCAACTGGGAGACAAACTCTGCAGTGAGCGGGAGATCAAACAAATTCCTAACCAACCTAGCCAACAACTTTGTCATCCAAAAGGTGGAGGAGGGAACTAGCTGCAAAGCTATAATGGACTTAATTCTTACTAATAGAGAATAAGTGATAGAGGAAATTGAAGTTGCTGGAAATTTGAGTGAAAGTGACCACGTCATACTGGAATTTAATATAATGCAAACATTAGCAACAGAAAACAATCCAAGCAGTGTCTTGAACTTCAAAAAAGCTGACTTTAACAAACTCAGACAGAACCTAGGAAAGATTCCATGGATGAAAATCCTAAAGGGGAAAACAACTCAAGAAGTGTGGGAAATTCTGAAAAATGCGAACATAAAAGCCCAGACCAGCACAATACCACTGAAAAAGAAAAACAAGAAATTCAAGAAGAAACCAGTATGGCTGCACAACGACGTCTCTGACAAACTGAAAGACAAAAAGGACAAGTACAAAAAATGGAAAGAAGGACACATAACCAAGGCTGATTATCAGCAGACAGCCAAAACATGCAAAGATGAAGTCAGGAAAGCAAAGGCTCAGAATGAACAAATCAAGGATAATAAAAAAAGATTCTTCAAACATATTAACAAAAAGAAAAAAGTCAAGGTAACTGTAGGCCCCCTAAAGAGAGAAGATAGCAAGGAAATTACAGGCAACAGGGGGAACACAGAGTTGCTTAACTCATTCTTTGCATCAGTCTTCACACAACAAGAAACCATAGTCCAACATACCAAAAAAACCACTGAAAAAGACAAACTAGAAACAAAAATTAAAATAAGCAAGAAAATGGTAAGAGAACACCTATCCGACCTTGCTGGGACCCAACAGATTACATCCCAGAGTTCTAAAGGAGCTGGAGTCCTAGTGGACAACCACTTGACTATGAGCCAGCAGTGTATAGCAGCAGCCAAAAAAGCTAATACAATCCTGAGGCCAGGGTCATTGCTCATGATGCAACAAAGGGCGGCCATCTGCCAAAAGAGGCATGGCTATCCAACAAGCATTCCATCAACCGGAATTTTGAACTGTTACCAGCTTATTAGACATTACGCCAGCAGATATCTTTAAATAAGAAAACTGCAAAGATGAAACAACCACAGATCCTCACTGGTACAAACAGGTCAACAAAGGGTCGTATCCCTTCCTCAATGGACTTAGGGTCACAGCAAATGATCGAGAGGAGGCCGATGAGTGACAGCAAAAGACTTGGAACCAACATGGATAGGGACAATGACAGCAAGAAAGAATAGCCAGCTGAAACGGCAGCATCACATATGCAAATGCCAGAAAAGCAGCGAGATGATTGTGTGCGGCAAAACATACACTCCTCACGGCCAGGGCATGAGGAGAAGAGCAGGGTGCCTAAATTCAAACAACTGTCAACAAGTGCGACGGAAACAACAGAGCAATTAACTACAGGGGGGGCGGGAGCTGAATAGACTGGTAATACACTCGTTAGCCAAATGCTTGGCGTTACAAAGACTATAAGAACATGATTCTCAATCCTGGCTAGAAGTCTGATGATGTCAGCAGACGCTGACAAAAGCTAAGTTTTTAAATAAATTCTTCAGTCTCGGTGATCTGTGTTTTAGTTTTTGAATATGAATATACCTCAGATTCGTATCTTCAAAACTATAGAAAAAGGAAGAAGGCATGCTCTTCAACTTTTGTTTAAGCATTATATGAGTTGGACACTTCAGGCCACTGTGAAAGCAGAACATTGAATCAGAAAGGTCTTTTATCTGTGTGCTTATGGAAGATTCTATTGAGGAAGAAGAAATATTAATAAAACTGAGAAAAATGGAGATTGCTACAGCACAAACAGTTTAGTATCTATTGAAAAGTGTGGCTATGTCTTTCAAAGATGAGTCTGAATTTACTTACTAGTCACATACAGTACTTTTTTTCTTAAAAAAAAAAAAAAGCGCCGGAATTCACACACATCATACAACCCGCCTTGCCTACCCTACAAGGTTCCATCCAAAAAAGGTGCTGGAACTCCGTTCTGGGTGTTCTATGAGAAAAAAAGCCGTGGTCACATATATGATTAGAGCTTGATCAAAGATAATATCAGTTGGAATATATCTTTGAACCAATGTTTAATGCAAGCCACATTCAATATCTTTATTAGTATATTTGTTTTTTATACTTGACAAAAAAGTCTCAGTTCATTACCAAGTGAAAACTTGTCCTTCATTTTGTGATCGTTACTAGCAGTAGAAATAATTTTGAACTGGTTCTTTTCTGATACTGACAGTGACAGCAGGCATCAGGCATCAGGCACAGATTGTCTGTGGAAATGAGTTGCTTTGGGTATAGCAAGAGAACAGAAATCTGCATTGCCACAACTGTTTTTTTGGCAGACAAGACAGATCAGCATGCTGCCCTTTATCTTCCTACCAGGGGAGTCACTGCTATATGAAATAATATTGTTGCACATTTTTGAAGGAGATGTTAACATCCTTCACAATGGATAAGTTTTTTTTTCACTTTTTTTAAAAAAAAAACCTTTAACGTACTTTGCTATCCTTAACAATCTGTCAACATCCATTTTTGTATGTCACTTCAAAACACTTATAACTGTATATTAAAATTCTTTATGTAGGTCATTGTTCAAATATTTTTGAATCTGTTTATTTAATGCTTATAGAAAATTGAACAGAAATGGTCATACTTTTCCCCCAGGCAGCAATCATAAGAAAAAAAAATCGCTTATTAATATAAACAAAACAAATATCGTAAGGGAACAATTTATATTTATATTACTGCATTGCTCAGTTCACAGAATCCTAGAAAGGAGGGATGAGCTTTAGGGCTCCAAATTAAAATGTCCCCAAGAGATCTTTGTTTTGCTTCTGCTTGACCACATCTAGGAATTGCAGCCCATAAGTTGGGGATAATTTGTTCCACTGTCGACTGACTCTTTCTGTCTCTTGGCAATTTTCCACCAGAACCCCATTGCTTCATTTGGTTCACATGGGAGCGGTTTATTATTTTGAGAACAAATATGTCTTTCCACACTGAGTAATGGTCTGCCTTTGCAGCCTCCTTTGAGTATCATGCATTCCATCTTCCACATGCATACACAGCACAAAGTGTAAGTACGTATATACCCCACACCTACAAATTAGTCTGTGTGCATACTACAAAGCAACAGCAGTAGCAACATGGTGACACTGTTTCTGTATCAAAACTAGTGAATTAAAATTTAATGTAAACATTGGTATAATGAGACAGAAAATAGAGAAGCAGAGATGGAAAAAAGAGAGAAATATTTGTTCTTTTATGTGCTTGCTTGCTTAACCTAACGTGCACTGTGATGCTTTTCTTTCTTTTTCTCTTTCTCTCTCTCTCACACACAAATATTATGGAAAATGTCATCTAAAGCAATCACTTCATTTGTCTGTGTATAATTATGCAATCGCAGCCATAACCCAATATAATATTTATTGCACATCAAAAAGTAAAGGCAAACATGAGCATCACACCAACAATATTCCATATTGCAACATTTCTAAAGAGAAAAAAAAAGAAAGAGGATTTAAATAATGTACCCTGTATGAAAAGAATAAAAACTTTCCTAGAGCTGCATGAATTAATATGGGTAATAATTTGAAGAAATAAATTATTGCATAATTTAAAATAAAACTCGTTATGTTATTGATATCCCAATAACATTTGGTGAATAATTCATTGAAGAAGACATTCCTCATTTATTTAATAAATTATTCACAAGAGAACCACAAAGAAACTCACAAGGAAAATTAGTCTAATAACTTTCTGAAACACTGAAAATCCAATTGACCTTCATTAAAATATTTCTAAAATCTGGAATATTAAAAAGGGGGCTTGTTCTCACTTACAATGAGAAAGTAAATGACATGATCAATAATTCAACCAGGTTGACAGGGCATCCTTGAACAGTCTTAAGGACCACAACTAATGAGGGGTGTGGGAAAAGGTATATCACATACAGCTCTGCCTGACATATTTTGGAAGCTTGTCCATCTCTTTCCCTTGCAGGTTGTCCAAACATGAAATAGTATAACTGTAACACTCAAGGTATTGTAGAACCATGCCTGCCTGCAATACATGGTCTGAATTTTCAAATTTTCTGCCTGCTGGTTCAGTCTGCAAGTAGTACTGACAGCACTGTTTGCAAGTGAAGAACCTGGAGGGAACAAATAGCAGTGCTGCTGCCAGTTCAGTAGAATGGAGGCAGATGGCATCTTAGCAAAAATGTCGGGAGGACATGCTGTAGCTTCTTGCCACCCCATAGCCCTTATTTCTCAGCAACCTGTTTTTATAACTCACTACTGATATCAAATGAGACTAATTTAATCTATGAAAAAGTAGATAGTGTGTTCCATATTATAGGTTCTAGTTCTTCATAGAGACAACTATGTAGCTCTTATCTATAATATAGAAGCAGTTTGTTATCTCCTCCTCCTCCTCCTCCTCCTCCTCCTCCTCCTCCTCCTCCTCCTCCTCCTCCTCCTCCTCCTCCTCCTCCTCCTCCCTGTCTAATCCTACAGTCCTGTGATTTCCAAATTATTTCCTCTCCTTGTACTAACAAATACCAATCAATTTTTGCTTTTGGGAAGTTAGTCACAGTGAACTACATGTTAGCACGTATTGTGAGGGACATCTTGATAAAGTAGATGTTACTATGTTTAGTGTCACAGACTACTTTTTTTCTTTTTTAAAAAAGAGCATACATTTCTGATATACAATGTTTACACAAGAGTTTGGCTTCTGTGTAATGATACTATGCTTGTTCATGTATAAATTGTTAGACTTTCACCAAATCTATACTCATTCTGTACTATATACCTATTGCTTTGTCCTTTCCATTTTTCTCCCTACAACAATAAGTCAGTGAAGTAGACTAAGCTGAAACTACCTGGCTTATTGGTAGCCCACCCCTATAACCACTGCATCATACCAGCTTTTCACTGGATCTAATATGTTTTGTTTCTCATCTTATTACATACAATTTGTTTCTTAACAGATATTTGTGAATACTTTATTTGAATACTTTATTTGGCCAAGTGTGATTAGACACACAAGGAATTTGTCTCGGGTGCAAAAGCTCTCAGTGTACATGCAAAGCAACAGAATAATGCTAATGGTCATCATCATCATCACTATCATCATCATCATCATCATCATCGCAAGAAGAGAGAGGAATAAAGAAGATAATAAGATGAGGAGTTGAAACAGTTTATGTCCAGGATGTGAGGGGTCTGCAGATATCTTCTCAGCTCTCCTTCTGACCCACACAATCTACGGGTCTTCTATGGAAATCAAGCTGGTTGCAATTGTTCTTTCTGCAGTCTTAACGTAAGAGTATAAATTTCACTTGTAATAAGTACTTTTTTTGACATCCCATTTATATCTGATATTGATAATGTTTTGGAACTCCAAGACTCTGCTTTCAGAAGTTGATTCCCACTTTGTGAATCATTTGTAGGGCACTTATGCTAGTATTTATTTTCATCATGGCATGTACCGTATATGCCGGCGTATTAGGCGACCTGGCGTATAAGACGACCCCCGTCTTTATAGCCAGGCCGCATTCCTAGAATGTCGTCTTATACGCCGGAAACTACCAGTATTTCTGGTGTATAAGACGACTCGGTGTATAAGACGACCCCCATTTTTGGCGCCGATTTCAGCGCTCGCGGAAGTTGTCTTATACGCCGGCATTTACGGTAGGTCTTGATTTTTTTGTGTGTTGAGAATTTAGTGACACCAACTTATGCTTATGACACTTGGCAAATTCTAGATTTAAGAATGATATGTTGAAGTATATTTTATGATTTTATTTTAAATCTGTACATTCTATATTTCTACAGTTTCACAAAAAAAAGCTGAGTTTGGATTGTTCAATTTATTTGTAAGGCAGAATCAAGGTATTACTTTCCTTACGTAATGAGTACAAAGCAGTACAAAGGTCTTGTCTTAATAGCTAAAAAAATAAGAGTTTCCAACATCTTGCCCATGTAACTTCTAATCGAACAAGATGTTGGAAACTGAGCAATATGGTTTAGGATGGAAATCAGTAGTCTCTCCACACTTTATTTTGAGCCAGGGGTATCTATGATGGGTACATGTGCATGTTTTAAAACAGTTCCAACTGTGCAACCAAAGTTTCATCCACATAGTATTTTTGCATATAAGGCTAAGGCTTTTATGAGTGATTATCACTCTTTTGACTATTTTGATATCTCCCTGTGCATTATGGAGCCCAGAAACAGATGAAATATCAAAGGTTATATTCTAACTTTTAATTTCCCATGAAGAAGCTGCACAGTGGACATTGTTGAGAAGGGGCTCACAAGGCAGCATTTGCAATCACTGGGACACCAGCAGAATCCCTTGATGCATTCTCAATTCTTTAAAATTAATTTATTTTGTCTAGATGTAGGTATCTAGTTAAAAATCTTCCAAAAGTCTGGACATTTGGGGTAGGTATATTTTATAAAATTATATGACATACTTGAAGCTAAAAAAAGTTGATGACACTTATTCAGAAGAATATTCAAAACAGCTCTTAATAGAGAATATTAAGTTAATTCAATCTAAATATGATAGGAATATAAATGAACTATTTTGTATAAAAAATTTAACATTTTACACTAAGGCAATACCCTTCTAATTCCTTTGATTACTTGACTGTTCAGAAAAAGAACTATGAAGTACTGTTTAACTGTATTCCAAAGCTGTCAGACTGTGACAGCTTCCAACAATTAGCATACCATCTTATCTTGATGAAGTTCCATATTTGTCTGATTGTTTCATCTAATTGAAAATTAATGGCAAACACCAAGAATGTCCAGTTTTTTTTATCCTCGAACATTTGGAGTCCTATTAAATTATCTCACTCTAGTGGTTTCATATGGATGCTAAAATAGCACAGTATTCCTAAGTTCAACCCACAAGATCTTTTTGGGGCAGAAAATGATGCTGTGTGTGTTTTCCAGCTAAGAATTCTTGTGGAATCTCAACTGTGTGGAAGGGAAGCCTCCCTAGAACTTTTTTACATAAGATTTCATTTGTTAGTTTGTTTTTAGTAGACAGAAGATATTAGCAATACAAAGGGGAATCTTATTTAAACCAGTTAGGTATTTTGAGTATTCGTATGGACTATTCAGGGGCGAAAAAGCCTTAATAGATTTTTAATCTTCAACAGGAATGCTAGAAAACCTGTAGACATCAATATTGTCAACTAAAGAGACTTCCATATTATCACTGGGATTAATGTTACCACATGAATATTATTTAAACATGATTTTAAGTCCTGTGCATTTTGTGGCCACTTGTTATGCTTTTTTTGTATGTTGCTGGTCAGACTATCATCTTGCTCATTTGTACTTCCCTCTTTTCATTTACTTTTATTATTTATATTTAATTGTTTTTATATTGTGATTTGCCCAGAGTAATCTGGAATGAGTTGAACCTAATTTGATTAAATTATATTTAAATTAATTAAATGAGGTGATTACTGGAAATTCCCAATTCCACATACTCATGTTTGCCTTCAGCCATGATTAAGTGTGGAAAAGGTATGCCAGATTCCTTATAATTACAGGTAGCCCTACAATCATTCATTTAGCAACCATTTGAAGTTACAACATTCTGAAAAAACTGACTTACAACCAGTCCTCCCTCTTATGACTGTTGCAGGATCCCGATAGTCACATTCAGGCATTTGTCAACCACCATGAATTTATGATAGTTTTAACAACCCAGGGTCATGTAATTGCTATTTGTCACCTTCCTACCTTCCAACAAACAAAGTCAATGGGGGAATCCAGGTTAGCATAATGATCAATCACATGATTCACTTAACTGCAGTGATCCTCTTGCAACCATGGCAAAAAAGTTCAAAAAAAATCAAGCACAGCTCCCTTAACAACCACCTTGTTTAGCTATGGAAATTCTGGTCTTAAGTTGAGGACTACCTGTAAAAAATATATAACTGGAAGAAATAAACAAAAAAAAAAATCCCACCCACTTTCTACAAAATTGGTTTTTCTCTCAAATTTCTATGAATTCTACTTGGGACAAATTAATGAGTAAATTGTGCCTCAGTCATTATCACTATGAAGACAACCTCTTGCTGAAGCTGCAGTCATTAAAATCAGCAGCAAGTAATTGCTTGTCTTTCTTCTTTCAACCCTGCACTGTAAGATTTTTAATAAATAGCTCTACTTCATTTTTTTAGAATCTAGTAATGTAGAGCTCACCAGAGGGAAGGTGAAAGAGGGCAAACTGCCAAGCAGTTCTAGACATTTCAAAATCAATATCTCTTAGTAGAAGAGGCTGATCTCCCCTGGGGTTCGGGATGGGGAACACAACCCTTTCCTTTAAGGACTAAGTGCCAAAGCTTTTTTCATTCTGTGATGACTTACTTAATGGCAAATTTTATAATAACAGTGTTTTAAACTAGATACCAAAAGAAACCTTGCTTGGAATGGAGACATATAACATCACAACTAAACCAAGCTGCCGAAGCAACACACCAGATTGCTACTTTTGCTGTTTTTCCATCTTGAACACTTCTTGAAATTGTCGTCATACTTGGCTTTTTGTGCAGTGTCACATAAGTCTGTTAAATTGGGAGTGGGCAGATATACCCCTGCTTCAGAATGAAGATAATGAGCAAAGAGGAGCCTACAGTCTGTTGTAGTTGCACAATGAATATCAATAAAGTACTTTTTCTTTTGAATTTTGCAACTATGACAGTGTTATGAAATTGGAGTATATATGAAAAGATATTCCTAGGAACAAAAAGGGTGCTTAATAGTTATAGCTAAACTGGTTTTCTAAATTTCCCAGTTCAGGCTTCTCTGATGCAGATTGCAGTGTTGTTCACCTTTGCAGATTCCAGGGTTTAAAATGAAATGCTTAACAGTAATAAGACTGTGTGCGTTGCATTATTTTTAAATCTATAATTGAGGCATAAATGAAGTAGACAGATTTGGGTGAAAACATACAAAATGATCCACCTCTAGTTTAGACCAAGATGAGAGAATTTTTAACCAGCTTCTGTCCTAGTTTTCTTATTTATTTTACTCCATCTTTGCTACTTTACATATATTCTGGTTTTATTAAAACATTTAGAGCAAACCACTTTCTAATATAGGAGAGCAGATAAACCTAGTAAGCCAAACTCTATCAGTCCTGTTAATTTATATAAAATAAAAAAATAGATTTAAACAAGATTTAATTATATTTTATAATTTCATAAAGATTATGTATTGGAATTTATTGATGTGCCCAATACATTGTACTTTATACTTTGATAAAATTTCCTACAAAAGTAATGCTTATACAACTGCAAATATGACTTCCTGTTTGGAACTGATACTGCCCAATGGTAAAACTTGGAATATGGTTTAAGCAACATTCTAAGCTACAAAAATTGTAAAAGATGAATTTGCCAGTTTTGCTTTATCCTGAAATATACATGTAGCATTACATGTAGTAAAACTCAATTTTACTATTGAGTCAGTGTTTGTCCTGCTTTATAATTTGTTTTATTTTCAGCCTAAGAATCCCAAAAAAGGGCTTTATACCACAGCAGTTTCAGGGGAACAAAAATATTTGCCAACAAATCATTTTATTACAACTTCAAATAAATTTGAATATTTTCAGTTGATTGAAACACAAGCAATTATATTTCACCAAGGAAACTAAACTGGGCCTATTGCAGAGTATCATACTGACACCAACTTTTATTTCCCCACAGAAATAGTAGAATGTGGTGACTCATTTAATCATGACTTTGTGAGTATTAGCACGGCATCCATGTGGAACCCCTCAGGCATGATAATGAAATACAGATCAATGGAATTATTTTCTGAAATGTACTGTATATGCTGTCTGTCTGTCTCTTGTCTAATCTCTCTTCTTCTCTCTCTCCATTTCCCCCTCTCTTTCTCTCTCTCATATCTACCTATCTATATTTGGCCAAGATTGATCGTCCTCTGTGGTTTACTGAGTTTGTATGCTTTTTATTTTCAGACAACTAATGGCTATACTTATGTTATGGATTTTTAGATGTTGAGTGAGCAGTGAAATATTTGGGGTTTGGGCTATTGCTCACACTAGGATATATTTTGAAACTGATGAATAGACTTTAGAGGATGAGTTATAGAATTTCACAAACATTGGTTCATGATATAATAACATTTCATATTTTATATTAAAATGTGTTATCTTTATGGAATAATATGATATTAATATGAGATTAGCCTCATTTCTGTTAGCCTTTCAGAAAATTCTGAAATGGTGTGTGTATGGGGAAATATTAAGTAACTTTGGGAATCCTGTAGAGAAATACAATCATTAGATGTCTGTCTGTTTGTCTGTCTGTCTATCTATCTACTATCATCTATCTATCTTAGGAGAAAATTGCACCTTCACCGTATTTGACATTGGCCCCTTTTTATCAAGTTTTTCTATTGTTGTGGTTGTTAATTTTAATTGTTTAATTTTTATTCTTGAATGTTTTTCATGATTTTATATTGTGCTTTTACAATATAAGCCATCCATATTTGCTCGAGAGATGGGCAGCATATACCTTTAATAAAAATAAATAAATATGATTGTATATGCATTCACCTCCCAATAAAGCTGAGTAAAGGCATTATTTTGCTTTTGGAGGAATCATTCTTGAAAACAATTTTCCCACATATAATTATTCAAATATAATTATTGTTAGCAATGTGCATTATTTGTTGTTGGTTTGTTTGCTTATGCAGTCATACACTTAAAATGACTCAGGTTACAATTAAAAACTGGAAAAAAATCATACCTATAATTGCTGGCAATTCAACAGTCAAAACAGTCATATGGATGGGCATTGCATGTCAGCTGAATGCTTTGGGCTGGGTAACAGGTATTTTAAACCCTATGAAATGAAGCTTCCTGTGTTCTTTTCCTTAGCTCCTATTACCTAAATGAATCTCATAGAGTATAACCTTTTGTGACCTTTAAAAATATATATTTTCATATATTTTGGGATTTTCTAAATTTGCAATATGCATTAAAAATACTAAGTTCCCAAGGCTAGAAATTGATAGTGAGATACATCTACAAAGATAGATGAAGTCAGTATTAGAAGGCACTGTTAGATTACATATTATGTAATGCTTTAAAAATATTAAGTAAAAGATTTCTTCTAGTTATTTTAATAAGTCAAATATTGTAAGGGCTTCATTGAGAACCTTCCTACCCCACCTGTGATAAGTCTCAAGTGTTTAGCAACCCAATGATCAAATAAAAGATGGAATATTAAATGTTTTTCAAAAAGTGCAGCAATTGAAAAAAAGTTTAGCTCTTTGAATATCTGGCTTTGAAAAGGGCAAATAGATCTTTTAATTCCTTGATTATTAAAATAAAATAAGAAAAGCTCTGAGGAATCAGGTCAAGTGACATAAAGTATAATGTTCAGAACTAGAATAACCTTCATAATTCACTTAGTATACCAAAGAGTTATAGATGTCTTTGATAGTTGTTTCCTTACAACTAATACTTTATAACTAATACAACTAATGCTTTAAGATTAATACTTTAAGATATTTTAAGACAAATATGGATTCAGACCCCAATCCATGGAATTTACCTGTTCCTCGTTTACAATCATATAAATTGGCATCATCACAAGATAGTCCTATGGTTGCTGCTACATAGCAAAGGAATCGTAATAGTGAAACAAATACAGGTAGAAATATTCACCTGAAATGATGGAACAAATTTCCTTTGAAAAATTAAAATGTCATTTTGGCTCTACACTATCTTGCAAAAAGCTTTGACTGGTAACGGATTGAAAATAAATGAAACAAAAGTAAGTTATAATGATCATGTCTTTTAGTTGCAATAATTATAATCATTAGCCAGCTCTGAAATTAGCAGTCCTCACTAGTAATGTTTTGACATGTGGTTTTTCTACAAAAAGAAAAAGAGGGCTAACTAAGCAGAACATTTTTTAAAAACATTTTTAAAAATGTTGGTAGGGAAGAAGAAGTGAATTAGGGCTATGGTAGGTGTGCCTTAAACCTTTGTCTCTGTACTGATTCCAATGACAATTCTGACAGTCTACTATATTTATTTATTAATTTATTTGTTAAAATTATTTGTCACCTGTCTTGTTATGGGGCTACTCTAGGTGGCTTACGTAGTAAAAATGAAAAGGCATGTAAACAGAAGTAAAATAATAGAAAGATAAAGTAAACAATGATAAAGAAATACAATGAGAATAAATATATAAAAATGATAACCAAAAAGATGGAGAGCAAAGGAGGGGGGAGAATTGGAGTCTGCTATCAATTTAGCAGCCACCTCCATCCAGGAACTCCCCTATTTGGTCCCCAGACCAGAAGGCAGAGCCATGACTTTAGGCTCTTGTAGAAGTATAGGAGATTATTAGATCTATTATCTATTATTATTATTGGATCTATTATTGCTTGTGTAAGGAGAACTCTAGCTGCAAATAACAGATGAAAAATATAGTCTCTCTTAACATACTGGCTTAGATCCTGGGAAGCTGAAATACATGGACAAAAATAAGGAGAAGGAAAAGGAAAATACTAGGTATTATGTTACCTATGATTCTATAGTGTTTCACAAGTTTACCAACTTTAAGAAAGGTGGACTTCCAGAATTACCCAGCCAGTATGGGAGCTGAAATTCACCTATCTTAAAGTTGAGAAACACCATTGTAGACTATAGATCTATAAGGACTGCAAGACATAGTGCTTCACTGATTTTTCCTTGTATAGAGTCCATCACACGCTCATATTCTGATTCCAAAAGAGGCTTGCTCAAGGGATGTCTGCTTGGCAAATGGTATGATGGTCATAATAGTTTAAAAGCTTCCTGTCAATATGCATTTTCAGTTATTGACAATGCTGATCCAGAAGCAGATATTGCTCTTTTAAGAGCGTGATCAATTTTTTCCTGATTTTCAGATGTCATTTTATCTATAAACGAAGGTATTGTGTATTTTTGTGAGGCAGTGGTTTGCAACACTTCCTTACTTGAAGATGCTGCTGGTGAAGAAGCACTTTGTGATGATCCAGACGCAGCAGAAAGAGTGTTTCTGGAATTAGAACCCTGGAAGGAAAAGCTACTTGCACTTTCATTCTGGTCCTCATCATTTAATTCCATAAAGTATTTTTATTGTCTTTAGAGTACCAGTGGCATGCAAGGATGTGTTTTGTCATCCTTGTACCATTTAGAAAAGAATATTTCTTCTCACAATATTTGCAAATTGCAGCTTTGCTCTCAGCAGAAATTTCTTTTTTTTCTTTTTAATTTTTATTAATAATACAAAATTAAAAACACATTGGACATAGATATGATGTCACTGGCTCCATACATCTTCTGACATTTTACAGTAGTATTAGTACTCATATAGACATATAGTTCTTGAGCTTTGCTCACTATTTATAATATAATATTAACACTTTTCCCCTCATTTCTGTATATCTATTTATCTTTTAAATATACATTTTTCTATAATCTATATTTTATTCTAACACTACACATTTGTCTTGGCTACCCTCTTATTGTCTATCCAATCATAAAATTGTTCCCAGATTTTGTAGTACTTAATTTCACTTTTATCCTTGAGTTCCCATGTAAGTCTATCCATTTCAGCACAATTGAAAATTTTCAGTAATATTTCCTCTTCGGTTGGAGTATCTTTCTCTTTCCATTTTTGAGCGAAGGCTATTCGTGCTGCTGTTACTATATGCAGTAATAAATAATTTGTATCTTTCTTATATTTTCTTTTATAATTCCCAATAAAAAAAATTCTGGTTTGGCCTCTATATCTATTAGCAAAATTTCTTCCAGCCATTTCTTTAATAAGTTCCAAAATTTGTGTACCTTTGGGCATTGCCACCACATGTGGTAGTAATTCCCAATGGTCTCTCCATACTTCCAGCATATCGAGGATTTCCCCTTGTTCATTCGTGCTAATCTTATGGGAGGGAGATGCCACCTATAAAACATCTTATAGAGGTTTTCCTTATAGGAGGTTGCTAGAGTAATTTTTAGGTTTTTTCCCATAAACTTTGCCAATTATCCAAATCAATATTGTGCCCAAAATATTTACACCAAATTATCATTGTTTCTTTCACCTGTTCCTCAATCATATCTTGCTCTAATAAATATCGATATAGTTTACTTATAGTCTTGCCTTCCTACTAAATAAGATTTTATCTAATTCTGAAGAGTCTTGCTTTACGCCCCGTTTCTTTTTGTGATTTTGAAATTTCACTGTGGAAATGTTTCCAAACTTTAGATATTGGTCTCACCATTTTACTGAGAGGAGGAAAAAAAAAAACAATTTACTGACCAGACTATAGGTAAACATTATGCTGTGATGCTAGATAACATTAATAGGAATTATTTAAGGCTTACAAAAGACAAACTAATTTGTCAGACAAATTTATCCTCTTACCTGTCAGCTAAGACATGAGAGGAGGACAGAAACTATAATCTATTGCAGTGGTTCTCAACCTTTTTAATGCCGCAACCCCCAACTGGTCGTACGTTGAGGACTATCCCACCGGTCGTAAGTCGAGAACTACCCAACCAGTCATAAGTCAAGGACTATCCAACCGGTCATAAGTCGAAAACTTTCCCTCCCCGGGAGCACCGCACATGCATGGTGCCGCCCCCTGCGCCGGCCGAGGTGTAGCTGGCAAGGGGCAGCGACGGCGCAGGGTGACCACTGGCTGGGCCACCAGCTGGCCCAGCCCAAGGGAGGTAAGGCATCCGCTGGGCCCCATGCGCGCCAGCAACCCTCCCTGTGCCTGCCGGCCTCCCACCTCCCACCCCTGGCCCTCTTTTACTTACATTTTTAGTAGTTGCTCAGCAGGGAGGGGTGGAAACTTCCAGACAGCTCGCTTTCGCTGCAGACAACTTGCAGCACCGTTTGCAGACTGGGACTTTTGGTGGGCTCAGCAGGGCAGAGACAGCCTGGACAATTCCTATTGGTTTTTGAAAGCCAATAGAATTAGACTCTATTCAAGAGAGTCTATTCTATTGGCTTTCAAAAGCCAACAGAATAAAAGGGAGTAGCACAGCTAAGGAAAAGGGGGGGGGAAAATGGCTGACCCCCAAATGGGGTCATGACCCACAGGTTGAGAACCGTTGATCTATTGTATACCAACAATTACTCAACTGTAGGAGGTCTAAGGTACACAACAAACTAAACTGGAGCCTTTTCCCTGCAGTGCCTCCTAGTGGCACAAATGCATATTCTCTTGTTGAAGAACTGTATTAAGAAGTACAGAGTTACTTGAATTGTATTCCAGGATTTGCTTGTCTTCAGCTGAGAGAACTTGCAATAATTTAAGACTTTACAAAAAGTCTCAGAAATATTTCATTAAGGTTATTATACTGTACTGTACTGTACTATACTATACTATACTATACTATACTATACTATACTATACTATACTATACTATACTATACTATACTATACTATTGTCTGAATACCATTGATATATTATTTATCATTGTAAAAGAACATATTCCACACTTCTTCCTTTTTTCAATTTTCCTGGGGAAAAAATGCCTTTTTCTGGTTTTTTTTCCAGGCCTTCCCATCTCTAGCCACACCCTTGAATGTCTCCACATATATCTAGTAAAGAAGAAAGTTATAGCTTTTGCTTGGTGAGATTATGTCCATTAAGTGTAATGAGATAAAGGATTGAATTTGATTGGATATCATTGTCTTTTATCTGGGCATGGGTCTAATATAACTTCTTTTCTTACAAAGGTCCCTAATACCTGTCTGATTTCAAGAAGACGTAGTGCAAAGGAAGAGCAGTAACAGCAGCATGCAAGCCTCTTACAATTTTTTTGCTTACTCTGAAGTATTAGAGAATTCCATCCACCACCTGAAGGACAAATTGTTCATAAAAAGAAAAATCAGTTTTCAGTAAAATAGATTAAAGGCTCTAATGATTGTGCCATTAATTCTCTTAGAATTTAATCCTGCATTTTTATAAAAAGGACCAGTCTTCACTATTCAATTATCTTTTAGAACTTGATTTATGAAATAATCCCATCAGGCTTGCTATTAGTATAGGTAGTTGTCATGGTACATGAAATAGGTGACAGGCCTGCTATTAAGAAATAAATGTATATTATTTGAATTTCAGTACATTTTATATCCCACTTCATTAATAAACATGCTAGGCTAGGGAATATACTGTAAGACTGAGTATATGTGTGTGATTCATTCTCTCTCTCCTCCCTCTCTTTCTCTCCCCTCCTCTCTCTCCTCACTCTTTCCATCTCGTCCTTCAGTCAGTCTCTCTCCCTTTGTCTATGTGTGTATGTGTGTGTGTGTTTCTTTTTCCTTGAGAAAGACTTCACAAGTGATGTACAATCTAAATAGCTTCTTACACAAATGTCAAATGAAAAGCAGAATAAAAATAAAAACATGAGGATACAAACCACTTTTAAACCAAAGGCTAATTTATAGCTTTTGAAAACTAAATAATCTAACTTTTAATGGAAAGATTTGATGGGCAGAGCCTTCCAGAAAAAGCTTTGCCTTCTTGTGATGTGACCCTGATTTTGATCTGGACTTATTCACAGTCTCCTGCTTTTTAGCCTGGTGCATTAACAACTAGACCAAGCTGTGTCTCGAAGAAAAGAATATCATCTACCAGATATTTTGACTCCCCACTGATTCTGGACTTCCTTTGAAACTTTCTTGAATAAATTGCAAAATGTAGTAGAATAACTTACACTCTCTAACTCAGACTGTCAAATATGCAGTGGAATATTAACCTGTTAATCAATATGAACTAAATATTACATTCAGATTAATGCTGAGAATTAACTGCAAAATTGGATTTAGTGGATTTATGCTTTAATACAAATGAATCATGTTTTCATTAGTATAACTACTATAGTTTGACCATAAGCTGATATTTAAGTAATCTCAGATGTAGCCTTCCTCCACAAAGCTGTAGCTCAGGGTTGTCAAACTGCCGGCCTCGGGCCAGTTTCATCATACTGAAGCCACGCCCACCCCATTGCCAGCAATGCAAAAAGAGTCACGATATGTCACAACACGTCACACGATGTGGCAAGTTTGACACCAGTGCTGTAGCTACTTGTCCAAGTTCCTTTTTTCTTAAAAACCCTGAATGGCCACATGTTGGCAATTGTTATGCCACTTAAAAATAATATCAATATTTTCTGTTGATTTCTAGTTTTACAATCCTCTTGGGCATCTGAGTATCTTTTTATATATTGATGACTTGTTTTCAGCATCATTCATTCCACAGAAATTAAGAGTCCAGCACATATAAATCCAATGGTGTTATGCAGATGGCAATACAGTTCTTCTGAACTGCCCTATCAGTTTTAGTCTAGCCAGTGATCAGAATGTTTCATCATTTTGTATTCATTTGTTTAACTACCAATTCTACATGTTATCCCAGAATGGATAGATTTTAGATTTTAATAATTTATTCTCCACTGCTAGAATGCTATAGAAACATGAAAGCATCATATATGGACAGTTGCTTGTTCATTAGTGTTTGGATGGGAAGAAATATAGATATTCTTGTGCAAATAATACAGAAAGATGACTCATGAAAAATGACTGAACACATTAAAAGCTGAAAGAACTCAGAGCAGGGTACAATTATAGCCATACCCAAGGGAAGCTACAGAATTCAAAACAAAGAATACAAATAACAGTATGATTCCAAAGCTGTTCAGTAAAGATTCTAAAATGACACATTTTTGAAACTGGGAAATTAAAGGCAGATTTCAAGAAAGATTTCTGTTTCATTGAACAGAATTAAGCATTACAAAAATAATGCAACTAGAAAGGTAAATCTTTAATCTTGTGGCCCAGTTTGAGGCAGGGCACTTCAGGATTAATCTATTTCTCATCAAGACTCTGGACATATCAATATAAAGTTACACATAAGTTCTCTTTTTGAATTGAGAAGTTGGAAATTCATATTGCATATAAAATCATGAAATTGCAAAATTGGAAGGGGACATTAAAAGTCATTTTGTCCAACCACTGTCTGGTGAAGTATTAAAATATTGAAGCTTAAAGCTCTACAGGAAGAACAGATAATTATTTTCTGGCTGGCTTGGAATTCTTCAGAACTCTAAGCTCATTATTGGCAATTTCCAGAAAGGCTTTGGTGCCTTTCCAGGGAAAATGGTTTATTTAGCTTGAGCAATATGATGCCATAACATAGAAAACACAAAGTACACATATGTGGAAAGCTATCTCAGCTTCTCATTCTGCCAACCATATCTTGAATATGAGTTACATATCTTTATATTTCCCCCACTGCTGCCAACATGGATCTTCCTGTGGAAATGTGTAATTTTGACATGCAAAACAGATACATATTGTATGTTTTACATAAATAAATATTATTGAAGAAGTTGGGAGATGAAATCATGAGATAGGACCCATTAAATAATAAAGGGGCAAAGAAAAGAAAGAATGAGGACCAGGTTTACATATCAAAACTATTAGTTTTGGGGAACTTGCTTGTTCATTCAGCAGATCCAATTCCAGCTACCACCAGCCATGAGAGGACTGAAAATTAAATGGAGCAAGTCATTTTTCAAGAGGAACTCTTGCTGGTCATATTCCTCTGTCTGCAGCTGATGTGGTTGAAGAAAGACCAAGAACTTATTCCTTCTGACATTTCCAAAATTCTTAATAAGAATCTTGCTTTATTTCAGTTCCAGCTACAAAGTTCCAGTTCTTCACTTGTACAGATGAAATATTTGTTTATGCAGGAAAACAAGGGATAGTAGATTTTATTATAAATAGGCAATGGTTATTGGCTGAACAAGATTTAATTTTCCACTTTATATTTGATCTGCAGTAAAGTATACCAGTGTTTACCAGAAACTTTTATTTTTCATGATAGAGCATATGGGTATCCACTGTTGCCTTTCTTGGCTTCAAAGATAAGTTTTTGAGTTAACAGACCATGAAAAAGGAAAATAATAAGGAAGAAAATGCCTCTGATATAAATTTCATTACATGTATAAATGCTACTTATTCAATGTAAAACATATCAATCCTTTAAACGCTTATGGATGGAACTCTATAGATGTACAGCATTAACATCCTTTTCAGCTCTTCTTTCAATTTTTAGATAAAACAAATCTTGAAATTATAAAGTTGAATACAGAAATGAAAATGAAAGAAAAGTTGCTTTTTTTTCCCCCAAGCCTTTTTTTTTTTTTTACTAAAATTATTTACTTTTCCCAGCTTCTATAAAGTTAACATATCATAGCAGACATAGATGGGATTTTATGCCAGAGGACTTTAGATATGCTGGTTCACTAGATAGGCCTATCTACATTTTGCATTTTGTTGATATTATTCTGACATTTGGGCTCATTCATTTTGTTCCAGACAAACAGGAGAGATGGAGGCTTAGGAAGCTAATAGAAATGGAAATCTCTGGAGGTTGCCATCTATCTGTACACTCTTGTAAAAATGTTATTCACACAGATCCACCAACTTAAGAAATACATAGTGAAATAAAATTAGTGGAGGATGAAATGACAGAAATCGGCTGATAATTTGCAATAAGTCTGTTTCACAGAATTACCTTTCTTATTTTTCCCAAATGCATAGCCTGAGGATAAATGTTTTAGACAAAAATTTGGCAACCAACTATGATAGATGCCATCTCTTTACACAATTATCATTTTAATTAAGCAACAGTGAGTACCAGTAAGTTAAAGTCAGTTCCCTGAGATTAAGCAGATCCCTGATTAAGCATGCCCCGATTAAGTTGAGTGCACAGAATAAGTGTTTTATTATTATGTGCCAGTGGATGTTTTGAATTGCTCAATTAAACAATTCCTAATCCTCTCCCCAGAAGGATTAAAAAACATCCCTGAGTGAATATGAGGAAAAGATTATTGCTGCACAATGCCACTTACTTTAAGTGAATGGGGCATTGGAATTATTAGTTAACCAAGATATACACCTCTGGATAATTTTTATACCTGGCTGCAACAGCAAGTAAATCAAGGCTTGGAGTATAAATATGTTAAATGTGCATTTAACATAAAACAAAGGCAGAAAAGGAAAATATTTTGCAGCAAGGAAAATATTGGTCCTACATAATTTAATATTGCTACTTTCTATATTTAAATGCTGAAATTATTAACCATTTTATTGCATGGTTCATATAAACAGCACTTTTAGAATCCTAGTCTTATACAGATAAGTGCCAAAAATAATATTATGAGAATTAAATCACTGGGGAGCTCCCATTAAATCAACAGAGAATTCTCATGTAGTTTCTTACTGTTCAAATACCTATCTTTTCTTCTTGGGACGTAAAACCATAAAATGTCATTAATAATCTAATTACATAAAATAAAATGACTGAATGAAATCCCATTAACTAATAATATAACATTCAAGACCTTAAAAATATAAGTAAGGAAATAAATTACTTATTTAAATCAATAGGCCATAAAGTTATTGCAAACTTTCTTGCATTACTGAAAATTTTCCATTATGCAGACCTGAGAAGAGCTAGATAACATAAGAGCAATAGCTTATATAAAAGATAAAATAGGAAAGGAGGAAGGGTTGAATGAACATTTAAAGTATCAACATCCTCTTAGAATTAAACTGATTCTTAGAAATACAAGAATTTAATGATACAGGAGATAGTACCTGGCATAAAAGAAATAATACCATGTATATATATAAAAAAATTTTTTTATAAAAGTTTGATTAACTTTCCAATCAAGAAGAAAATTTGGATTATGCTTTATATTAACAAATTACAGATTTTATTTTAAAAGATAAGTAAAAATGGAGATTGTTAATCACTCCTGTTAACTGACCATCAGGAGGCAGTACATGAGAAGTTTCATCCTGTGGTGGCAAAATTTATTCTCCCCTCCCCACTACCAACTGAGCTGCATTCATTATCAAACCTATGGGATACCTCCCCTCTACGCACATGTGAACTGCTTAACCATGGTGGCACAGTGGTTAGAATGCAACATTTCAGGCTAATTCTGCCGGCTGCCGGGAGTTTGATCCTGACCAGCTCAAGGTTGACTCAGCCTTTCATCCTTCTGAGGTCGGTAAAATGAGGTCCCATGTTGTTGGGGGAAATATACTGACTCTGTAAACCACTTAGAAAGGACTGTAAAGCACTATGAAGCTGTATATAAGTCTAGATGCTATTACTATTAACATGCTCTTGTAAAAATTGATTTGACTCTAAGTGGCAACAGGGTGAAAAATCAGCCCAGAACCTCTGGCCCAATAAACCAGATTGTTTATAAAGCTAACATGCTATCTTAGTAGAAAAGGATAAATAATAATAAGGTCACATGGACAGATTTGTCAAAAATATTTCAACTTCCTGTTACAATTTCTACTGTGTCTGTATTTTTATTTGTCTTGCCTATCCATGCCTATGTCTCATTCAGTTCAAGAACTTTGCATAGAAGTGCTTTGAGCAGCTTCTTTCAAGTTAATGAAAGAAATAAAGTAATCTTAATAGGTATTTGGAAATATTTCAATTTGATGCCACTTTGACTTAAGTTTTTTTTTAAGTTATCAAAATCTCAAATACAATGCACTGAAATAGAAAAGGATGCCAGACTTCCTAATAACACAGGCGAACACATTGAATCAACCCATTGTTTTCTCTGTATGGCCATGAACGTGTTTCTTCTCACTTTGAGGAAGAACAAATATTTTTTAAAAATGATCTGAGAGTTGTCAGATATGAAGACACCATATCATTGTTACATTGGCATTTCTATGAAGCTGCTTAAGTTATGGGAGCCTTTGAAGTTTAAAAATGCTACCATAGGATCTCTTGGCACTTGAAATTAAGACCCAGTGTGTCAAATCAAAGATACACTTCCAAGTATCTACAGTTCTTTCCATAAGGAATAAAAGGAGGAGGAAAGGGGAAGGAAAGGAAAACAAACTGGAATCATGATGATAAATCAATTGGCTTTGCTTTTCAGGAAGAAAATATGTCTAACTTGCTACATTGCCATTCATTCCCATCTGGTATCCAAGATCAATTAATTCCTCTTCAGCTTCAAGTTTATGAACTTTTTCTGTTCAAAAGAAAGAAAAGAAACAAGAGGATCTATATTCCCAATGGACTGAATGTGAGCCTTCCATCCCATCCTATGTGCAATTATTTTCTTTTCCGATAGTAGTTGTTTTCTTCACTAATTTCTACAGTTATGTTAAAGCTGAGCAGGCAAAAGAACAATATAAAAGGATTATTGGTACAACTCTTATCATGACACACTGAGCCTTGGGAGCCTTGTGTTCTAGTTAGCAAGCCTACATTTTCATGTCATAATATATTAAAATATATCAATTATGCAAAATTCTCATAAAAAACAAATTGAAAGGGGCTCTAATTGGAACATATCCTGCTATCTTAATCTGCTTACTATAGATAAATGGCATAGATTTTTAGATAAGGCAGAGCAGATTTCATTAAATCGGTGAAAATAGCAGAGATAAGGAACTTTTTTCCTTATCTCTGCTATTTTTTATAGGTCTGTTTTACTTCCAGACAGGCAATGGTATTGGGAATGATAAAATATATGCCAAGCAGCTAGTTTTAGGGGTTTATTTCTTTTGTTATATTTTTTAAAAATGGTCTAGAGAGACCAGAAAAATTGGAGGTAGAAACAATCATAACTTGTCATCCTAATTAGGAGTTTTAAAATATATTTTCAGAAACAGGAAGTGAGCAATCAACATTGTTGAACTACAAAAAAAATAGATTTATCAGTGTCAGCATGCTATTAGTTTTTATCTCCTAATTTTCAAGGATTTCTAGAATAGCTGTCAATAGGATGGGGAAATAAAAAACTCAATTTCTTCATTATAAACATGAGGCCAATGTAAATGCCAATGATATTCAAGGGCTGCTCCAGTTGTTTTGGGATTGTACCTAAGGTGCTTATGATTATGATTTTGGTTCTTTTTTCTGACAAACACCACCCTGGAGCTTGGTGATATGGGTATGTAACCACTTCAAACAGCCAGACAGCAGCACTGCCTATGTCTCTTCTAGTACTTACAAAAGGATTCTTCATGGTAGAAACCAACGTGCATACTGTTTGGTGAAATTATTCCTTTTTTAGGGTGCAAAAGAGTAGTAATAAAAAGGTTAAGCCTGAGATAAGAGAATCAGTTTGATGTAGCGATTAAGGCATCAGACTAGAAACTGGAAGACCATGAGTTCTAGTCCCACCACAGGCACTAAGCCAGCTGGATGACCTTAGACCAGTCACTTTTTCTTAGCTACTGAAGGAGGCAATGGCAAACCTTGCCAAGAAAACTGCAAGCAGTCTCTGAGAATTGGACATGACTGAACAGAAAGGGGGGAAAAGGTGTGGGACGGGTTGTGGGAGCGAATAAACTACATAGCCAGCCTTCTTCAGCATGAAGAGGAGACAAAAAGTGAGCATGCTGACTTTTTAAAAATAACATTTCTCTCCTTCTCCTTCTCTCTCTCTCTCTCTCTCTCTCTCTCTCTCTCTCTCTCTGTGTGTGTGTGTGTGTGTTTGTGTTTGTGTGTACGCATCAATGTGTTTGAGAGGCAGTTTTATTGCAAACAAGGTGGGGAAAGAGAAAGTTGGACAACAGCTTTGCTAGGATGCTAACAATTTCACTATATTTGGGAGGCTGTTATCACAGTAAGTAACATTAAACAAAGTTTATATCCCAGTATTACCTAATTTTTAAGTCATCTATCAGTTGATAGTCAAAATATCATGCTCAGTTAAAATTCAAATTTAATTAACCAGAAATAAAGAGGAATCTATTGGAAATGTTCCTGACTTTTAAAGATTTATTTTATTGTGAAACACTCAGTGGCTTAAGGTAGTATTTTTATTTCTAGTTTTTCAGTTTTTTGTTTCAGAAAATAGTTTTATTTACATTCTTCTCTTCTAACAAATACCTATTAATTAAAATTACCCTGCTTTTCTTTCAAATCATAAGCTAGAATGTGCATATCCTATGGTGAAATGATTTAATAGGTGCTCAATCCAACCATACTTTTCTTTCCAAGAAGAAAATATTAAAAAAAACACCCTTCCTATTCTAGTGATTCATTTCAGTTGTATCAAATGAAATCAGCTTTGCATCTAAGACTGTCAGATACATGCAATGATCCTAGGTCTCAATTTAAAACCCATCAAGGGAATAGAAGAGATAACACCTCTCTTTTTGCAGTTTGGGGAAACAATATAAATGGTTTTGGATAGTCACTGAGCATTTGGATAGATTTCATTTTATCTACTACAAAGGGCAAAGAATCAGTTGTCAGCTAAAAAAATATAAAAATAGATGAATTGCTGCTGCTATATCAGAAATTCGTGAATGCACTAGTAAATATTATATTGGGATTCACACCACTATCTTGAAGTATTTAAAAGTACTAATAAATAATAATAATAATGGCAAAGTCACCATCAGTCAGTTGCAAAATTCAGCTTTACTTGGAACAGCATACATCTTACAATGATACCTTTAATACCATCAAACAACATCTGCCTATTCTAGATACTTGATAACTGGATAAAAGTGTGAAAATCAGTCTAAACATCTGGCTGATTGTGCAACAAACCATAATAATAACAACACATTTTTGATCAGCCACTGATTAAACAAGTGGCTGATGTGATATTTATAAGAACCAGAAATGCTAAGGGCTTTTGAATTTGGATATACAGGTTCGCCACCACTGAAATAGGATCTGTCTCTAGCTTCAAAGAAACTGTAAAATGCTCATAGAAATTGAGCATCGTATTGAGCACCAGGTGTAGAATTTTCATATAAACTGAGCATTGGAACAAATACAACATCTTGATATCTTCAGGTGAGACAGTAAAATTTATACTAAATGATGTTGAACAAAGAAAGCAAAAAAACAAAAGATGTTTAAAAATGTTGAAGATGTTAACCAAATGATCATTCAAACTGTGAAAGTATATCTATGTTCATTAACACACACTCCCTATATTGCTAGGAATCAGATATAGAAAGACTAAAGAGTACCAAGAGTTTGCCTCCTATATCCAGGTAATTTTGATTGGATTAAGTTGACTATTATTTCAAAGGCCAAATAGCAGTAAGAGTATTGGTCTCTAAGCAAAACAAATGGACAAATAAAGTATGTTCTATTTGTTAACAAAAATATGGCAAAGAGGTACAGTGTATGTCCATCTATGAGTTTTTTTTTAAAAAATAGCTATTTTTTTCTGGTGGGATTCAAATTCTTTTCAATTTGGATTGGGATTTTACTGTTTGACTCAGTTCCTACTAAGGAAATACACCTCAAAGGGAAATATACCAGGGAACATGTTCTGTGCTTTGCATTCATATAATGCAAAGCACAGAACATGTGGAATTGATAAAAAAAATGTATCATAATTCTTTAAATGTATTGCAGTACCTACATATTTGTCTACTAGTTCTTGTGTGCCCAATAAAAGATAATGTGAAAGTCTGTGGATATTGAATAGCCCTAATAACACAATTTCTTTTACATACTCCCTGAAAAGCGGTTAATAAGAAAACAGGAAACATTACAAAGAAAGGAAGACAGCAAAAAGCAGAGAAGAGAATAGGAAACCAAGAGAGTTTTGAGAATATGCTATTTGTTTCAGTGCTGGTCTGTGTGAGTATTTTCCTATTGCTCTAGTAACTTTTGTGTGTGTGTGTGTGTGTGTGTGTGTGTGTGTGTGTGTGTGTGTGTGTGTGTTGTTGTTGTTGTTGTTGTTAATCATATTGCCACCTTGAGACTGATAAAATAAATGCTGGTAGGATTTAAAACCTGTAAAACACTGAAACTTCTTGAAACTTTTCAGTTGTAATTGCAGCTATCATTAGCTCTAGGGTAAAATGCCTATTACCCATTATCACTTTCTTTTAGTGACATGAAAGCTATTATAAAAAGACTTTCAGTAGAGATATATCTAAAATACATGCATTTCACATGTTTAAGGCAGTGGTAGGATTAAAATAATTTAACAACTGTTTCTCTGCAGAATCCCCCCCCCCGCGCATGGAGCACTCCACTGCCTCTGCTTCCCCCCCACCCCACCTCCTGACAGAGCACTCTTATGTTTCTCTGTCAACCTTTTTTTTTAAAAAAAAAAAAAAGATACCCCACACTTCCTTATTTTGGCTTGCCTTAGCAGCCTTCTTACTTACTGGTTAACACTAAGGAAATCTCCAAAATGGTGCAAATCTTCAAAAAGAAATAATAGGTTGTGACTAAAGAAAGCCATTTGTCTTAATAAAGATTAATAGTCCTTAAACATGATTGAGAAATGAAAGGCACCACTTACTGTCTATTTGAAAAATAAATTCTTCAACAACCAACTGATTGCAGCCATGTTCCACAGATTTTGGCACACAGACTGCTTCAAAGCACAGCTTCTGATGCTACTTGCAGACCTTTGCTTATCAGAGGATATTGAGGGATAATTCTAGGACTTTCTCTAACCCAGGAGAGAGTAACATAAACTAAAGAAATTCTGGTTCCTTCTGTTGATGGTTGAAAAAGCTACAGCCCAGAGAAAAAACTATTCAGGGATCCCTCCCTGGGTGTGTAGTCAGTTGGTCAGTTCACCAGAAGTGAACGGTTCAATATTTTCATAAAGCATTAGTATGAACATAATAATTATAGAGTAGTGACATTTATTTTCAGAATACAAATGTTTTGTTTGACTGAAAGAAAATGTCACTCATGTTACATGTGGATGGAAAGAGAAAAGCCATTCACTCCGGACAAAGAATGTACAGAAGGCCTTTGGGATTTGGGAAAAGAGTTGAAAAGGGAACTACACCTACCTGATCCAAAGCTATTTCATACCTAGATACCTGAAATTACCAGTCAAACCTGTTCTTGAAAATGCAATTGAAACAAACTGCAACGAGGTATTGTTTTCTCACACCCTTGCAGATTTTATCATTAGACTGACATCTAACAGCCTCATTCTGTCCAGCACTACACAATAAGAGACTCCTATCAGGCCATGGGACAGATCTCCAACTGTTGAGAGCTAGTGAGGCTGTCAATTAATGCTTGCATGAAGGGGCAGCTTGTCTCTTCTTTATCTCCAATATATTCAAGTATAAATGGATATTTGCAGGGCTTTAAAACCACACAAATCAACTCAGGCATGATAATTGTTCTTGTAGGAGATACTAGGCTATTTCATAGACATATAGGGTAGGCAGAAAGTGAATCAATTTGTAAAAGAGTGTGCAATCTTAGATAAAGTCCAAGTGCCAATAGTTTTACCCGATGGGCTTAGTTTGTTTTTTAAAAGTGAGTTGCTGAAAAGTATTTGCAGTCTTTTAATAAATGGCTATTTAATTTTATATGATAACAGACTTGAGATGAAAGTAGAGCTTTTTAGCTTGAAATATATTTTTAAGAAGGTTTATCAAACTGACATCTAACATTGCTATATGCAGATAACGAATGCAATCAATGTTTTAAAAAATTAATATTCTCTGCACATTAAAATGACATCTCTATGATGATGATAATTATTGGAAATGTGTACACATAAAAGTACATTAATGTATGTAATGTTATGTTTCAGAGAAAGTTAAGGCTATGACCATCATAGATATTGGAAGACAAATGACTTTTTTTTTTATTGAAAATTTTTAGATATTTTTACAAAAAGCAAAAAAAACAAAAAAAAAAAACAACCCTAACTCACCCACCCCAACCCTCCCTCTCCATCCCCCCCAACCTTCCCAGAGCTGAATATAGGCTTAATTAAAATTTTAAAAAATCTTAAAAAAATTGAAAAAGTATAAATCATAAATATATCTAAATACCTTACATAAACAATTTATAAAATAATTAACAATAAAATATATGTAGACAAATGACTTTTATACATACTACATTGAGGAAAATAATGTATTTGCAAATACTTTCTTCCTGATGTATTGGTATTTAGAAAAAAAAAAACAATTACTGGAAGTTTTGATTGTTGAAACAAAGCTGAAATTAGATATTGCAATATCAGGATCTTTTCAGACATTCCTATGTTTAAAATGTTCAGAACACTTTGCAAACTCAAAAATGTTCCTATATATTATTAGAAACAGAACCACTTACATGCAAGCTAATGTACCCAACCACATATAAAATAAGATCAGTGTAAATATTTCCAATTGATTTCTTCTTGGCCTAGAATTGGCTGAAATTAATCTGTAAAAGAATTAATGCTAATTTGCATATATCTATATATCTATAACTTCTTTATTCCTCTTTAGTATAGAACATGATTCATATAATGCAGTTATTAATGTACTTGGCATCACACTTTAAAAGGTACTGGAGAGAAGCTGGAGAAGATAAAGAGGAGAGCTATCTGATGATGACCTCATAAAATTCAAGTGCTATGAAAAATGGTTAAAGGATAGGCATCCTTAGCTCAGAAATGAAACAATTAACAGGAATTATGATAGTAACTGCCATGAAGGAATGGGGAGGAGATTATTTTCTGTTGATACTGAGAATCAACAGGTAACCTTCAATTAAAGGAAATTCTATGGAATATTTGTTGTTGTTAGTTGCGAAGTCATGTCCGACCCATCACGACCCTGTGGACAATGTTCCTCCAGGCCTTTCTGTCCTCTACTATCTTCTGGAGTCCATTTAAGCTCACGCCTACTGCTTCAGTGACTCCATCCAGCCACCTCATTCTCTGTCGTCCCATTCTTCTATTGCCCTCAATCTTTCCCAGTATTAGGCTCTTCTCCAGTGAGTCCTTCCTTCTCATTAGGTGGCCAAAGTATTTGAGTTTCAACTTCAGGAATATGGAATATTACCAGGAACTAATATTGGGTATGTCTAGGTTAATGGAAAAAAAGGACTCGGGGTGACTTGATAGCAGTGTTTTTCAATATCTAAGGAGTTGCCACAAAGAATAGGGAATCAAACTATTTTCCAAAGCACTTGAAAGCAAGACAAGAAGCAATGGATAGAAACTAATCAAAGAGAGAAGCAAGTAGAACTAAGGAGGAATTTCCTGACAGTTAGAACAATTAATCAGTGAAGCAACTTTCCTCTGGAAGTTGTGAATGCTGCAACACTGGAAGTTTTAAAGAAGATATTGGACAACCATTTGTCAGAAATGATATAGGGCTTCCTGCCTGAGCAGGGGGTTGGATTAGAAGACCTCCAAGGTTCCTTCCAACTCTGTCATTCTGTTATTCTAAAAGATAAGGGGACTGGAGGCTAAAACATATAAGGAACGGTTGCTAGAATTGGGTATGTCTAATTTAACGAAAAGAAGGACGAGGAGGGACATGATAGCAGTATTCCAATATCTCAGGGGCTGCCATAAAGAAGAGGGAATCAAGCTATTTTCCAAAGCACCTGATGGCAGGACAAGAAGCAACGGGTGGAAACTAATAAAGGAGAGAAGCAACCTAGAACTAAGGAGAAACTTCCTGACAGTGAGAACAATTAATCAGTGGAACAGCCTGCCTCCAGAAGCAATAAATGCTCCAACACTGGAAGTTTTTAAGAAGAGACTGGACAGCCATTTGTCCGAAATGGTGTAGGGTTTCCTGCCTGAGCAGGGGGTTGGACTAGATGACCTCCAAGGTCCCTTCCAACATTACTACTATTATAAGACCAGTTAACAGTCTGCCCAGAACAGAGTTACATTCCTTACTATAGGTTTTAAAATCAGATCTTAACTACTACCCGTTAAGAATTCAGGCTTTGAGCAGACAGTTTGACTAGATAACGTATAAGGCCCTTCTAATTTCTGCATCTATGATCTCCAATTGTTCTACAGTGAACATTTTTATAAGGTTATTATCACCTGGTTCTCTTCCAAAAGTTCATGAACATTTGTCTTTCTATATTATGTGTTTCCATAGGAATCTCTTAGCCTTTATATTGTCCTATATCATATCTTCCACTTTAATTATCTAAACTATTGTTGATGTTCAACTATAGCTCTTAACCCTGGATATATTGTTTTCCATTCTGTAGTACAAATCCAAGTGTCTCTGACTGCCATTATCAAAGCTTCTCTTCCTCCTTGCAAACATATATCTACAACAAAGCATCTCATTTTGTTTTACAAGCCCTTGCCACTGCATGTAATCTATCTTTTGGTTGCATACTCATAAAGCTTGTTAATCAGACATAAAGCTTTGCTCTTATATTCTCCTCTTCCCAATGTAATCATCTGTCATATTTTGTTCCTTTTTTCTTTACACCAGTACAAAAAGAATTTCCCTTTGAGAGATTCCAGGTGAAAATAGGTCATTGTAAATGATTTGATACATTTTCTAGAACTGTAGTTGCTAAAGGGAAATATCTTAATTTTTAGTTTAATTCCTTTAAATATATATTGTATTATTGGTTGAATTATAGTCAAAAACAAATTGTATTATTAAATTATTTGTTTTTTGGGTTCTATTAGTCCATTTAAAATAATTTTAACAGTAATAAAGATTACAAAATAAACAAATGAAATTTACACACTACACACTCATTTTATATATACACGTACACACTTCCTATCCATTGTATTTTCAGTGCATGATAAAAGCATCAAACATTTCTAGAAATAATTAGTCTACTTGACAAGTGAAGGCATTTTCACTCTCAGGCAAGCCTATGTTTAACATTACAAAGAACACATTGATTAGTGGATTATTATTTGAAAACACAGCTTGAAATATCTACTATAAAAATAAATTCTACTCTTTTGATAAGTCAATACAATATGAATTAATGCTCAGCTTCATTTCTAAATTTCTAAATTCTTCTTTCCAGTTCTTGAGAATAGATAAGCTATACAATTAATTTGAAATATATATTTTTAATATTTTATTACATATACTATCAGAGTAGCAAAGACAATGCAACATAATACTAATACTAATAATAATAATAACACCCCAGACTTAACAATTGTCAATAAGAAAGACAAAAAAGTCTGGATAGTGGACGTGGCAGTGCCTGGAGACAGCAGAATAGACGAGAAAGAACTGGAAAAGATAACAAAATACAAAGACCTACAAATAGAAATAGAAAGACTGTGGCAAAAGCAAGCAAGGGTAGTACCAATAGTCATAGGCTCCTTGGGTGCAATCCCAAAACAACTGGAGCACCACTTGAACACCATTGGCATTGACAAATTCGCTATTAGTCAATTGCAAAAGGCGGCCTTATTAGGAACTGCTTCCATCCTGCGACGATATCTGTAATACCATCAAACATCCACATCTGCCTATCCCAGGTCCTGGGTAAGGACTCGATAGGTAGACAAAATGCCAAATCCAGTCTGAACATCTGGCTGACTGTGCGATGATCCATAATAATAATAATAATAAAGTTGGAAGGGAACTTGGATGTCATCTAGTCCAACCCCTTGCTCAGGCAGGAAACCCTATACCATTTCAGACAAATGGCTGTCCAGTCTCTTCTTAAAAACTTCCAGTGTTGGAGCATTCACCGCTTCTGGAGGCAGGTTGTTCCACTGGTTAATTGTTCTAACTGTCAGGAAGTTTCTCCTTAGTTCTAGGTTGCTTCTCTTCTTGATTACTTTCCATCCATTGCTTGTTGCCCGGCCTTCTGGCGCTTTGGAGAATAGCTTGACTCCCTCTTCTTTGTGGCTATCATGTTCCCCCCCCCCCGGTCCTTCTCTTCATTAAACTAGACATACCTAGTTCCAACAACCGTTCCTTATATGTTTTAGCCTTCAGTCCTCTAATCATCTTTGTTGCTCTTCTCTGTACTCTTTCTAGAGTCTCAACATCTTTTTTACATCATGGTGACCAAAACTGGATGTAGTATTCCAAGTGTGGTCTTTCCAAGGCATTGTAAAATGATATTAATACTTCACATGATCTTGATTCTATCTCTCCGTTAATGCAGCCTAACACTGTGTTGGCTTTTTTGGCAGCTGCAGCACACTGCTGGCTCATATCTAAGTGATTGTCCACTAGGACTCCAAGATCCCTCTCACAGTTGCTACTATTGAGCAAGGTATCACCTATACTATACCTGTACATTTGGTTTTTCTTGCCTAAATGTAGAATCTTACTTTTTTTACCATTGAATTTAATTTTGTTAGACAGCACCCAGTGTTCAAGTCTGTCCAGATCTTCCTGTGTCTTAAGCCTATCTTTTCCCAATATATTTATAGGATAATACTTTTAATGATTGTTTTTAAAACAGGAGGGGCGACTATTGTACTCCAAGTTCACTGTACTGTAGTCCTAATGTTTGGTCCTATTGGCCATGACGGCTGCCTTAACATGTTATCTACTATTGCTTTTACAAATTGATTTAGACTGTGCATGTAATGTACATTTGACTCCCCAAAACATAATTAATAACTAATATTTTTTTATTAAAAAGTTTTATAAAAATTACAATATAACCCACCCAAAACCCCCCTCTCCCTCCCCAACTTCCCAGAGCTCCGTACAGGGTTACAAATATGATAATCATAATTTAACTAACATTAACCAACTATATAAATAACCAAGTCCTAATGCATGTCCTCCCCTTTAACATAAATATAAACAAATTAAAAATGAACATAATAATAATTAGAACATAAACAAATTAATATCCTAATTATTAAACAATACAGTTCCCAAATAGTTAAACAATACTAATACTACAAATAATAATAATATCATAATAATACTCTAAAATTCACTCATAGGCTAAATGAAACTTTTTAGTCCCATATTTATTCTGAATATAATTTATCCATCTTCTCCAGACTGAAATGTATCTTTCTTGTGAATGATCCTTCAGATAAGCAGAAATCTTAGCCATTTCTGCTAAATTTGACACTTTAAGCGTCCATTCTTCTATAGTAGGCAAGCAATCCTTCTTCCAATATTGCCCTACTAATAACCTTGCAGCTGTTATCAAATTCAACATCAAATTAATTTCTTTAGCATCACAATCTGTAATAACACCCAATAAAAATAATTGTGGGGTAAACTTTATCTTTCTCTTAAAAATCTGTTGAATGTTCCACCAGATCTTAATCCAAAAGGCTTTTATATTTCTAGAAGTCCACCATATATGAAAATAAGTGGCATCCAAATTACACATCTCCAACATTTAGGCTGTAAATTAGGATACATACAAGACTTTTTAGGATCCAAATGCCATCTATAAAACATTTTATAAAATTTTTTTCTTAAATTTTGTGCCTTGGTAAATTTTACATTTCTAACCCAAATTACCTCCCATGTGTCCAATGGAATCGGTTCTTGAATATTTTGAGCCCACTTTACCATTCAATCTTTAACTAATTCCATTTCCGAATCCATTTCTATTAAAACATTATAAATTCTCTTTATATGCGCTCGGTTTTGATCTTTAATTTGTTTTACCAAATTCTCATCCATTAAAGTAATACCAACCTTTTGATCTAACTTCCAACTAACCAACAATTGATTATACTGAAACCAAGATTGTACAATATTTTCTTGCTTTAACTAAACTAATGATTTTAATTGCCAATCATTCCCTACCAATCTAAGTAATTCCTTATAAGAAATCCTATCCAAATTCACACCCCTAGATACACCCTCTATCCCGTGTCCAGGAATCCCCCAAATTGGTATTTTATAATTTAACCTATAATAATACCTCTTTCAGACACGCAATAAAGCACTTCTTAAAATATGCGATTTAAAAACCTGATCCACTTTTTTATCGATAACATTAATTAATATTAACATTGATAGCATTTAAGACTTGAAATTTGATTTATCACAATGTTTATATATTAGCAAGTTTGAAATCCTCAGTTATATGTGATTATAGAAAAGCTGTATGCCAATGTTCTGGACTTTTTTGTTGTGTTTCAAAATTCAAATGGTAACCATAAAAATGCACTGTCAACTGTCACTGTCACTGTCAACCCTGAACAAGTTTTGTTTAATCTGTGTCAGTGGTAGGAAACAATTGTATCTTAATTTTTTAAATGGGATATGAGTGAAATGCCAACATTAGTTGCTTAATTTCAGCAGTGTTACTCTACAGTGGTCTATCTGCATTCCTCAGAAAGTTTAGATGTATTACGAACAGCATCATTAAAGCATGTAAATAAGAAAAAGCTATAGAGAAAAAAAATAACAAATGCTGGGGAACAATCTTAAACAAGGATGTAGCAACTGAAAACATAAACAGCATATGGTTAGAAAGGATAAAATGAAGGAAAACCTCATGAAGTATTCAGTGGGGAAACCACAGTCAAGAGGAAATGGCATTTGGGGAAATCACATTCATACTTATGCATTCAGCATAATGAAGAGAAAAAACAATGAACTATTCCTAAGGTTAACAATATGACAGAAAGTATATTGAAGTTTTTAGGAAAGAAAGCAACTCCATCATATATTATATATAACCTTTTTTATTTCCCTGAGGAGAAAAAGGAGTGTGTTTTAAGTAAGAAGGAGAAGGAGGTAGTGCAGAAGTAGGACTTAATATGTAGATCAGGAATGGAAATGAAATGGGAAAAGATAAGGGACTCAAGAGCCAATCTATATGTAAAGACATAATAGATTGGCCAGGAAGCTGGAGGATTAAAGACTATTACACGGTCCTATTGTCAGGGAGAGAAAATGAAGTTTTTACAAGCAGATGGAATGAGGACGGAACCTAACAATAGTTATTGATTACTGCTTTTTGACATTTCTTTGCACCAAAAACTTACAGTTCTTCTGGAATTCATGAATAAGGAGCCTGGTGGCACAAAAGTTAGAATGCAGTATTGCAGGCAAACTCTGCCTACAGCCTGGAGTTCAATCCTGATTGGGCTCAAGATTAATTCAGGATTCCATTCATCCGTGGTCAGTAAAATGAGGGCCCAGATTGTTGGGGAAATATGCTGACATTTAATCTGCTCATAAAGTGCTGTAAAGCGTTATAGGGTAGTATATAATTCTAAGTGCTATTGCTATTGTTAACGCAAACTATATTAGTCCTTTGTCTAATTAGACCCAGCTGATCAAATGAAAGTGGTTGGCTTTTCGAAGTGCTGCATTCCAACTCAGCAAGGTCTGGTTTAGTGTACTGGAATGCCTATACTCTTGCAGTCTAAGCACTGGGGAAAAAAGTTAGCTTCTGTAAGGTAGAACATTCTGTTTAAGGCTCCAACTACTTCATTTCAGTGGATGACTCTGATTGACCTTTTCCTTCTTAGTGGTTACAGTGAATAGATCCAGGTTGGATCTGCTAAAGCATGGGTGTCAAACTCGATCATGTCATGTGACATCCTGTGATGTAGTGTGACTTTTTTGCCTTTGTGGAGCCGGAATGGGCATGGCCTGTATGTGATGTATCCAGTCTGTGGGCAACCAGTTTGACACCTCTGTGCTAAAGAAACCTTGGCCTCAGGTGACTGAATTAGGTTCCCTGGGATAAGCATAAGCTTGCAATTTGGTGGACAGTTGAGAGCTGCCTGACCAGTTCTGTAATCTCCCTTGCACAACACCCACCTGGGGGGGGGAATCAATGTGATTTTATTTCCCATTCTTCCCATGTATCATCCAATATATTTTAAGTTATTTACTGGGGCTCCTACCTCAGCTCCTTACCCAATGATAAGCTCCGAAAGAATTGTCAGTTCTGATTGTCATAAATCAGTGCTATCCCTTTCCTCTTGCATTCAACATTATCAACCATGATAAGATTTGTATAAGCCTATGGCTGTGTCCTTGCTCCATTTTCCTTCAATGGAACTTTTATTTCCATAGGCAACAACAGTCTGGGCAAGAAGTCACATTTGCAAAGAAGATGGGGAACATAGAAAAAGGAGTATTCCTCATGAGCATTGTCAAATAGTAATTTTTGTTTCCTCCAATACTTAAAATGTTTTGAAAATGGTTCCTCCTATGTAAGTTTATAATGGTGTAATATTAACATTTTAAAGGTGAAAGTCCCTTAGGAGAAGCTAAAGAAGAGGTAGAATTTGATCATATATGGGGCTTAATTAAAATTATACTATAGCATTTGTAGATTACACACATTTTGGGGAACAGAGACTTTGGTAAAAAAAGTTTCATTTCCAATATCATGTAGTCCAGATAGGCCCTATATTCATTTTTCTTGCATACAGTACAACAAAGATTGTGTTGATATTCTTAATAGAAGTGCAGATTGCAGGAGGTAGAAATATCTGAGGTGCATAGCATTGGTAACAGGACTAGTGGGTATACTACTATTTAATATGTTATTAAAACAGATAAGCCATTAGAGGTAGTTCTCAACTTATGACTTTGGTTTGACAACTGTTCACAATTACAGTGATGCTAAAAAAAAGTGACTTACAACAGATGTCACATTTATGACCATCATAAAATCCTTGTGGTTATGAAATCAAAATTTGGGCATTTGGTAACCAGCATGAATGTATGATAGTTGTAATGTCCTAGAATCATGTGATCACCATTTGTGAACTTCTCAGCTTCTGACAAGCAAAACACACTGGGGAATCTACTTACTGATTTCCACCTCCTTATTTAATTGACCTACAGAATAAAAATGTATCCACTTGATAGCCTATTGGAAAAAGGTAAGTTAGCAGCTTTCAGTATATTTGATTTTATGATGTAAATGGATAAGGTTACAAAAAAGCTATTTCTTACAAATTAATTAAGTTAGAAGATATGGAGAAGCTATATAAGCACGTTCTCATTGAATTCATGTGTAAAATAGTGGGGACAAAAATATATCTCCTAAAAACAATTGAAAATAATTGAAAACTGGAAGTATGGGGTATATTGAATTTCTTATTTGAAATTAATACCAATCATGAACCCGATGTCTGGAATCCATATGCATTCCACAAAACAGAGGAAGTTAAGTTTCCATCACTAGAATTGTACAATTTTCATGGTGGCAGAATTACAAAGGGAGTCTCAAGGACCTGTTATGGATGTTGCATATTTTAATAGCAACTCATCTTCCCACAGTGAATACAGCTGCAAGCATAAAAGCTCAAGTTAGCAAAACACTGAACATTCAGCATATGTTTTAGTTTCACTGAAGTTGATGGATTTGAATTTTATTTCTGAAGGGTTTCTTTTATCAAGACCTACATTTTCCTGAAACTACCATCTCAGGAACAGGATGAAAAACAAAACTGATCAGGCATGCATTCTTAAGTGCCAATCCTTAATAAGTCTTGAAGGAAAAAGTTGCACATTTCCACATATGAATATGTGGAAAGAGTTTAGCAGTGAATTCTAAGCTGGCACCTTGGACAATAGTAAGGAGTAATTAAATATCTGTGGTATCCCCACATCTACTCTGAAGAGAAATCTGCAAGTTAAACAGTCACATTTATGGAAGTTTCCTGATTCAGACTACACCAAAATGACAAAAGCAATTTTTCAGCAATTTTTTTACTGGACTGTAGGATAGAGGCAATGGCATGAAACTTTTCACTGCAATATCCTTATTATTACTATAGAATTAGCTTTACTAAACTAGTTACTGAATTTGGGATAAGTCTTGTTCCTACTCTGAATAACTATCTTTTCGCTCTTTCTGCTGCTGTGAACAACAATCCCCCTTTAATGTTCATTTCCTTGCTCTGCTTACTCAAGTTCAAGGGAATGCTGGGAATACTGTAGCTATAGTTACTGTAGTTATAATTATCTCAATTAGAGAGAAGTACAAACATCCATGTCCTTTGGACTGCAAGGAAATTAAACCAGTCAATCCTTAAGGAAATCAATTCGGACTATTCTTTGGAATGACAGTTTTTAAAGCTGAAGTTCAAATACTTTGGCCACCAGATGAGAAGAGAGGACTCATTGGAAAAGACCCTGACATTGGAAGACTGAAGGCAAAAAGAGAAGGATATGGCAGAGGATGTGATGGTTAGATAGTATCATCAACACTATGAACATGGATCTGGGAAAACTCTGGGAGACAGTGGAGGACAAGGGGCCTGGCATGCTGTGCTCCATGGGGTCACAAGGAGAGGAACATAACTTAACAACTGAACAACAGCAACAATAACAAATATCTATTCTTTTCATTCACGAAATGCTAAAATAAACAGACTATGATATCTAGAATATTTCCCCTTTTATATTAAGCACACCCCCCATCATTCTAAAGAAATTTCAAAAATTCTTTAGAAAAACATATAGGAAAAGTATCTGATCAATTTTCAAATATATTACATGTGTATACTTCTACCTCAAATATTTTTATTTAATAAAATTGCTACTTCATTTTTCCATCTTATGAAATTGAATATAAAGTCCAAATCAGATAAAATACAACCAAGTTTTTTTTTCTTTTTTCTCTTTCTGACTTTGGCATAAGGTTAGCAAATTTTAAGTTACCATAGCTCTCTGAACAAGCAAATAAAATTCCTTTGTATATAATTCATTGGATATTTTAAAAGTAATTAAAGCAACAACTTTTATGTATGCTGTTTCACTGTGTTATATAAATATGTTATATTAAATATATAATTATATATAATCATTCCCTGGCTCCAAGCAAGTTTTTTTTTTTAATAAAAAGGCAACAAAAAAGAAAAGGGTAAGAATTAAGACATTAACAGTCCTGTCAGGAACTCTGTAAATAAATAATTTGGTGCAAGTCATTCCAGAAATAGTCCAGTCTGACTTGATATCCAATTTTAGAGCAAGAACTAAAAAAAAGCGAGTTTTTCTTCTGTTGACAAGAATAGGAAAGACACAACGTCTGTTAACTATTTTGTTCTTGTCTAGATGAAATTTGCAGACAAATTAGACTATTACAGGACCAACTTTTTCAATAATTACAGCTTCACTATTTGAGCTTTACTTTCTTACAATATGGTTCTTTAACAACTAAAGATTCTGGAATGTTGTTGTTTGGGGAAATGGAATTTGTTGTGGCAGAGACTAGGAAACCCATGTCCAATTCAAGTTGGTCTAAACTTTTTTTTTTCTTCCTTTAGGGAAAAGGGAAATTAGGAATTGAACAGCTAATTGTTGGGACAAGAAGAATACTGGTGGCATAAGAAAATGCTGAACTTGTTGGCCTTGTCCATAATATTATTTGCTAAGCCAGGTCAGTTAGTCAATGAATTTTCACAAAAGCTTATCATACTGGTCCCAATGACAGCTGTTCTTCACAGCTGTCTCACTGTACATTCCCTAAGTTCTTGCACAGCAAAAAAACCCTGTCAGCATAATTTATTATTCCCTCTCTTTTCTTAATGTGGGGCAGACATAATGCTTTGGGAGAAGGTGAGTTTTAACAGATGGCTAGGGCAATGGATTTAACAATCTGATTATAGTCATTCACAAGAGGGCTAGGGCTTTGTAGTAAAGCAGGATAAGGTCTTTGTTCTACATTATGAAGGATTCCTTGTAACTTGGAAGTAGAAAAGATTATAAACTAAACCATTATCAGTGTTAAAAGATAGCATTGTTTTTGTTTTTAGTTTTGACAATAAATTCAGTTTTTCTCACACAAATAATACTTTATTTAATGTAATAATTGCTTATTTATAAGCTATAAATATCCAGTAGCCTTCCAAAAGAATGAATATTAAGTTTGCTTCATTTTTGAGAACTAATGATGAGCCCAAAGCCTAATAGAGTTCACTGGCTATAGATATTTTGAAAGCCTATTTCAAAATAACAATTAATGCAATTTTAATGTGTATGATAGATTTTCCCAACTTGATAAATTTTAAATATTTATATATGCATATTGTATGGGTTTTTTTAAAAAAAATCCCTCTTCTCTTCCCTTTTTTATTGTTTTATCCAGAGAAGTTTTGTCCAAGAAAATTAAATAGTGATTAAAAGGCCAATTGACATTGTGAAGCAAAATACAAAGGATAACTCTCAAAACTGATAATGTTGGAAAAGAGGAAGACAACGTGCAGCAGCAAATGATTTAAAACATCACAGATAGAGAAGCTAATATAAGTAATATCAATCTAGATCTATTTTTGCCATTTCACTAGTTTGGTCATGTTAGACCTTTATCTCCAATCATATTTAAACTTCAGCATGACAGAAATGTGAATACTTTGTTACTGATGAACCAAGGGAAGAGAGCAAAGTGACTCCGTATATTTTTATACCCTCTGAGATAGTCTTACATAATGTCAAAGAATGAGTTAGGGAAATCATAGCCAAAATAATCTGAATAAAATCAAGTCACAATGATCTTGAATTTTTGTATCAAACTCAAACATAATTTACATAAAAGTAACCTTTTAGTTTTCCAGAACCTATTTTTCATACTTGGGTATTTATTATTTGTTGAGCAAGAGAAGAACATCTCTGCTTAGAGAAAATAATTTATCAATATATTCTGCCTTCACCACTACAACAGAATAGTCAATATTTCATCATGACATATATACTAAAATATCACAAATAATATGAAACATACTTCACATCTGAAGTTTAGCAACCCTGGAAACAGTGACTGGATGTTTCTCTTTACTGTTATCTAGTCTCTTCCTCCCCATTCTTCTTTTTTTTCTTTGTTGAATTTGAGGTTCTACCATTTTGAGGGATTCTACTTTGAGCTTTTTCAGAAACATTAGACGTGCAAAGAAGAAAATAACAACTTTAGACAGTCCACTATGTAGTCTTGAGAAAAAAATAATAACTAAAGATTTCCCTCTTGTTCTCCTTTGTTCTTCGTTTTGGGATTTTGATGGAGTTCAATGCATACAGTGAAATTATGATCTTATGACCAATTATATGGTATAATCTGGGTACTTCTGAGTATGTATATAGTATATATGGTTTCACTGTGAGTATTCTTTCCCTGATCATTTTCAAATTCTGGCAACAATAAGCTATCATATGATCTCTAAAACCATCCCCCTTGGGTAAAATAAAAAAAAGATAACACTAAATCTTTTAATTAGTTATATTTCATATCCTGCAGATAAAACCATGAAGTAATGTAGTTCATATTTCAGTGTACTGCAAGACCTTCTATACTTCAATGGTGTGGCTTTACTAAAATTCTAGTGTTTTCTAAAGCAGAAGCTTCTAGGAATAGATTGTGTGAATGGGCTATATGCAAAACAACTTTCTGAAAGATGTACTTAGTTCTTCATATTTCTATATATGAAGAATTACTGTATTTTCCAAATGCTTAGATGTAAATAAAGACACAATATGAGAAATCGTATTTTTAGACATTACATGCAATCAGAAATCAATAGAATAAATGGTGGTTATATTTCTTTTGTTAGTGATTTCTAAATGTCTATATTAAATGATTTAAGTTAAATTACCTATGGTTCTTGAATATTATACAAGTAATATTTGTTAGTATGTTTTTTCACAGCAGGAAACAATATGGTAATCACTTGATTTATTACTAGGATTTGAAAGGTGAGACTTTTGTAAGTGATTTATACAATAGTCACTGGCAACAAAATGGGTTGCTGTGAGAACCCTTTGTTCAGAATTACTTTGTCGAGAGCTTGTATTTCAGATGAAGAAATTCAATCTCAGATCTGATTAGATGTAATGAGAAATACAGTCTAAGTGCTTAACTAGCAACAGTTGTTTCTATTAATAGAAATAACAAGCTAAAATATAAAGTAAATTGATATAATACTGTTACTATAGCACAGTCTTTCAGGAAGAATAAACATATTTTCAATATTTAATCTTTTTAGGTACCAAGTCTTATTCTTAAAGCTTAAATTTCAAGAATTTCATATTTGTAGTTGATAGCGTTTCATACATTTCCAGGGTTTATTATGCAAGTATAATGCTGATGGGAAACAAAGGCAAAAACATATATGAATTTAATCACTATAAGAAACTATCATTTTAAAGAAATGTATATAAAAGTTCTTGAATATTTTGCATTCTGATGAATTCTTTGTGAACTGGAAAATAATAGAACAGAACAGAACAGAAAACTTTGTTTGACCAAATGAGATTAGACACACAAGGAATGTCTAATGTCTAGAACTAGACATTAGATATTAGAAATGAAAAAAGAATGCTACAACTTGACTGTCTCTTTCCTCTAAAATACACTAGCAATAGCAATAGCACTTAGACTTATATACTGCTTCATCATGCTTTATAGCACTCTCCAAGCGATTTACAGAGTCAGCATATTGGCCCCATCAATGTGGGTGCTCATTTTACTGACCCTGGAAAAATAGGATAGAAGGCTGAGTCAATCTTGAGCCCATCAAGATTAAACTGGCAGTGGGCAGACTTGCCTGCAATACTACATTCTAACCATAGCACTAATGCTCATTATGTTGGAATTGTGTAGCTTTCAAAGTAGGCATAAATTGGACTGCCTTATAAGCCTTATAAAACTTTAGAAAGATGCCTTTTCTGTCTCATCCAATGCATTCTGGAAACTCCATAATCACCAATATCAGACTTCGTACTTTTCTGGGAATAAATGAAAGAGCAAGAAAGTTTGTTTCCAATACATACAATACAAAAAGCATTCCTTCTGAATTCTTGTTATTAAATATCAGTCTGCTAGGTTTGTATTTAATGTCTACAAATTCAGGTACAGAAAGAGAATGTTGAAACATAAATTTAGGAGTCAAAAATAATGTTTCAACTTTACAGTTTAAAATAAAATCAAAATTACAATTTATAAGGTTCAGGTTCAATTTTGAAACATCGTAATTGATTATGTACCATCAAATCAGTAATCCCCATAAATCATATCTATCTACTAGAAAGTAAATCTAATTGAATTTAATGAGATATATTACTTTTATATGTAGCATTAGTTACATTCTTTTTTTCTTTTATTAGATTTTTTAAATAGTGAAGAGAAATTACAAACTTTCATAAGTTTGGAAATAGAATTGATTGCTTTTCCTTTGACTAGGAATATAGTCCCAAACTCAAAAAACCAATAAGTCTATCTGTAAAACAGAATGATTATTGTAATCAAGACAACATTGCTTGTTGAAATAAAAGTACTGAAAAAGTAATTGACAGATTTTGGGGACAAAATGCTTAGTCTTACTATTTGTTCTACTCATTGATGCTTAACTTTAGTCAAATTAACTTGTGAATATTTTAAGTATCCTGTCTATATAACTGATTTTGTTAATGGATAATTATTATTTTTAAACAACAGTGAGCTCCATCACATTCTGGAAAACCTAGCATTCAAATGCTCTTTCTTTTTCCATAACAACAATTCATTGAACGCATTTGAAATTTGGTAAACATATTCTATGCAACAGTAACCCTTTGAATCAAATTCATAACATTCTTATAATATTACTTTATTATTATTTCCATTATATTGAAATGATGTTATAGTCTCTTTTTTGCCACAAAAAACATTTTTAATGTAGCTCAAACCCCACCACATAGCTTTTAATGAAATTCTGTATGATTTATCTTTTAATAGAAACTTAATTTGCTTGTAAATCCTTTTTCACTGCACACAGACAGAGACATAGAAACAAAGAGACCTACTTATAATATTCTCATTCTTGGACTATGGGAGAACAGAGTTCCATTTTTGTCCAAATACTGAATCCTGACAACAATCTGGAGTGGATTACTCAATTTCAGGTAGTTGGGCTTATAAATTGAAATAGTTTATAGTCATATACTTATATAAATAACTGTGATAAATATGGGTACAATGAATGCTATGTAATTGGTTGAAATCGTCAATAAAAAAATTCTACCAAGATGACTAGATTAGCAAATCATGCATTGATGAATTCATAAGAGAGAGAGAGAGGGAGGGAGGGAGGGAGGGAGGGAGGGAGGGAGAGAGAGAGAGAGAGAGAGAGAGAGAGAGAGAGAGAGAGAGAGAGAGAGAGAATGTATTATTTGTTAAATAATAAAATAAATTGTGCCTTAAAACGGTTTGCTAAACTTGAAACTACATTAACTTCTTGGATTCTTGCTACCCATGTGTATTCTTGTTTCTTCTTTGTTCATGTCCTTCTGATTTTGATAGGCATTTTAAAGCTTCCATGGACATATACAGAAGCAGAGCCAGGATGGGGCAAGTGCTGAAATATGCCTTGTGATTTTGAATTGTACTTGCATTTGTTTTATGACATAAGTAGAAAAGGAAAGGACTTTGCACTGCCTTGTTACAATGCTTTTTATGTGACTTTGCATCCTCTTGGCTAGCTGTGGTACTAATTTGTGTTTTAGCAAGCAAAGGATGTCATATTTTCACAGAAGCTAAACTGGATTATTCTTTTCTTGATAGAGATACAATAGCTACCATTTGTAAGTACATTCCATTTTAAGGGCTCTCACCTTCTTTATATTACAATGGGATTGCAAAGCTTCAAAAGGATGCTTACCTTCGCGCTGCTTCAGTTGAAGTATCATTTGAACCTGATTTGTAGAGAGAAAGAGAGCAATGTACCCCCCTTCTTCCTGCTGCTTTTAAAAAGTGAATTCAAGTAGCTGCATTGCTCTGTTTTCCTGCTCCAACTGCTTCATCAGACTAACATCTTTTTGAAGCAGGAAGACTTTCAAAGACTTCATGAGGAAATCATATTTCAGGGAAAAGCTTGCTATCTTGCATATCTGCTATTTATCCCTGTGTAATACTAAGAATTTTGGAAAGCAAAGAGGAAAAATTCATCTAAAAATGGCGAACAGTTATCTTGTTACACTCTGTAGGAAAGGAGTCCTCACAAATTATAATACTTTTGCTTTTTGTTCCTCCACATTACTAAATAACAACAGTAATAATAATAATAATAATAATAATAATAATAATAATAATAATAATAATAATAATAATAATGGAGCACCACTTGAACACCATTGGCATTGACAAATTCGCTATTAGTCAATTGCAAAAGGCGGCCTTACTAGGAACTGCTTCCATCCTGCGACGATATCTGTAATACCATCAAACATCCACATCTGCCTATCCCAGGTCCTGGGTAAGGACTCGATAGGTAGACAAAATGCCAAATCCAGTCTGAACATCTGGCTGACTGTGCGATGATCCATAATAATAATAATAATAATAATGATGTTGGAAGAGACCTTGGAGGTCATCTAGTCCAACCACCTGCTCAAGCAGGAAACCTTATATCATTTCACACAAATGGCTGTCTAATTTCTTCTTAAAAACTCCCAGTGTTGGAGCATTCACAGCTTCTGGAGGCAGGTTGTTCCACTGATTAATTGTTCTAACTGTCAGGAAATTTCTGCTTAGTTCTAGGTTGCTTCTCTCTTTGGGTAGTTTCAATCCATTGCTTCTTGTCTTGCCTTCAGGTGCTTTGGAAAATAGTTTGACTCCCTTTTCTTTGTGGCAGCCCCTGAGATATTGGAACTTGACAAGAACTGCTATCTTGTCCCCCCCCCTCGTCCTTCTCTTCATTAAGCTAGACATACCCAATTCCTGCAATTGTTCTTTATATGTTTTAGCCTCCAGTCCCCTAATCATCTTTGTTGCTCTTCTCTGTACTCTTTCTAGTGTCTTAACACCTTTTTTACATCATGGTGACCAAAACTGGATTCACTATTCCAAGTGTGGGCTTACAAGGCATTGTAAGGTTAACAAGGTTAATTGTTAATTGTGTTTCCTTTGAAGTTCATAATTCACTACATACCTTATAGAAATGTTATATCTGGTGTTATACTTAACATATTCTGCATACAGAAATTTTGACCTTGATTCTATAGCTGAAAATATGCTGAAGGATAAATTTGTATTTATTTTGAAAGACAAGGGAATAAAGGAAGAACTTTTGTGGAATCCTGATTTCATCCTGAAAAGCCTTGAGTTGTATATGAAAAAAAGTGGGATAAAATTCTAAAAAACAAACAATAACCAGTAAATTCTATGTAGCTAAATTAACAAGAACTATGTTGCAGTCTATGGAAACTACACTGATGTTTGTAAGGAATTGTGTATACTATATACTATTAAAAAGGGATTTCAAAAGGGTGAAGCTTAGGATCTGAGTATAAGATTTTCTGAACACAAGAAATTAAAATCTGAAAGATTTGATCTGTGATTTGATCATATCTAAAAGTAGATATAATCAAATCAGAAAAGCTATGTATCATAGTTGTAGAACTTTGCAACCTCTTTTGAATTGATTTCCATTTGATATCAATGTGGCATAACAATCATGCCCGCTCATAACATCAAATTATGGAATATTAATAAAGATCAGAAAGAGATATGTTTACTAGACTTATGATTGTACACTCTTTGGATTTAAATCTGCAAAGTTGTTTTGGGGTGCACACTCCTGCAACTACCACAGCTTTTCTGGGATTGCACAGAAGCAAGTTTACATGCCATAGAAAATACATAGATGTTTTAAAGATCTAAAGACAGATATGTTTACCTTTTGCAACTGTCTTTAATGTATTGTGCTTTTATTAGACATATTGTATATGTAAAACTTGTTCTTACTTTTTAACATCAAGGCTAAGAAGAGAACTATTACATTAAGATTTTATGCAATAAATTTCTCTTCTAGTATGTGAAGGCAATTGACTCTTTAAAACAAGAATGATTATTTGCTTTTTTATTCAGCTATTTTCAATAACCTTTATGAATGTGATGATTATGTCATTTGCCAGAATCTAAAATTTGGAGGAATAATCTACTTATTACAGGAAATAAGATTGGCATACGAAGAATACATCTGATCTAATCAAGTTGACAACGCTATATTCTACTGAAAGTGAAAAGGTCACTTGGAAGGCATAAATATTTTTATTATTCTAAATGAAAATATGGATATTATAGATAAAATTAAATGAGCTATCAGTTCTATGCTTATTGTTTTCATCTTTTATGTTTGGGTTTAAATAGTCCAGCAACATTCTTCAAAATAAAGAAATTTTGATCAGAAAAGTGTGTAAATAAATGTGGCTAAAATCATGACAGTACAGATTACAGAAGAGTATGATCAAATTCTAAATCAAACTAGGAAGACAGCATGTATTAACAATGCCAAGTGTGACAAAGATAAGCTTTAGTTCAAGAATCCTGCTAAATACATTAGCAAAGTAGTAACTACTGATAGTATCTGCCTCATTGAAGATAAAGTTGGGGCAAGGATAAATGAAATGTCCTTACATTTTTGGATCTATATAGTTTTTTGCCCCAATATATTTGAAAAGTGAGAAAATAACAGCATGTTTATAGAATTTGTTGAGAAAATATGTGCCCAGAATATTACAAAGTCTTTATATATAAAGGTTCTAAACCTTTAGGAGCAGTTATTTGAAAACTGACTGGTAATGTTGGTACCTACTTGTTGTTGCTTTGGCAAGTTCAAAGGCAGATGCTTCTACAAATTAAGGAAACTTGTGGAGAGAACTTTTATGCATTCTATTAATCCAGATGACATAATAATAACATGGGTAGCAATAAAATCGGATTCTCAAATTAATTTGGCAGTAACATTTATAACGTGGATAATAAAAATATTTGGGAGATATATATTGTTTTATGGATTCCTTTTTGGCCTGTAAAATAATTTTTATATTGTTTTTATATTGTTCATATGGAGAAATAAATGCCCATTTATTAATCTCAGAGCAAGAAATACTCTCAACATATCGAAGTATTTGGACAAAAAAAGAAATAATCTACTGGTCCGGAATGTCTACTGATATTTAAGACAGTTGATAATTTTCCTGTTTAACTTCAATATATTTGTAGAAATTGAAACATTTAAAATCATATCTTTCAACCATCTTTGGGAAGTGTTACCTGCAAATATACATTGTTCAGTCAGGGTTTTATTTCTTGTAGTTGATTATTTTTCCAAATATCTGGAAGTGTTGAGTCTTTCTATTAAAATAACAAGAATTGTTATTATTACCAAGCTTTAAGCTGTCTTTAGCCTTCATGTTATGCAAGGATTAATATGAGTGATTATATACTATTTGACAGACTGGAGGTTTTAGAGGTTTGCTCAAGACTCAGGAGTTGGACAACATTTTAGGAACCCAAGTTTTCTTTTTTCTTTTTTTTATTGAAAATTTTATAAACTTTTTACAATAAAATACCTCCCCCCTCCCACCCCCATAACCCTCCCCCCTCCTTCCCAGAGCTGATACAGGGTTAAAAAAACAAAAAAAACATACAAATTAAATGAACATCAATCAACTATACATACATCCAAAAAATTTAAGGTACTTTAACTCCAATATATAGAAACAACAAGTCCAACCATAACATAACAATAAAAAAAGGAAAAATACCCACTTTAAACTATAAATTATTCAAAAGCTAAATAATACTTTCTAATCCCATATTTATTCTGTACAAAATTTATCCATCTTTTCCACACCGAAATATATCTCTCTTATGAATGGTCTTTCAGATAAGCCGAAATTTTTGCCATTTCTGATAAATAAGAAACTTTAAGAAACCATTCTTCTATAGTAGGCAAGGAATCTTTCTTCCAATATTGCCCAATCAATAACCTTGCTGCCGTGATAAAATTCAACATTAAAATAATCTCTTTGCCATCACAATCTTCAATAATACCTAACAAAAATAATTGTGGTGTAAATTTTATCCTTCTATTAAAAATCTTCTGAATGTTCCACCAAATCTTACTCCAAAAAGCCTTTATATTTCTACAAGACCACCAGATATGGTAGTACGTTGCATCCAAACAACCACATCTCCAACATTTGGGCTGTACATTCGGATACATACGAGACATCTTTTGTGGATCAAGGTGCCACCTATAAAACATTTTATAAAAATTTTCTCATAAATTTTGAGCTTGGGTGAACTTAACATTCCTCTCCCAAATTATCTCCCATGTATCTAATAAAATCGGCTCTTCAAAATTTTGAGCCCATTTAACCATACAATCTTTAACTAATTCTGTTTCTGAATCCAATTCCACTAAAGCATTATAAATTCTTTTTATATGAGTTCGACTTTGATCTTTAATTTGTTTCATCAGATTCACATCTTCAATAGTAAAACCCACTTTTTGATCTATACTCCATCTTTCTAATAATTGCCTATACTGGAACCAAGAATAAATAATATTTTCTTGCATTAATTCCTCCATAGATTTTAATTGCCAATTATTCCCTTCCCACTTAAGCAATTGTTTGTAAGAAATCCTATCCATTTTCACTCCTTTCCTTATCCCCTCTATTGCATGCCCAGGAATTCCCCACAACTGTATTCTAAAATTTAATCTATAATATTTCTTCCAGACACGCAATAAAGAAATTCTTAAAACATGGAACTTAAAAACCCTATCCACCTTTTTATTATAAATTAAATACACATGCCATCCAAATAATAAATCCCATCCCTCCCAAAAAAGTATATTTGAATTTGTTAAGTTAACCCAATCACTAATCAACGTTAAGACCACCGCATCATAATACAATTTCAAATTCGGCACCTTGAGTCCTCCTCTCTCTCGAACATCTTGTATAATTTTAAGCTTAATTCTTAGTTTTTTCCCAGCCCAAATAAATCTATTAATACCCTTCTGCCATTCTTCTAAATTCACCTCTTTCTTTAAGATAGGTATCATTTGAAACAAAAAAAATAAATTTTGGCAGAACATTCAGTTTAACTGCAGCAATTCTCCCTAACAAAGATAATTGCAATTTTTTCCAATCATTCAAATCCTTGTGCATTTTAAGCCATAACATTTCATAATTGTTTTTATACAGTTTTATATTAGAAGCAGTTATATAAACCCCCAAGTATTTTACCTTTTTTACAATTTCAAAACCTGTCAGATTAACTAAGATCTCCTTATCCGAATTAGTCATATTTTTAGATAATATTTTAGTCTTATTATTATTGACTTTAAAACCAGAAACTTGCCCATACTGATTTATAATCTGTAACAACTCCAATACCGAATAGGTTGGTTGACACAAAGTAACAACCAAATCGTCAGCAAAAGCTCTTAATTTATAATCTTTCTTATTAATCATTATTCCCTTTATTTTAGATGATTCACGAATTTTAATCAACAACATTTCTAATGTTAAAACAAACAACAAAGGGGACAATGGACATCCCTGTCTTGTACCCTTTTCGATTTGAAAAACATCAGATAAGCCTCCATTAATTATAAGTTGCGCCGATTGTTTTTGATAAATACCTCTAAGAGCTTGCAAAATTTTATCCCCAAAATTCATCTCTTCAACCAACCTTAACATAAATTGCCAATTTAACTGATCAAAGGCTTTCTCAGCATCTAAAAAAATGAAACCTGCAGGAATCTGATTATTTTTATCCAAATATTCTATTAAATTAATGATTTGTCTAACATTATTCTTCATATATCTCCCAGTTATAAAACCTGTTTGATCAGTATGTATCATTTCGTTTAAAACAATCATAAGTCTATTCGCTAATTTTTTGAAATTTTTTTATAATCTATATTCAAAAGAGATATAGGTCTATAATTTTTAGGTAAAGTAAGATCTTGATCCTCTTTTGGAATCAAGGATATAAAAGCCCTTCTCCAAGATGGAGGTATCTCTAAACACAATAATATACTATTAAAAAGTTCCTTTAAAGGCTCTATCATCTCCTCACTTAAAGTTTTATAATAAATTGATGTCAATCCATCAGTACCAGGTGCTTTACCAACTTTTAATTGCTTAATTGCCATAATAATTTTCTGTAAAGTAATCAATCCATTGATCTCATCTCTTTGATCATTTGTTAATTTAGGAAAATGAGCATCTTGTAAATATTTATCTATATCCAAACTCTGTACCTTCTGACCCATATATAATTTTGTGTAAAAGTCTAAAAAAGATTTTTTAATCAATTCTTTCTGAAAAACCACTTTACCATTATAATTTATTTTATCTATAATTCTCAACCTCTGTTTCTTCCTTAATTGATAAGCCAACCACCTACCCGGCTTATTTGCATTACAAAATGTGTTATGTTTCATATAACGTAAATTAGTTGCAACCTGATCAGCCATTAACATATTAAATTGTGTTTTAAGCAAATTTATAGAAGCCTTTACATTCTTATCCAAAGGATTCATAATTAATGCTTTTTCTTTTATTTTAATCTCATCCTCCAATTCTTTACATTTTTGCATTTGTTTTCGCCTATAAACATTATTCATTTGAATCAAAACCCCACGCATATAAGCCTTACTGGCATCCCAAACCATTGCCATGAAGTTCCCTTAGACATATTTAAAATAAAAAATTCCTTTAAATATTTTCTAAGTTTCTGTACATTCACCTCATATCTAAATAAATTTTCATTCAACCTCCAAGATCTTCTCTCCTCCTTTTCAGCAATTAATTCCAACCATACAGGACTATGATCAGTCAATGTCCTTGGGAAAATTTTTACATTTTTAACACTAGAATATAAATCCATAGTAGTAAAAAAAAAATCAATTCTTGAAAACGATTGGTGCCTTTCAGAAAAAAATGTAAAATCTCTCTCTTCCGTATTACGTTCCCACCAAATATCTCTCAATTCCAATTCATCTTTCAAATCAAAAAAAGCCTTAGGTAGTTTAGCTTGCTTGAAGAAAGTAGAAAGTCCTTTCTTGTCTTTATGTATATCCAAAACTTCATTCCAATCCCCCATCAAAATAACAGATTTATAATCCAATAAAGTCAATTTTTGATGTAAAAGCTTATAAAACTGTTTTTGTTGTTGATTAGGAGCATACAAACCCACTATAAGCAGTTTCTTACCATACAATCCCACTTCAATCATAACATATTTTCCTTGAGAATCAGAGTCTATTAATTTAGCTGACAAATTTTTCTTAACATAAATAACAACACCCCCTTTTTTCCCAGGAGCAGAAGATACAAAATGTGAACCCAATCGAGCATTAATCAAATATTTTTGATCCTTTAAAATAATATGAGTTTCCTGCAAACAAACAATATCATTATTATATTGTTTCAAATAATGAAATATTTTCTTTGTTTTCTGTGGAGAATTAAGGCCATTAACATTCCAGGTCAGGAGCTTTGCCATCTCCTCTGGCTGCAAGCCTGGAGAAGACTGCTCGAAGATCTACCATCGAAGATCTCTTAGGTCTTGCTCCTCCCACAGGCTCAGAAACAGATTCTTGTGTAGATTCTCTTATTTCCTTCTTCTGTTGCTCCTTTTCTTTTCGTCTATGAGCTGCGCGGGCCATTCTCTGTTCTTTCATCTCAGCAGATTGCTGTAACAACTCCGCCTGTGATTTTCCAACTTTCATTGATACAGCATCTTCAACCAACTGCTCTCCCTCTTTCACATCAAGAACTTTAGACCGTGGAGGTGATGATGAGCGAGCTCCCAGGACAGAAATGTAAAACTCTCTTGCCTTTGAAACAGTATTAAGTCTATAACATGTCCCCGCATAGCTCACCACAATTCCAGTTGGGATGTTCCATCTGAACGGCATCTGTCATTTTTTAAGTTCATCTGATAGAAAAGCAAAATCTTTTCTTCTTCTTAAAATTTTTGATGGAATCTCCTTTAGAATTATAACATCCTGAGCAGCAATCTGAAATCTCTGATTGTAAAATGCTTGTATAATTCCATTACGTAAAGATCTTTTTCCAAAATAAATCACCACATCTCTTGGTAAATTTCTCTGCTTTGCAATCCACGAGTTAACTCTGAATATTTTTTTCTATTTCTCTCAATATCTCCTCAGGTTCCCTCTCCAATATCACAGCAATATCATTTGCCACCAACTCCCTCAGATTTTCTTGCATACTTTCCTTCAAACCTCTGATTCTTAAAGCGAACTCCATTTCTCTATACTGAGACATAACAATTTCATCCTGTGAAATCTCCACCGTTTTTCCCACACTTTCAACACAATCTTCCAATAAATCCACTTTATCTGCAACATCCTCAATACGATAGTCCAGCTTTTGAACAACAGAGGCAAGTCCTTGCAAAGCCTGTACTATAACTCATAACTTTATTTCTCTCTTCTAAAAGTTCCTTCACTTCTTCTCTAATTTGGCACACAACATAACATCTTGAATATCTTTTACCGTAAGTGGTGGTACAGGCGGAGAGGGTGGTGGTGATCTAGGTTTAGGTTGTTGAGCTGTCAGTATTGCACAGCAGAGATCACTTGACACTTAGGCACAGCAGAGATCACTTGACACTTCGAAGCCATTTTAAAAAGTTTTTCTCCTTCTTGAAAAATCCAAAAGACCAAAAAGAATCAAAAAGAAGAGGGGAAAAGAAACACCCTCTTCTATTTATAAAAATAAAAAAGAATATTTATCCTTCTCATGCAAACACCCAGAGTCCCGAAAGTTGCTGAAACTTTATAACAAAAAAAAATAATAATGAAAAAATGAAAATCCTTTCCTCACTTTCCTTTCATGCGCATGAGAAAGAGAAACCTCTCATCGCCATTTTACTTTCCCTTAAAATAAAGAAAGGGAAAAGATTGTTCTTCTCCAGAGTTAAAGTCCAAAATTAACATATAAATTCATTCCACTGATCAGCTCTGTCCACTTCAAAATCAACTCACCAGTTCACTTTAATTGCGGATGTGGAAGCGGCGTTTTGCTTTGTCCCAAAAAACAAAAAGGGACAAAGGCGTCTGAGAAGTGGAGAATGCCTCGGACCCCCCAAAAAAATCTTTGAGGTCTTGAGGGCTCTACCACTATCCAAAGAAAAAACTCACCTCTTTCCCTTTGCCCAGGAAAGAAGTTTCAAACCGCGGGACAGCTGATGTCTGGTGTCATCCGCAGTTTTTACACTATCTCAGATGGACGGCTACAAAGTAGCTGCCATCGGCACAGCGCAGCGCCACCGGAAGTCCAGGAACCCAAGTTTTCTAATATCAAATAGAATGGCTGTTCTATCAAATAGAATGGCTTAAGAAATTGAGGAATCTAAAGATGATCTATATCTGGAGTTGTTAGACTATTAGTATTAACCAGTTATGGAACTGAAACATTTGCCTGGTCAACTGTTAATTGTTAGAATCAGGGATGGGATTCAAATATGTGAACAACCGGTTCTCTGTGTGGATGTCACTTCTGGAAGACTATTCTGGGCCTGGGCAACAAAAAAGTAGCTACGAGTTCTGCCAAAATGGTGCAAACTGGCTGAATTCCACCACTGGTTAGAATACTGTATAAGTTACCAATAACTACTATGAAGAGCTAACCATTGGTGACCACGGATTTATTTTATTATTTATTTACTTGTATCCTGTCTTTATTAGTTTTACAAATAACTTATCAGGGGAACATATCCAGCACACCTTCTGTCTCCTATTTTCCCCACCACAATAAATCCTGTTAGGTGAGTTTGGTTGAGAGAAAGAGACTGGCCCAAGTCACCCATCTGTCTTTCATGTCTCTCACTTTCTAGCTTGCTATCTTAACAATGAGATCAAACTGGCTCTCTTATTCTATTAAACCTATTTTACTGCCAATTGTTACGTTTTCCTGCTTGTATATAATGTTTATTAGATTTTATACCATTGTACACAGATAAATATTTACATATATAATTTTTAAAAATTTGCATCTTTTCTTAAAGGAAATGTGATTAAAAAAAATAGACGTGGGTCTTCAAAAGTGGCTCATTCAGCCATATTTGCCCCAGACTAATTCTTATTTGCATATGTTCATATTACCTTGGAGGACATGGTTCTTCAGAAGAGTTTTTTTTTTAAAGCAAGCAAGCAGTGGTACCAGCATGTATATATTAGGTGAAGTGGAACAGTGAATTGGGCATACCAAACTCTGTTCCCATCCATTCCATAACTGTAATAAAAAGAAACAAAATGATGATGATGATAATGATGAAATAATGATGATAATAAGAACACCAGAAACCAAAATACATATTAAAATAATTCACACTGAACTATTTCATGCTTCTCATAGTCATCAGAATTGTGTAATCAACAAGATATGCCTTATAAGCATTTCTTTGGCATATTCGTACTGATTCCATTTTTTTCTGTGAAAGTATATGAAACTTCAAACATATATTGTTTGTGTTCCAACAAATCAGAGAGGTTTACACCCTTTCTCCAGCAGATGTAGGTCCTCAGTATTATGCAAATTTATCCTCTATATTTAGTCTTCATGAAATCAAGTAATTCAGGTATACACTCTGAAGAGAAAAGATGTCATGCGTGAAATACTGATTTTACTGAATACTGAAGCTAGATTTTTAATTTTTGTAACTTGCATCATAAATCAAAATGAAAGAAAGCTCTTAATATATTTTCTTGCCTTTTAGCAGAAGATGTGAATGTCAGCCCTTTCAGGTAATTATATAGGAATTAGGATAGATGAACTAATTCTACTTTATTGTAAGACTACTTTAACATACTGTTGCAAGTTGCTTCATAGTGAAATGGTGGCATATTTATTTAATACATAAATAAAGTCTGGAAATACAAACTTTCCACCCACCACTTTTAATTCCCTATACATTAGCATGGGTCCTTTCTTAGTTTCTTTCTGTGACCTCTAAGCAATTGCAAGCTCCTGCCCCTCTTGACTGATTGTTTCTTAAGCACAAGTCTGCTTCTCTTTCCTGAAGACCACTAAATACTGTTTAATTCCAAAGTGTTTGACAAAGTAAACCATCATTTCGGTTTCCATAAAGCTGTATAAACTAACTTTTCTAACAACCCCTGGAATAGGTAGGGGGTATAACAATTGATTAATTGATGGGGAAATGCTTGCTTAATTGCCCTTCCTCAATGTATATCATATGATAGCCACTTTAAAGATAATCAAAAAGTACTAAAGACAAGAGATTAGTGTTTTTCTATATCCTATGGAACAGAAGAGGAAACTCAATTTTGCCACCCTATATTGAGTATGTGTATATATTTCCTCATTTGAAATAGTGCACTCACTTAAATTATTGTATTGTAAATTTATCCCTTCTTCTAATACAGGGGTATCAAATTCACAACTTTTTTTTCCATTGCCGGCAATGTGGTGGACACGGTTTTACCATGATGCATCTGGCCCATGGGCTGGCAGTTTGATACTCATGTTCTAATATGTATTATTAATTATAGGGCCCTCAACCTCCTGGGCCACAGCCCACTACTGGGGCTTGAGCCATTCAGAACCAGGCTGTGGAACTGGTGGGCTCATGCATCCCCATTTGTGTGAACAGCAGGCAATCAGCGGGTAAATGAGTGTGCACTCAATTTGTGTGAGCATCAGGTGCATATGTCTGCCACTTCCATAAATTAAGCTATGTGCACACATGCATGCTTGCCTGCTGCTCACACAGAACCATCCCCTTTCCCTTCTCTCCTCCCCCACTGGCTCACAAATCCAGAAAAGTTGGGAAAATCTGATTAATTAGACTTCTGAGTGACATGTTTTTGAATTACCTGTTTCCGGTCCAGGTTGTTACAAAAGAAATTTGACATTGGCAGAACTAAGAAGTTTGGGCCTTGGGACAGCCATTTTGCAAAATTTGTTTAAAGATCTAAAGGGTTCTAGGTGGAATGAAGGAAGTACCAGTGATTTCCCTAACCCACTGGGCAGAATAAAATAGCAAATTTCCTTAAATATGCAACTCAGGAAGCAATTGCAAAGCAGGTCCTGGCTAATTCACATTTCACACAGCTATTTAGGTTATGTTCCTAATATGTTGTTTAAAATCCCAATTGGTTAAGACAATGCAGGGGCTAAAAGATATAATTACAGTGGTCTATGAACTTCTTGAATCCATGCTTCAAACTGGGCAAAGAATTATCATGTATGTTATATCTTCTTCATGACTTCCATGATTTCCATTAGAATGTTTCAAGTGACTGAATTTGTACTAGCTTAAACATACATGCTGCTTTGTACACATAACTTATATGCCATAAAAACTGGAATCATGTTGGAGCAATATAAACACATCTGTCTTCAGACATGAATACCTAGAAACTGAGAATAGTAGGGACACAGAACTGCAGGCATATACCACATGTAGTTTGGATCTCTGCATGTATTCTGGTGAGTACTATACAATGCAAGCCATATATATAATGCCCTAAACATAATTTATCATGTATAATCTAATTTCTTTTAAAATAAGACTGTAGGCAATTCTTGACATCTTTCTAACATATAAAAAAAAGGTTTGCAGATTACAGTGGATATGCTTTTGGAGATTGCAGAATGACTTGAAACATTTAGGCTGCAAAGTCTGCAACTTCCTTCCTCTGCAAAATATAGACTAAGGCTTTGTGCTGATCCCTTTGCTATGATTTATTAATATTTGAATTAAAACACAACGAGGGAAAGAGCATTAAGGAAAGCTAGTATAATTGATTCTAATAGCCTTTTCTGTGTGCTTTGTGAATTAGAATTTGGGCAATGGAGTTTCCCCCCCCCCATCCTCATATATGCCTTCTGGATTTTTAGGAGTACAATTGCACAGTTGCTTTTGACAAGCCAGACATAACTTGATAGAGTCATTTGTTTTCTTAGATTTTTTTTTTAAAAAAACCTTGAGGTAACAGCAATTGGTAAAGTTGATAAATTACATCTCCTTCATGCTCAAGGGAAGAACATGCTCCGAAGGTAGTTCTGAATTAAATTACATGTTGATACGTTGAGGCAAATTTGCTGTTTTGTTCATTTACAATACCTCATAGATTCTTCAAAAGTTGAGATTTATTGCTAATTGAGCCAGAGGACCCTTCTCTGTTATTTCAAATCCAAATATATTTGCTGGCCCATCTTCAAATTACTCAGGACTTTAGACAACCTATTTAAGAGCCTTGGGAGATTATCATTAATAGGTGTCATAAGATTTCACACTCAAAGATGGTAACAGCCAGCAAAGTTGATGACACTGCCTGTAGCCTGCAGGAAAAGGCTGGGGGGTTTCTTAAAACAGTGCTGAATATGGCTGAATATCAGTACAAGACATTCCCATTGGTTATATCTCTAAAGGGGAAAAATGGGGAAGGGAAATAAATAATATTCTGGAAGATGAACAAAGAAAACTTTTAAAATATGTTTTTCCTACAACATTATGAAAAATGGCAGTAGATTGTAAAATGACCCACTAGACCAGGGGTGTCAAACTGCCGGCCCACAGGCTGGTTGCATCATACGGAGACTGCACCTACCCCAGCTACGGCAATGCAAAAAACATTGTGATACGTCGCGACACATCACGTGATGAGTTTGACACCTATGCACTAGACTTTTTAGATTAATACTGCTACATGAGTAAAAGGACAGGAGGAAGCACTGAGAAAGTGCCATAGCTCAGTGTATATATTGTACATCAATGTCCATCTTAATATTCCCCCATTAAAAGTATCACACAATTAATGATGAAGAGAAAAAAGATCAAAGACTTTAGAGACTGAGGAGTCAAAGCTGCTTCCATTGCTAACCCCTATTCTGTAACAGTTAAAAATGAAATGGAAGAGAATGTGTGTAGTTTGAATGTGGAGTCCTTGGGGCTCTCTGATCTTGGTAATTTGCTTGCAGATGTTTCATTACCTGACAAGATAACATTAGTAGAAAACAATACCCTAATGAAGAACCACCAAGCAGAAACCACACCAACATTGGCCAGGCAAACTACTGTAAATAAATAGAGTAAACCCATGGCCACTAGCCCTGGTGATGTTATTTAGTGGGATAATGAAATGTCTACAAGAAAATAATCAAGCTCAGAGAGCATCAAGGACTTCACAATTAAGAATGACAAAAAGTACTGTCTTTATGCATCTACTAGGCCATATTTTGGAAAGATACCGATAGACTCTTTGGTTTCAGTTTCCCTTCCATCTGCCACAACCACCACAAATCATTATAGTGTATAATACAGTTGGGCAAATGTAATATGAGTGTAGTATAGCAGGTTCAGTCATACATCACATTTCCTGATTTAACAAGCAGAAAAGGATGCACATGGTGGTCCAAGAAGGAGTAGTTCTGATTCTCCTATTTAGTGCATTCCCTCTCTCCCATGCCTTGAAAGTAAGTTCAAAAAACCCTGCTTCACAGAAAATAACCATGGAGGAGGGGTACTTGATGAACTAAAAGTTAACAATAATAATTAAGCTCCAGTCTCATCTTGACAATGACTGGCCAAGGAATGAAAAATGCACAATTGTGATGAAATAGAATAATAATAACGTTCATCACCATAGTTGGAATGGAATAGATATATGACACCTCTATTACCACTCATGCAATGTAGTAAAAACTACAAATGATAGGGTCACATGAAACCCTTTGTCATCTGAAGTAAGGGGAAACCTATAATACATCCAAATGGAGAGAAGAGTAGAAAGATACAGTTGGCAGAATTTGACTCTGTTTCTGGATTTAAATCAATCTTCTGTGCAGTATCAGGATTAGAGCTTTACAGAATGTGAGCTAGATGTGATTTTTAAACATTGTGCTAACCCTCTTTTAGAACACATCTCTAATATATTTTCAAAAGAGCCTCTGCAGAAGTCAGGTGTTTGATCTCTCCTGCAGCTGAAGTCAAAATGTGCCTGAAAGGCACATTCTAGAAACCAAAGGAGAAAAGACATAGCCACAATAATCTAAACTGTGCGATAAAAGCTGATGGATCCTAGCCCCTGTAATAGCAGAAGAACTAAACTTGAAGAAAAAGGTAGGGGAAAGCCATAACAAGATAAAATAAATCTAAGCCTGGGGAAGAAATATAATTTGAGAAAGCATGTCAGACATGATCTTCCCTAGTTCTCATGAAAATAAAGGGAGGGACAGGGATATATACAGTAGTGGGATTCAGCCAGTTTGCACCATTTCAGCAAAACCGGTAGCTAATTTTTTGTTACCCAGGCCAGAATGGACTTCTGGAAGCGGCATCTACCCCGAGAACTGGTTGTTCACATATTTGAATCCCACCATTGGATGTATATTTAGAGTTGCAAGGGTCAGTTATTATAATTTTATAACAAAAGTATTACTAACGATCATCACTGGTTTCCTAGTCTGGTCTAACTTGAAGGGTAAATAGTTATTGATCATGACAGCAATAGCATTGACAGTGAACTGTCATGCTATATCATTTCCATGGCAAAAATAGGTATCAGAAACAAAAGGGAAAACATCATTTAAAATTTGAATAGCTAAACAGATTTTAAGTTATCTGAACCTATCGGGGGATAAGATAAAGGCAAAGTCATAATAGAAAAAAAAGCCATTACTGCATTAGGATATGTTCAGGCCACTATTAGGTTTTTAAAAATAGTAATCTTTTGGTTCTTCCCTGTTTTTGCAGCTGTGGATACAAAACTTCAGAATAAGGCTCTGTATCATTCTGGCCCAGGACATGATATAGCCAGCATCATTGACTGCTGACCAATTGTAAATAAGTTCGAAAGAAAGTTACAGACAGGTAACTCAAAAGGAAATGAGACAGCTAGACAATTGATCATTTAGGAAGCATTCTGCAGTGGAAGTGGACTGAATGAAAAAAAGGAAATAAACACAAGGAATTTTCATCTGAAAATTGTAACTGACAATTCAAACCCAATCCTTTGCAAATGCATTGCTCCATGGAAGGGATAGCTCACAACAATATATTGCTGCTGGGAAAAGGCTCAGTTGCTATACAGATTATAGCTAAATTCAAAAGGAATAGGAAGATAAAGGAGAAGATGTCTCTTTTCTGATAGTAGATAGATAGATAGATAGATATTTTAGTTAAAAGTAGAAATATTACAATAAAAGACAAAAGAAATATATAAAGAAGGGACTTATAACCTTCATCACAACAAGAATATATATATATATATATATATATATATATATATATATATATATATATATATATGTTTTCTGAGGTTTTCGCGGGTATTTGTATATAGGTCTTTGGTTGTTCGGGGTTTCTCCCGCGTAAAATTGGAAGTGTCTTGGCAACGTTTCGACGAAGTCACATTCGTCATCTTCAGGCTGGTGTTTTTAGCTTCTTGCTTTGAGCAGCAGCTGAAAACACCAGCCTGAAGATGACGAATGGGACTTTGTCGAAAGGTCGCCAAGACACTTCCAATTTTATGCGGGAGAAAACCCGAACAACCAAAGACCTACATACAAACACCCGCGAAAACCTCAGAAAACACACACACAACACACACACACACACACATATATATATATATATATATATATATATATATATATATATATATATATATATAAAATCACTCCCTCATTTGCAATCATTTATATCTTTATCCCATATCCCAGCTCTTGTCAGAAAATAAATCCATAAAACATCATCTTTTTGGTCCTGGTGTCAGGAGAAAATTCCTAACAGGGTGACCAGAGAGAATAATCTATATTGTTTTAGTATTGATCAACAAACTGAATTTATTTTTCTTTCTTTTATTTCTAACAGTATTAATCTTTGGTTTATTCAAATATTGTCATAGGATTTGATTTATCTTCATTTTTTCTTTGCCCCATTGTATAGAGTTTTTCAAGCCTCTTTTATATATCCAGTAGGAAAAACATATCCAGGTCATTCTCTTGGTTTGTCATTTACATTTCCTTCTTAAATTTTAAAGCCTCTGCCAATTTCTTTTTTTAGTTGTAAGAAACATCCTTTTCTAAGTCATTCTCTTAGCTTATCAGTTTTAAATCCACTTTCGGTACCATCTCTGTCTTGTCAGCTAAATTTTGTTCTATATCTGTCATTTCTTCAATAACAGGCTTGAACATAATCTATCTATAGAAGAGGACATCATTACTGACATTGTTGATATTGTGGTTATTATTTTTTGATTCTGTTCTTCACAAAACTCTTCAGCATTTTATTATTAGAAAGTTGTGCAACATTTTACAGGTTTGTAAATCTTTCTTTTACCTAAAAATCTTAGCCTCCTCCAGTCACAGAAATCATGAAATTGATTATCTTTGTTTTGACTTATTAAAAAAAACCATTTCCCATGAGAAGCTTTTTTCTCTTTATAATTAGTTCCAAAATCTTATTGCAAAATTTTCAATATTCCAATTTTATCTAGACCTTTAGTCTATTTATAGGTATAAAGTATAGTTTCTGAAAACTATTTGATAAGGCGCTTAAATACATATGACAATATATTCAGAAACATTATAAATTTTGCTATATGAAACACTAGTTAAATACTCATTTTGATTATTCTGAGAAATTCTGCATATACTCTTTAAGAATTACTTAAATAAATGGGAAATAATTTCAGAGAAGGGCTTCAAAAGTAATCAAGGATGAAAAATTATGTCTTATGATGAGAAAATGAAGGAGCTGGTACTATTTAGCCTTAAGAAGACAAATTTGAAGGATATTCTACAAATACTTAAAAGGTATCACTCTGAAAACAAATTTTATTTTGTAGTGATCCAGACACCAAGACCTGGTTAATATTTTAAATTTAAGAAGTCATTTATAGTTGAATGTCAGGGAAAATGTCAATATTAAGAACAGTTAGTAGAGCAAATGATTATTAAAAAAATGATGGGCTATAATAATTCAGGGATAGGTGGTCAGTTATTAAGAATAGCTTCAATTTGGATTCCTAAAGTGAGTAGGACACTAGATTTGGTGAACATAAATAGCCCATTATTTAGTTAAAGAAATTCTTTTCAATTTTTATTAAATGCTAAACTTTGTCTTTTTTAAAAAAAAAATCTTGAAAAAGTAGTTAAAATAACATCTCTAATTTGGACTTATTGTATGACTTAATTTTGTCATAAAATAATTTATTAATATAAGGATTGGCTTTATATTTGTTCATACCATTATAAAGTATTTTATACAACTTTTCAGGGACAGTCTTTTATGAATTGCTTACACTAAAAATGAATATTTGGTTGCACTAAAAAGAGGGCTTAGAATATATAGTACATGAAATACATATATAGTAGAGCACATATTATATTGTTATATAATTATATTGTGTACATATATTTGAATGCTTCATTGCAATTAGAGGTTGAACAGTTCAAAGTGTTCTTAGGAAAAGGTAGAATAAGGGTCTCACAAAATGTTATTTTTTCTTAGTTTTTGTTCTTTGAAAAATGTTATTCAATATGCATAGTATGTTGTTTCTTTAAAAATTAAATGAAACAGAGAATCCAGTTTTGATCAACATCTTTCTATTATCATTACTGGTTGCACTGTGCAATCAGAGAACATTTTATGAAGATAAATTATAGCTAAGTCAAGCACTGCTGTCACATAAGCACTTTAAGATACATTATTTAAAAATAGTATCTGTTAATTATAAAAGGAAGTACTTAGAAGGAAGGAACTGGTGCTGACAGATGCTGTTTCTGAAGCTATTTCTGAAGTTTTGCAATGACTTTGAACGAGAACTAAGAAATTTCCTTAGTTTTATCAAATCTAGAAGCTGATGAAGAACCTACAAATAAAGATGTAATGTTTCTTCCTGAAATTATTTTTCCTTGATGTCCATGCTGTCATATATTTTTCACAAATACTTATTTAATGCATTATGCACAAATCAAGCATATACTTAATTGAATGGAAAAGGTTTTGTAACAGTCATTTCAGTTTTACTGGTTAAATTTCAGTGAACCACACTCTTTGCAAGGTAGGAGTCTAAAAGTAAAATGGGCATTAGAGCCAATCATTCAGCTTATGTCTATATTATGTTCACAAATTGCATTGATCATTTTATGCTGAAGATGTACTCAGCACATTTTCACAACATACAAAGTTTACTTGCTATTAATCTTTTTGTCTGTTAGGATATGTGCAAATCCAGGTTAGACTGATTTTCCTTTGAAGTCACTGCTTTACTTTAATATGCTCAAGATGGTAGTCTATGTTGATGATGGAGTGATTTTTATTGATTTTTATTGTTCCTGATCATATTTAATACAAAACAAATAAAATGCACTACTTAAATCTCATTGTATAAAGTTAAGGACTAAACAAAACAAGACTTCTGGCTGTGACATCATCGTGGAGCGGGTGAAGAAACAGAGCTCTGTTTCTAAATCCTGAAAAATCTTTGCTAAGAGCCCAGCAAGGGCTTTGCCGATCCCGGAGAGATTAAAGAGGAAGCTTCAGAGAAGCCAGGTGGAAAGCAAACACCCGAGCAGAAAGGAGCAGCACTTTTAAAATTGGAGAAGAAGCCGGTCTTTAAGGCTGGCCTGGAGCGATGGCGGCAGTCTGAGAGGGAGACAAGGAAAACCCCTGAAGGAGGTGAGAACATTTGGCTAGAGAAGACGCAAAAAAAAAAAAAGCAAAGCTATAAGGAGAGAGACAGCGGCAACTGAATTGGAACAGAGCAGAGAAGGGAGCAATAGAGCAGAATGAGAGCAGCATCAAGAAGCAGAGACCCCATAATAAAGTTTATAAAACATGAGAGACTGGAATTTTAGTACTGCAAGAAGTAGAGACTGAAACCAGAGAAAGGACTGGAGAAAGGATGGTTGGAGGCAATAAAGGGTGATTAAGAAGGGCTTTGAAAAATTAACATAAGGATTAAAAGGTGAAGTGAGACAACAGAGAAATTTAATACTACTTAGTGGAAATTTTTTTTGAAGAACAAACAACATTGAAATTTGGACTTTAACTGATATATATCTGGGTAAAGTGACGAATGGACGTTTTGGAAATTTTGGATATATAGAAGAAGAAAGAAGAGGTGACATTTGGTGGATCGGTGGATGTATTAAATTGAGACAGAGAGAAAAAAAGGCTGATGCAATATTGTAGCACTCATATACAAGCAGTGACTAAGCTACAAGTAGAAAAGGGGTATCAGGCAATGTATTAAAAGTAATGAAGTAAATGAATTGTATTAACAAAATAGAAATAAGCATAACTGTGTAATTGAACTAAATAGAAGTGAGAAAGTAATTATAGTATTGTAAAGAAATATAGACAGGTGATTATTCAAATAAGAGTGATAGTGAATGAAATTAAGAGTGGTGATAATACTTAGAGAATAGTATATGTATATGCATCGTGTGTAGTGCTATAGAAATATATATAAGAGGTGTTTAGAGTATTATAAATTGTACTAGATAATAGTGGGATAAGGAAAGGTACAATTCTCCTTGTAATTTTAGTTTTCAACATTAACCCTAAGAATAATGTTCTATAAAGGTATTATAGTCATATAAATTGGTATATAATTAGAAATTGTATATATATATATATATATATATATATTCTTTACTATCTATATTATATATATATTAGCATATTTAAGCTTAGACTATATAGATTGAAAACTAACTTGATCAACAAAAATAACTTGCCATAAATTGGTATATGCAAAAGTGGAGAAATATTATTCAAATAATAAAAATGACAAGTACCGCAACAACAACTAAAGTCAGCAAAAAAAACCCCAGTTACAAATCCCACACCTATAATGGCCTCTCCTACAGGTCAAAGAACGATAGCAACCATGTTGGGGAAAGAAAAAGAAAAAGCAGAATTGGCAATGAACCCACAGAGCATGCAGATAACTCTACAAATGATTCAGGAAACAATGATGATGACCCAAGAGGCAATAGCAAACAATCATGAAGAAATGAAAACATCACAAAGAAATTAAGAATGATATTGGAGAAATAAGAGATGAAATTAAAAACATGAATGATAAGATAGGCAATATACAACAAACAATGATGGAAAATGAACAAAGAATCCAAAAAGTTGAAACAAAAAATGGAGCATGTTGATAGTAAAATAGAAAGGATGGTACAGAAATCTGAGCAGGTAAATAGGGAGTTGACTGAATCGATTGCTTTTTTGGAAATGAGTAAAGCTTCATTCTTTCTAAGATTCCAAAATATTGTGGAGGAAAAGGAAGAAGATTTGGGCGAGAAGATGGCGGAGATGCTGGCGGAGATATTAGGCAAGGAAAGACAGGAAGTAAGAAGAGACATAGATGAAATATATAGAGTATATACAAATTATGAACGAAGGCATAGATTGGCGAGAGAGGTCCATATAAGGTTTACTAGAAGATCGATAAGGGATGAAATATATAAAAAAACAAGAGATGAACCAATAATATATAAGGGTAAAGAAATAATTGTATTAAAACAAATACCACATAGTATACGAAATCAGAGACGAGAACACCAATTTCTAACGACTCAATTAATTAAATATAAAGTTATGTTTCGATGGTTAATACCTGAAGGCATATTTCTAACTTGGCAGGAAAAAAAAATAAGATAGATACACTTGAGAAAGCGCAGGACTTTTATGAACTTTACTTTACACAGGGAGAAGAACAAGAAAGTAGGGAAGAGTCTGAGAGTAAAAGTCAGAATGAAGAAGTATTAGAGGAAGTCAAACGAGAAAAAGAAATACAAAAGATACAAGAAAGAGAAAGGTTAGAAAGAGAAGGAGCAAAAGGAAGAGTAATAAAGAAAAAGAAGCATAAAGAAAATAGATCAAGTAAAAAATGGGAGACGCAATTAAGCTCTTCTGTGTAAACATTAATGGATTAAATATACCAAGAAAAAGAGCACAAACGTTTAACAAATTAAGGAAATTGGATGCAGATGTGATATGTCCTCAGGAAGTTCATATAAAAAAGGATTATAGAAAATTACTAGAGAATGTAAAATCGGGAACACTATACACAACATTAGCACAAAACAAGAAAGGAGGAATTGCTATATATTTCAAAGAAAAAATAAAATCAAAATCAATATATTCGTATGAAGAGGGGAGAATTTTAATGTTGGAAATAGAATTAGAGCAAAAACAAATTTTATTAACGGCAGTATATGCACCAGATAATAATCAACAAGAATTTTTTAAAAAGGTACATTAAAAACTAGTGGATTTGGATTACGAAAATATTTGTATGATTGGGGATCTAAATGCAATAGTTGATGTTAAGAAAGATTATAAGAGTAGTAAAAAGAACAAAAAGAAGAAAAATATATTACCAAAATCGTTCTTTGACATGGTAACAGAACTCAATCTTTAGGATGTATGGAGAGAGACACACAGATCAGACAAACAATATACGTTCTATTCTTATCTGCATCAGTCTTGGTCTAGGATCGATATGGCCTGGGCAACAACAGACATACAAAAAGGGATAGAGGAAATTGAAATAGGGCTTAACGATTGGGCGGATCACAACCCAATAATAATAAAATGGAAAGGCCAGAAACAGAGAAAAAGATGGTTAATGAATCAAAGACTGTGTAAAGATAAACAATATATACAGATGCTAGAAAAGGAGTTAACATTATTCTTTCAGGTAAATAAAAAGGAAGAGACATCAACACAAAATTTGTGGGATACTACAAAAGCTTATATTTGGGGATTGACAATTGCATACAACTCTAAGAAAAACAAAGATAGGAGACTTCAACAAGGAAAATTACAAGAAGAATTTAAAAAAATAGAATGTGATCTACAGAAGGACCCACAAAATAAAAAGATAAAAGATAAATGGAATATTATAAAACACAAGATTAACCTGACAACACAAAAAGAAATGGCACAGAAAATCAGGATGGCAAAACAAAATTACTTTGAAAATGCGAATAAAACTGGTTGATGGTTGGCTTATAAATTAAAAAAAGAAAAAGGCAAAAGAACAATACACCAACTACAAGATGAAAGTGGAAAAGTACAATATAGACGGGAAGAAAAAAAGAAAATAATACAAAATTTCTTTTCAAAGCTATACCATCAGGAAGATATACCAGATGATAAAGTCAAACAATACATAGAAGCAGCAAAAATGGGTAAAATTACTGAAGAACAAAAGGAAATGTTGAATAGACCAATAACTGCAATAGAATTAGCATTGAAAAAACAAAAAAACAACAAATCACCAGGCCCAGATGGAATTACGGTTGAGTTCTACAAAAATACACAAGAGCCACTACAATGGATAATGTTGGAGATTTACAATGAGGTGTTGGAAGAGGCGAAGATACCGATAACTTGGACTGAAGCAATCATCACCCTCATTCCTAAGGAAAACTCAGACCTATAACAAATTCAAAATTATAGACCAATTTCTTTACTGAATACAGATTATAAGACATTTACAACAATAATAGCAGAAAGGATTAAAAAAAAATTTGAATAACTACATTCACCCAGATCAAAATGGATTTTTACCAGGACGACAAATAAAAAATAACATGAGGATAATACTGAATACTTTAGAATTTTACGAAGTTCATCCTGAAAGACAAGCTACACTGGTTTTTCTTGATGCCCAGAAGCATTTGATAATTTGAATTGGAATTTTATTATAACACTATAATCCACTATATGGATTTTGGGACAAAATTTGGAAAGATGGTTGAGAAAATATATACTAAACAAACAGCTAGGGTAATTATAAATGAGGAAATGACAGAAAAAAATGATATAACCAAAGGAGTAAGACAAGGATGCCCACTTTCCCATCTTCTATTTATTTTATCATTAGAAATACTTCTTACAAAAATCAGAGAGGACCAAGAAATAAAGGGTTTAAAAATTAAAAAGGAAGAATATAAGGTTCAGGCCTTTGCTGATGATTTGGTATTTATTTTGGAAGATCCATTGGAAACCGGCTTTAAATTGATTAAAAAAATAGAAGAATTTGGTGAGGTAGCCAGATTTAAGATTAATAAGAATAAATCCAAATTAATAACAAAAATTTTTACAAAGGCAGAAGAAAGGGAATTGGAAGATAAAACAAATATAAGTATAACGAAGAAAATAAAATATTTAGGGATCTGGCTTACAACGAAATGTTCTTTGATTAAGGAGGACAATTATGATAAAATACCACACCAGATAAAAAAAGATTTAGAAAATTGGGAAAATTTGCAAATTTCATTTTTAGGGAGGATCGCTATCGTCAAAATGAATGTATTGCCAAAATATTATTTTTGTTCCAGGTTATTCCAATAAAATTAGGGAAAACATTCTTTCAAGATTTAAATAAATTGATCACTAAATTTATATGGCAAAGGAAAAAACCCAGGATTAAATTAAAACTCTTGCAAGATATGAAAGATAAAGGGAGATTGGCGTTACCAGAGTGGGAAATATACTACCAAGCATCAAGCTTAACTTGGCTAAAAGATTGGATGGATTTGAAAAATACTAGAGTTTTAACAATAGAACGACATGACTTGTAAGCAGGGTGGCATGCATTCCTATGGGACGAAAAACATAAAATACACAGATACTTTCAAAGACACATAGTTAGGAATGCATTGCTACAGACATGGGAAAAAATAAAACAAAAACATTATACAAGAATTCCAATGTGGTTATCCCCAACAGAAGCTCTGAAATACCCAAACCTATTGGATATAAATAAGATAATTAGATACAAGGAATTAGTAAATGAATAGGGAAATTTGAAAACAAAACAAGAATTGGAACAAGACATTGGCAGAGAGATTGATTGGTGGACATTTACACAAATTCAATCTAAATATAAAGAGGACAAAAAATTATATGAAATCCAAAAAGAGCCACAAGAATTGAATAAAATTATACATGGAACAGAAATAAAATTAATTAGCAATTTATACAAATACCTATTGAGATATAAAATGGAAGACGAGGTTATCAAAGACACAATTATTAGATGGGCAAAAAATTTTGGATATAATATAGAATTGGAGAAATGGGAAAAATATGGGAAATAAATATAAAATTGACTATGTCGCATTCAAGGAAAACCAGTTGAAGATGTTTTACAGATGGCATCTTCCACCAGCAAAGCTCGCCAAGAGGTTCCAGAATAATTCGCCAACATGCTGGAAATGTAAAAAAGCATATGGAACATATTATCATCTATGGTGGACATGCCCAGTTGCAAGAAATAATAGACCAACCCATAGACTGGAAACCAGAGATCTTTTTGTTGGATATTTTAAATAGAAAATATAGTAAAGAAATATGGTACTTAATTTTACATATAATAACGGCGGCAAGAATAGCATATGCACAGTGCTGGAAAAATGAGAATATACCATCAGAGGAAGAAGTGATAAGAAAAATCCTGGACTGTGCTGAGATGGACAAATTAACAAAAGAGATAAAAGAAAAGGAAGACACAGATTATTATATAGTATGGAACAAGTTGTATGTCTGGTTGGAGACTAGAATTAATAGAGGAGAATAAACATGGAAAGATCAAAAGTGAAAATATGTGTATAATGATGTATAATAATAATAATATGAATTATTCTTAATAAGAAGTTGAACATGAAGGAAGAAAAATGTAAATAAGAAATAACGGGGCTATAAGGACAAATATTCTAAAGAAGAATAAGGGGGAAATGTAAATATTAGATTACCATTATGTAATTGCTGTAAAAAAAAGGAGGAGTATATATATTGTGTGTATGTGTGTTATGTTTTGTTTTGTTCTGTTTTGTCTTGTTGGTTAAAAAAAAAAATTCACATAGTAGCATGTTCTTAAGAGCACTTCAGAATCCAAGAATATTTTATAGATAACATCACAATGCTTGGTATGATAAACAGGTGTTATGCTAGCAATAATCTTTCATGATGATCTCCAAAATTCATAATAATCACAAATATCTGAATAGTTAACGTTCCTAGTCTTAACAAGTTCCATAAAAAAGACTTATGATGTATAGCTGTATAAATATTAAGACATAGGACGTGAGCCTGATGCATGCAAAATTTTAAAATATCCATCCTCCTAGGCTGATGGCAAGTCATTATAGGTCTTGCAATCCAAAAATATCAGAAAATAGAGGGGGGGGGGAGAAGGGAGAAAGAGAAGGTATACAAGGATTTTTTTTTCTGGTTTCTTGCAAATGGATGTAGTAACAATGAAATTATATTAAAACTGGAAAAGAGAGAAAGTGAGAGAAGTAATTCTGACATATTTGTTCATTTTTCCACCAAATACTTTGAATACATTTATTTTAAGTTCAGAAAATATTTCTTGATCTTAATTTGCAAAACAGACATAATAAAAAGCTGCTATTGTCTAATTTTATGTTAGTTGAAATAAAACAAAAACAAGCTTTTTAAAAATAAAATAATGGTTATATTAAGATTGTTAGATAGAGAAAAATAATTGTGTAAAGGGATTATATGATATGAAAACCTTAACAAGGCATAACAGAAAGCATGTGGAGAAAAACTGAAAAAAATGTATGTAATGGAGAAGATGGAAACTGCATCATTAAAAAAGAGCTTTGGTTTATAGATCAGTGTCAGTTCATGTACTTGCCTCTTTATAGCATCAGATTGTCTCTCCAGTGCCCCATCCTGGGTTTTCTTTTATGAATGAAGTTGACCTATGACATTAGTCTAAAAAGGAGCTAGCCTTATCTTGAAGCTTCAAAGAAGATCCAACAAAAACACCTTGCAACTCATATAGACTCTAGATAAAAACACTTTTAACAATTTTAATAGCTTTCTGAAATCTTGAGCTCTTGTTAACTATAAACTGAGAAGTTTGTGGCTTTAGCTGTATTCAACATTACATGCAACAATTAATTTAAAAAAATGGTGCCAACTTCTTATTCTTAGTTATTTCAGAGGGAACATGATTGTAAATGATATCTGTATAACAAAGGAACTTTCAAGAAAAGAGAGTGAATAAGGCAGAGAAGGAAATAAAGAAAGAAAAAGATAAATCTGAGCCATTAAATTATTCATTTTCATTAAGCAGCTGAATCAGAAAAGGATAAACTTCTATCAGTTTATTTTTAGTTTAAAAGGCATCATATTTCTATCCTTATCAATCACATATTATGTCTACTGCTGAAATAGTCCCATATTAAGTCAATTATTCATTCACACAGTCTGGTACCATTATTGGTTTAGTGTAGAGTTGTGTGGAGGTAGAAACATATCCAAATAATAATGTTTCTTTTTAAAAAGCATGTTTGGTTTAATTATATACTTTTATAAGGAAACATAGTTCTGAGGCTCCAATATACCAATAGAGGTTTTAAAAAATTCCTCCATAGATCCTGTTAGAAGAGAATTTGGATGAAAGTAAGGAAAATTATTTACTTTCCTAAATATATGGTTTGGGCTATATGATCTCTTTCAGTTTTCTTTAATATTCTAAAATTCTTCTCAATTTAGAATAATGTCAGGTTCTTCCCTGGAGCCTTCCAGATTAACCGAAGGATCACAATCATGTCAAAACATAACTTCAAGAAGTGCAAGGAAATAAAGTTCCCACAAATTTCAGCACTGTCATATGCATGCCAGGCTTTTAAACTGTTAAAATATAACCATGAAATATGCCTCAATCCCTTGTACATCTTAGAAAAAATAATCCTTAATTATCCCTTGAATGTCATTTGGTTATTAAAAGCCTTGAATATTCAGGTCAGATGTCAGTCCTGAGAAGCAGACAAGTGAATAGGAGAACTTACAATTGACTGCCTAATTATTTTAGCAGATTCTTTATATTTACATTATATTTAAAATTATTTACAATATTATGAATATAATAAATGTAACAGTATATTCATCTTACAAACTCTTTATATTTCTAAACAGAGAATCATGAATGGAAAAAAGAAATCCAGATTTTCACCACATTCATGCACTAGGTCAAGTCTTCTACCACATCTCATTTTTGACCAGATGCCAAGATGTCTATCATCAGCATACAGTGGAGACTCTTCCTGGTAATTTTATGTAAATAATGAATAAAAGAGGTGAGAGGATTAATTAATAGGGCCCTCCTAAACTGTGAGGACTCAACCTGTCTCCCTCCATCATTACTCTGGACATTATCCTAAGTATCCAGATAATACCTAGTTTGAGCCAAACCACTTTCTCAACACAGAAATACCATATTTGAGACTAAACAATATGTTTAGCTGGATTCAAAGATGATGAGGAATCACCCTCCCATCATTTTCAAGGATGCTGGCATTGAACATTCCCTCAGAGATACAAGACATCTCCTGAATCTTATGGTGTCCTCTCTAGTCAACTCTGCTACAATAGATAAGCAAAAGTATATTTTATAGCTAGCTAAGTTCATATCACAGACAAACTTGTAGAAAGTCAAACTGTGAGGCACACACCTGAGTACCATAAAACAACATATCCAACTTTTTCCCTATAAATATCTTAATGGCACTGGGTATGTTTGTTTTTAAAAATAATAGTATGCATTCCTTACTTAAGCTGTAATTATGTAGATGGGCTTTATCTTTTTCAGGACCTGGGCAAGACTAGGCTGTTAGGTTCTTAAGCAAAGGCCTCTTATCCTGCATGGTAGCTTTGTATCCATCCTGCAAAGGCAAATCTGATAGATCATGTTCTGACAGTATAAGCTTTATATAGTTTAGATCAGTGGTTCTCAACCTGTGGGTCGGGACTCCATTTGGGGTCGAACGACCATTTCACGGGGGTCGCCAAACAAGGCTGTCTGCCATTTTTTCCCCCTTTTCTTTGGCCACGCCCCTGGCACCCGGTGATGTATAAGTGGTTGGGGGTCACCACAACATGGGGAACTGTATTATGGGGTCACGGCATTAGAAAGGTTGAGAACCACTGGTTTAGATGTTGATAAAAAGTTGATAGAACTCAGAAGGTACACCAGAAGGTACAGCAGTTAAATATTTAGACAAATAGGGCCCAAATATCCCATTTCTATCATAGTAGAATTGCTTCATTATCCAGACTGTCTTTAAAAAAAAAATCACACATACTCTGCATAGGAGAGTCCCCACCCACCCCGGACTGAAGTGATGTACAATCAATCTGGGCAACAACTGGAAGATATTACAATATCTTATATGAAAAATATTTTTTGTGTATTTTCAAATGTTCCCTTAAAATGTCCGCTCTATACACAATTGCAATTAAAATGTATAATCCCAGTTATTATAAACTTTAATTTCCCCATGACAAGGAGATCATTGCTCTCTTTATGAACAATTTTAAAATGTATCAATGGTGATGTTTTTCTGTAGTTTTAGCTTATAGGAACTGCTGGTGCCTTCTAACGCTTGTTTCTATCTTTTTTGAAATTTATATTTATGGATTTTTTAACTATCACATGTGTCTTAATACTTAGTGGTTTGTTATCAGACAGTAAATTAATATACAATACACAAAGGAGCCTGTTTACTTCCTCACAAGCTTCAAAGAATCCCTGATGACCTCACAAGACTGGGCCTCACAAGACAGGACTTCCAATTTTCTGACAGTTAGAACAATTGATCAGTGGAACAACTGGCCTCCAGAAGTGCTGAATGCTCCAACACTGGATGTTTTTAAGAAGAGACTAGACAGCCATTTGTCTGAAATGGTGTAAGGTTTCCTACCTGAGCAGGGGATTGGACTAGATGACTTCCAAGGTCCCTTCCATCATCATCATCATTATGCTCCATTTTTTGTATAGGATATGTCTAGGACCAGGTTCCAGTTTAGATTCTATGAAAAAATGCTAAATTTTCTGAAATCTTTCTTTACGACCACCATATGTGTCCTCATTGCAGTGTTGAGATTGAAGACACATGTTCCTACAGTGTGGGCCAGGATTTGGTAATTAATTTTATTTAAATGGCTAAAGATCAGCCTAACTCCACCCAGATTGATTTCACTAGGGGTAACTTTAAATCCAGAAGGTGGACCCATGGGGAAAGTAAAATGCAGCATATCAAATTTTCCTTTGTGTATCTGCTAATTTTAGGTTTGCATAAGGCCAAGGTATTAATTAAATGACAGACTGGAGATACAGAGCTACAAGATGAGGTGAGCCATTTCATAAAGTTTCACTGATCACCCAGGGAAATAGAGAGGCTTTTACCCACATTCTCTTACTTACTCACTTTTACCAGAACTTGCTTTAACTTGTCAGCCATTTTGGAGGACAGATTCCAAAGTAAAGTAAAGTAAAGTTAAAATAAAGTAAATCTACTATTGAAGAAGCAATACTAACATACATCAGCTGTGACTGCCCACCTCAGAATGGGGGTGTCAAACTGGCAGCCTGTAGGCCTCTTGCCTCACATGCAGGCCACACCCACAGCAGCTCTGAAAAGGAAAAAAAAAACATTACATGACATGATCAAGTTTGACACCCGTGCCTTAGAACACATTTTCTTAGCTTTTGTCAACTTGATTTTTAAAGAAATTTCACGATATGCTTTCAGTATATCCATAAGGTCTGCTTTATGAAGACTGATGGAAGTTTTAAAGACAATTTAAGTTTTACTATATTGGATCTCTGGTCAACGGGTATAGGAAAGTTTAAAGTTTAGGTACGTATTATCCCTGTCATTTCATGATATGAGATGTTGCCCAACCATTGTATAACTCAGAGAAAATATGAACGATTTTGTTTCCAACATGCATGGCAAACTGCTTATATAGACCACCAGGAGGACTCTCTAACATCCCAGCTTTCAAAAGCACCCAGATCACCTAACTGGCTGGCTCTTTAAGGATGCATTAACAGTAGACAGTTATTAATCCTTTGTCTTTCTTACCACCGCAATATTGGTCTGAAGTTGAATTCATGCTAATGTCCAGTGATCTTATATTTTGTCAGAATTGATCCATATTACTTTTCATTTCATTTCCTGGATTTCCTCAAGGAATCCTACTGTATCAGTATCTTTTGGTAACACTATCAAGAACCCTGCTCATCTTTCTATTCCAGAGTTCTTTGAAGAATTGCCCATTTGATTGCTGTAAACTGTCACAGCTGGAAACAAGTTGGATCTTTAATAATTATAGTTGTTCTTAATTTTACTCTTAAGCTAAATATTTATTTATTAGATTTATTTTCTGCTATTGAAATTATTTCTATATTTCTTATCAAAGCATACCAAACATATATGACTTCCATCAATTTTTTGCATGCTTACATATAAGTACGTTGAACTTTTTAAATAGCATTTACACTAGATAAATGATAGTTTCTTTATTAACTATTTGAAGTTATGACAGTGCTGAAAGAAATGATTTACAACTAGTCCTCATACAACCATCACAATGTTTTCACAATCAAGTGATTAAAATTCAGGGATTTGACAACTGGCATGTTTTTATGATGATTGAAAGTCAAGTGATCACCGTTTACGACCTTCCCAGGAGGCTTCCAACAAGCAAAGCCAATGAGGGAAGCTAGATTCACTTAAGGACTATGTGACAAAAAAGATTGTAAAATCAAGCACAACTCAGTTAATGACTACATCATTAGCAATAAAAGTTCTGATCCCAATTGTGGTCATAAGCCAAGGACTAACAATATTTTATATTGCAAACTTATGGTAAAAAGGAAAATAAGTCTACCAGACCTGGGAGGGTTTTTTAAAAGTCATTTACTCATTAGCTATTGTACAATTACTCATTTAGTGACCACAATTGGGAGTGACAACTCATTTGTTAAGTAAAGTGATCACTAAATAAAAACATGACCACCTTATGATCCTATCTCAGCTTTAATATGCTTTACAGATCTAAACTTTTTCATCACTGTTACTTCTGTGAATAGTTGTTAAATGAGGACTATCTATGATAGCTGCACACTGGCTTGTACTTTTTGTTTAATTTGGCAGACAGCAGCTTTATTGCTTTTCAGCAAAATAGCTTGGCTTAATTTTTCTTTGAATAGGGAATGCCCAATGGCCATGGCATTCAATATGACAACAGCTATGAGTTTGCTAAGTGGTAAAAACACACTCTAAAATGTAACCCTTCCAAACAAAATGAATGGCTCAATGAACACTGCTGCCTTTATCCTAAGGTTCACAAATCATGTGTTAATAATGTAGTCTTTATATAAATGCTATTTATGAGAAATTCACCAGTAAGAGAATCTCCTTGTGTTTGTATTGTAAAACATGTTGCTAAAATCCTTCATACATTTATTCTGTATTCTTATGTGTCACTGCTTGTTCTACATAAAATAAACCTTTATTTCAGTCAATAACCAATGATATAATAAACTTGCCTGCAGTATATATTGACTGTCTAGTCATGCTATCTGGCACTTTGAGTATAGAGAGGCAGATGCTCTATTATGCCACTGAAAACACAGGACACATTTGTCTGTTGCATGATAAGACAGGAAAAATAGAGAAAAAAAAATAATGGCCTCATAGTATGCTAAGTATTCATGGCACAAGAAAAGATGAATTATATGCACCTAGTGCAAAATGATTCCTTTGTTCTGCAGAGCGTTGATTATACTCAAAGTTGTCTGAGGCTCTGGGGAATATATTTCATGGACAGTAATCATTCCCATTCTGGAAGAAAGCTGTCCAACCATGAATAAATAAGTGAATATGTCTATGTCAGGAATATATATGCAAACCCACTAAACCTTTTGTTTTCCTTATTAATGGTAAATGTGCACTAGAACTGAAAGACAATCAAGTATTCATGTATGCTATTACAGCACAATATTGCCTCCACAAGCAAACTTCTCTATTGGTTTTAATGCCATTCAAATTAATCAAAATGGAGGACTTTAAAAAAGAAGACAGAATTTGATATGCACTTAGAACACCAAAATAAGTTATTGAGATGTATTCACAAACTGTAGCTGAATTATGATCCACAGATGGAAGAAATTAAAAACTGCATGATCAAATGGATGCAAAATTTGAAAGAAGTTAGCACAGTGGATAAATGGAAAGACTTATGGGGGAAAATCAGTAAGTTCATTAAAGTTATAATTTAAGGGAAAAGTGGTATAAAGTATTATACAATTGTATGTAATTCCATCAAGTCAGATGAGGCATCTAACAAAATATGTTGGAAATGCCATATCAAAAATGGAATTTTTAGTACACGTGGTAATTGTGCAAAAATAATAATAATTAAAAAAATAAAAAGGAAAGAAATATACTACCGTAAATGCCGGCATATAAGGCGACTTCCGCGAGCGCTGAAATCGGCGCCAAAGACGGGGGTCGTCTTATACGCCGAGTCGTCTTATATGCCGGAAATACTGGTAGTGTCCGGCATATAAGATGACGCTCTAGGAATGTGGCTCGGTGATAAAGATTGGGGTCGTCTTATACGCTGGGTCGCCTTGTACGCCGACATATACGGTAAATTTTTTTTAAACTTTTTAAAAATAAATTTTGAATTGAAATTGCAGGTATTTTTATTGGAAAACATCAGTTAAAAATAACAATTTACTAAGATATATGTTGATAGCAGTAAAATGCACAACAGTGGAAAAGATACACTTTGCTCACAATATCAGTCTCAGATACTAAAATAGAAGAATATGCTATAGTAGCAAATTGACAATATGTATCCATAGTAGTAGAACATTAAATCACCTAGAGAATGCTGTAAAGCTCCATGGTGTGGTATAAAAGTCTAAGTGCTATTGCTATTTGCTATAATAATATTAATTACTAAAGAACAAATACTTAAGATATACCTAGTGGTTGTGGACACAAATGGAAAGAAAGGGAAAATCTACAAATTCTACCCCAACCTTATTTTTTATTATGTCTGGTTTACTTTTTAATAGTCATTGGGGGTTGGGTGGGAATTTGATCTCATTTTCCTTACCTTCTACTGTATTTTAGAACCTTAACAATAAATTGTGTTTTAAAAATAATTATGTTTTAATAGTAATTGTTTGTAAGCAAACATATATTAAATAATATGTGTAAAAATTCAGTTGTGTTTATTATGAGATAACAATTGAAGCCATTGTTCAGATTGTACTGAAATCTTTGTAATATGATGTGATTTTGTGTATTTATTTTAGTTTTATTTATTAAATTTATATGCCACCCATCTCACTATCAAATGACTCTGGATGTTGAACTGTTAAACTATGTTTTGTTGTTCTTCTTCTCTTGCCACTTTAAAACTTAGATTATACTTTCAGAGTATATTATTGAAGAGTTGAAAACATTATAGGAGACTGTTGCTTATAAAATACAGTATGTTAATCTCATTACATTCTATTAATTCACAATTCTCTCTCTCTTCCCCCTCTCGTGTGTATATGTGTGTTTGTGTGTCTGTGTGTACTGTAAGCAATATGTCAAATCTAGTTGGCTTCATAGTCCCACACTGGAATAACTAATGCAAATGCAAGTGGGTGCTCCCTAGGGAAAAAATATCTCAATCATATTTTTGGTGCACAAAAAACAGGATCACAGTTAGTGGTAGGACAATCCTTTTATGCAACATTTCTCAGATGTAATGACTGACATTTCCTGGAGGGACAGTGAACAATTCTGTTTGAAATCCTAAAGAGACATAAGATAAACATAAGACATACTGAAATAAAGTTGGCAGTATTGGGATATATTTTCTCTGCTTGGATCTATTTTAATTCCTTGCTGCAATATAAGTGAAATCTTTGCAAGTGCTCTGTTTGCACATAAATAAGCAATAAGTTTTTAATCAAATATTTGCAGAAGGTCCTTCAAAGTGTTCTTTGCTACAGCACTACAGCTGTGCTCTTGTTTTTGAATTTAATAGTGAAAAGTGGCAGTACAGAAAGCTTAATGGAGCAACTATTTCAGCGAAACATGATTGGGTCCCCATGAATCTGAGTCCAAGCCTTTCTTAAACACCCCAGCCCTAAATATTTTTTTCCTAAAATATCAAAAGCTAAGTTTATGATAAACAAAAGATAAACACCAAAGGGAAAAAATATGCAGTATTGTTTACATACCAATACATAAACTGTTAGAGATTAAATACCAGATACCATCTTCTTTTCTATTCCTTTATTTATTTGTTAGGGTTTTTTTCTTGTTTACAGTATTTTAATACAACTTTTCATTTAAAAATCACTTTGTAATTCATATAAATACGAAGAAATATCAGCTAGCTATAACATGAAATATAGCATAAACAAGCAAATGGTGATGTAGACTGCTAATAAAATTAGCAAAAATTTTAGCAAAAATTCTCCACCATTCCTAAATGTGTATTGAAGTTAAGAGCTGGGCTTTGTTAGTTTTATTAATTTTTTTTATTAAAAAGTTTTTTATTTATAATACAATTAAAACAAAAATGGACAAGCATGACATTCCAGAGTAAGTATTCCTAACAGTTTGTTTCTCTTCATACAAAAACTTAATACATCATTCTTAACCTCTATATAAGCCTCATCCTTCCATGTAATACAATTAATTATACAATTATATGTACAGTTATATATATATTTCAATCCTATCATTAACTTGAGATCCGAGCAGTTCTCCTAAATTCATACCAATGGTAAAATTTGTCCCAGATTTCGAAGTATTCGAGTTCTGTCTTGTCGTTCATAATCATTGTAAGCCTGTCCATCTCAGCACATGAAAGGATTTTATACAGGATCTCTTCTTCCGCTGGAATTCCTTTATTCCTCCAATTTTGAGCAAAAACCAGTCTGGAAGCCGTTAGAATGTGTAACATTAAATAAATTACGCCTTTGTCATACTTTTGCATGGTTATACCTAATAGGAAAAGTTCTGGTTTTGGCTCTACCGCTCGCTCTAATATTTCCTCCAACCATTCTTTGATCCTATTCCAAAAATCACGAGCTCACGTGCAATCCCACCACATATGATAGTATGTTCCAATTGTCAGATTACATTTCCAACATTTAGAAGAGACATTGGAACACATTTTAGCTAATCTTATGGGTGGGAGATGACATCTATAGAACATTTTGTAGAGGTTTTCTTTGTAAGAGGTGGCCAAAGTAAGCTTCTTGTTTCTTGCCCATAGTTCTTGCCAGATGTGCAGATCAAAATTAAGACCAAAATCCTTGCTCCATTTTAACATAGTCACTTTACAGGGACTTAAAAATATAACCTTGTGAGGAAACATTTAAAGAGTGCAATCAACATTCATAGACTGGGGATGCTGCGGGCCTGTTAGCTAAAGAATGTGGGTGATGGGGACCAGGAGTCCTCTGGAACATTTTCCCTTCAAAGCTCAGGATGGTCCTGGCTCCAAAGACTCAGCTATATGCACAAGCTTGCAGTTCTGAAGGTGTTAGGGGCCCATTACCCCTATAATGACATAATTATTATGATAATTCTTAGTAGCCTACATGTATTATTTATGTTTTTGTGATTTTAATTGTGATATTGCTTGCTGTTTAGAATCAATTGGATTGAGATGGGCAGCTATAGAAATTGAATGAATGAATGAATGAATGAATGAATGAATGAATGAATGAATGAATCATTCATCCATTGTATATAATCATTATTTTGGTACTGGTACCGGTACAGTGCTGGCTCTTGGTGACTGTCTGGACTAGCCTTTGAAGGTTTTTTTGGCAAGATTTCAGAAATAGTTTACTATTGACCTTCCTAGAGTGGAGAGAGTGACTGGTCCAAGGTCACCAAGCTGGCTTTGTGCCTAGTCTGGTGCCTTAACCACTACACCAAGTTGGTTCTCTTTATGGTTAATATTGTGGTTGTATTTGACCCTCGTCTCATCTGATAATTTAATACTTCTAGAAAATCATCATTCACATCTTTTGAATTAAAACTATAGTTTAAATGAAAACTATAGTTTAAATGAAGACTTGTTTAGAAAATGTTTTATTTTTATATATTTTCTTATTTATTTAAGAAGAGCAAATTTCCTTTCTCTGAGAGAAACATCTGCATTTAATAGCTATATATGGAATGTGTTCTTATTTTTTATGAAGAAATTCTTGCATTTTATTCTTCCCTTGGTTCTGTCTTTTCATCCTAAAGCAGTGTCATTTGGCATATGGCTTTTGAGCATGCTTGTTGATATAGAAATCCTTGGGATGTCATACCATGCAAGATATTGTGCCAATAAATACAGGAGGATAAATGGAGGGGAGGTAGGAATGAGTCTCAGTTTTCATCACTTCAGCACTTCCTTGCTGGAAATGAACATTCCAAAATTTCCTTTCATAACTGAAGAAAGCCAGTAGATAAATAATTGCTGTTTAGTTATAATATTTAAAATCAAAAATAACACTTTCCTTGGGGATGTATCTTTGGTTAAGCAAATATTGAATGCAGGAAAATTATACAACACAAGAATGTTGCCTATATTCAAATCTTATAAAATCTGCTTTGGTAACAAGGTTAAGAGAAAGTTACAATAATCCGTGGAGGATAATCAAATGGAAAGATGTGAATGAAAGCTTTTTTAGCAATGTGCTACCACATGTGCAGAGCTGAGGAAGTATATTTTACTAAATATACCCAAAGGGCTGGTCTCATGAAAAATAGTTTATAAATATAGTTATATGAGGGGGTATGGTTAAAATGCTGAGCTTGTTGACCAGAAGGTTGGTAGTTTATGATCCCAGCACTGAATGATGGGGTGAGGTTCCATTCTTGGCCAAGCTCCTGTAACTTAGCACTTAGAAAGCATGTACATTCAAGTAGATAAATAGGTACCACGTTGGTAGGAATTTAACAGCATTCTGTGCACCTTAGACTATGCTGTCCACATGACCATGTCTCTTTTAGCTAGGAAATATTGATGAGCACTGTTCCCTAGAATCAGGCATGACTGGACAGGGGAAACATTTACCTTTACCTTTATAGTTATATACTGCTGTCATTATAACAATGCTTTTATTGGTAGTATATAAACCATTACAAAATTGTAGGATTTCTTTAACTGATAATCCTAGCTTATAACTATCCATTTTGTGTGTACTGGGATGCCCCAGGGCTCTGTTCTGGGCCCAGTGCTCTTCAACATCTTCATCAATGATTTAGACAAGGGGATAGATCAAATTTGCAGACAACACCAAGCTGGCAGGAATAGCCAACACTCCAGAAGACATGCTTAGGATACAGGAGGATCTTGACAGACTTGAACATTGAGCGCAACCTAACAAAATGAAATTCAATAGTGAAAAAAGTAAGGTTCTACATTTAAGTAAGAAAAACCAAATGCACAGGTATAGTAAAGGTGGTACCTTGCTCAATAGTAGTAACTGTGAGAGGGATCTTGCAGTCCTAGCGGACAATCATTTAAATATGAGCCAGCAGTATGCTGCAGCTGCCAAAAAAGCCAACACAGTGCTAGGCTGCATTAACAGAGGGATAGAATCAAGATCACATGAAGTGTTATTACCACTTTACAATGCCTTGGTAAGTCCACATTTTGGAATACTGCATCCAGTTTTGGTCACCACAATATAAAAAAGATGTTGAGACTCTAGAACATGGGTGTCAAACTCATCACATCACGTGACGTGTTGCAACATATCACGACTCTTTTTGCATTGCCAGCAATGGGGTGGGCGCAGCTTTGGTATGATTAAACTGGCCCACGGGCTGGTAGTTTTAACACCCCTGCTGTAGAAAGAGTTTAGAGAAGAGCAACAAAGATGATTAGGTGACTGGAGGCTAAAACATATAAGGAACAGTTGCTGGAATTGGGTATGTCTAGTCTAATGAAGATAAGGACTAGGGGTGACATGATAGCAGTGTTCCAATATCTCAGGGGTTCCCATAAAGAAGAGGGAGTCAAGCTATTTTCCAAGGCAGGACAAGAAGCAATGGATGGAAACTAATCAAGGAGAGAAGTAACCTAGAACTAATTTCCTGACACTTAGAAAAATTAATAAGTGGAACAACCTGCCTCCAGAAGTTGTGAATGTCCAACACTTGAAGTTTTTAAGAAGAGACTGGACAGCCATTTGTCTGAAATGATATAGGGTTTCCTGCCTGAGCAGGGAATTGGTCTAGATGACCATCAAGGTCCCTTCCAACTTTATTATTATTATTATTGTGATGGTTCAAAGTTACAGAAGTGCTGAAAACAGTAACAGTCCTCACACATGCCACCATCACAGCAGCCTCATAGTCACATGATAGAAATTTGGATGCTGGGCAACTGGCATATATTTATGACTGTTGCAGTATTCTGGGGTCATGTATTGATGTTTATGACTTTTCCAGATTGCTTCTGACAAGTAAAATCAATGGAGGAAGCCAGATTTGCTTATTCACCATGTAATTCAGTTGACAACTTTGGTAATTCGCTTAAGTTCAACAAAAATATTGTAAAATTGGGTGCAACTCATTTAACTATTGTCTTATTTAGCAACAGAAGTTCTGATCCCAATTGTAGTCATAAGTTGAGGACTATCTGTATAGGCAAGGGATGAACGCATGACATTTTATTTAAAATTAAAGCATTTAAGTTTACATTTTAGTTATGTTTTTATGAACATAATATTGAATGCAGATTGTTCTTTCTTTACTCAACTGCTATAGCATTATTTGTGTTCATTTTTCTACTTAAATCCTAATTCGAATAAATGTTTTATTGTTTTCATCTTAAACAGCTCTTACATAATGATCTGATTCATATAAAAAATGAAGATGTTTTATAGTTAATTGTCATATGAACCTGGACCTTGCTGAGATTTGGCTGAAAGGGAGAAAATTCACCATAACTCTAAAGTCATTGCTTATTTTAAATATATTTATCACGACCATAAAGTGACCATAACTAAAATTTAGCCAGCATATAGAACTGGACATAAATTTGGATAGCAGAGACAGCTACAAACAGTTCCTAAAGCAGGAGCTTTTCTGAAAGAGTTTGTTTGCTTCTTTCTGTATTTTGTTATTCACTAGTTTTGAATACCACTGAATTTTGAAAGAAATGCCATAGAAATATGGAAAAGCCTTCTAGCTGATTGTTGCACAGTAAATTTGTTTATAGCTACAAGTTGCAAGTTATAGTTAGTTTATAGTTTCAAGACAATGGATGGCCATGTTGTTTTAGATATGCTTTACGGGTAAATCTGTTAGACAAGGTAGATTAGCATTAGACATGAATATGCTCAGAGACACACAGAATTAGTAATATTTTCTCTCAAGATTCAAACATATTGAAAGACTACAGAATTAAAATGTTTTCCCAGTTTCCTGATATGCGTTTTCTCAAACAGGCATAAGCTAGGTTCATGGTCATTCATGCCTTGATCACCTTCCAAACTGATGACTTCAATGTGCTTTACATTGTACTGCCCTTGAAGAGCATCTGGAAGCACAGAAGGTGGAGAATACAGTGGCAAGACTAGGTGCTTTCCTCAATCTGTGCATGTTATATCTCTACTCTGCAAACTGCATTGGTCACCAAGAAGTTTTCAGATTTAATTCAAGGTGTTGTTAGTTACCTATAAAGAGCTTCATGCAGTGTTGTCCTGAAGCTTGTTGATACCAGCTAATGATAGCTGACTGTTAAATTTTTCAAGAATTTTGAAAACTGATTGAGCGTAGAGTTGATCTAGCATGCTGATCAGCTGTTTGTCATTATCGTTGCTTTCATGGCATGGGTCCCGGTTATTTGAGGGACTGTCTCTTCCAAAATATATCTATCCATCCTATTAAGTCTGGCAGGAGAGGCTTACTCTGAATCCATTTGTTACAAATGCCTTTTTGTCATAGTGTCCATATGCTTTGGAATATCAGCTCTGGACATTAGATTGCTGCTTCCCTTGGTGGCTTTTAAGGCACAACTGAGTCAGCAAGCTTGGAGCTATGGGTATATTGCAAAGGTTGTGTAATGATTCTGTTGGTTTGTTAATGATTGTTTTGGGATTCTTGTTACCTCAGCTGCTATATATGCATTATTTCTATTGCTATTTATCGCCTTATGGTCTTAAATCACTGTTAGCTGTTAACTGTCCAAAACTATGAATCTGAGGTAGGCGAATGAATGAATGAATGAATGAATGAATGAATGAATGAATGAGTGAAGAACTTGATTATTAGTGAATAAATCCTTCTATTTCTTCTTCTTGATTTTTGGAGGCAATGGCTTTCTGTTGCCATGTTTGTTATCAATTACAGTTTTCTATTGTTTGTCATGGCTTCTGATTCACTTTTCTTTAGTGATTTGATTGTGTTTTATTTTTCTTATCACTTCCTCAGATTCCTCTTTTTTCTAATCCCACTGACCAATCTTATCACTGAATCCATTTTGTTCTACATTTATTCACTTATCTTTTTATTGTGACAGATGTATATTGTGGCATATACAGAGACCACAATATACCATTTTATACCAGTACATACTAGTCCTCTAATATACATTTATTAGAGTCATATAAGTGATGGTCAGTATATAAATTTGATAAATAAATAAATATATTTATAAGTCAATAGTGTCAGTAAATAAACTAAATAATAATAAAATAAAATTTTTTGAGTCACATCTTTATATAAAATTTTTTGAGTCCCACATCTTTATATAAACAATATCAGAATTAAATGTGATTGCCTAAGTATATAACATCTTGTGTGATCATTAAAAAAGTGAATTTACCATTCACAGAATACAACTAGGAAAAGTTAATATAGAACTGAAACTTCTTCTAGACATATGTCTACAAGTTTCAATTCTATATTAGCCTTTCCTATTGGCTATATGCAACCAGAGCAATAATAAGTGATATTCTAAATACTATTCTGTCCAATTAGATCCTTCTACCAACTGGACAGACACTGTGTCAGATTAATTTCTTCAACTGACATGATCTGAGGTGGGGGATAGCAGAGCTAATGTAGTTCACGAGAGATGTTAATTGATTTTTAACAAGTACAAGTAAAACACTCATAATAGAAGGGGGGGGAAAGGCCAAACCAAGACATTTTGATGCTTAAGGCAGTGCAACAAATGACATCCACTTTCTCTTTGCAAGTAAAGATATGTTAACCTCAGTGTCAATTCATTCAGTATGAACAGTGCCCAAAAGAGAAAACTATACAATCACTTCAACTTCTTCCTGAAATGAAAAATAAAGTAATAATGTTTAGTCCTTTTTTTGACACTGAGATGACCACTTCATTTTTCTAATGACAGTAAATTGAGTGGTTACTGATTTCTTTCTTATCTAAAATCATTGTCATGGAAACTAATATTGTTTAATCCTTGTCCAATTAGTAGTATTAAAATCCTCCATATTAAAGCCAGATATTTTGCTGGAAATAAAAATATAAGAAGTTTGTTCCCTACATGCTACTTATTGTTGTTGTTGTTTTATTTACTTAAAGATTTTATTTAAAACAAACAAACAAATGAAGCAGAGAACTAGGGTAACAATAAACATGAACATATGTTTCCATAGCACATTGCTGTTCATTAATATGATATTGCTTGGAGGTGAAAAATTGTAATATTTCCATTCCTTATTTCCTTTTATGCTAAAGAATCTATCCACAAAAATACTCTGAATCCTCTATCAGTTTAGATCACCCAATATAGCATAAAAATTTAACATATAATAATGTCTTTTCTCTATGCTCAGAAACAAACAAAAACCAAACAGAAAATTTAAGTACCATTTACTTAATGGCAGAATGCTGGAAAAATAACTGAAAAAAATAGCTCCAAAATTGATTCTAAATCAAAACAGCAAGCAAATAGAACTTTGCAACATTTCTAAAGTAGTCATTCCTATATTAAACTAGTTGAAAAGTTACATTATTCATATATGACCTACTGAGAAGGTTGGCAAGTAGGGGAATTATTTAATATACAGTAGGCATCAAATGTAATAGAACATAAGAAAAGACTTAATCATGCCTTCTAGACAAATGTAAAGGCAGTTCTTTGAATAATTATTTTATCCCTTTTTTTAAAATCATGGATGGAAAACCACAGAGTCTTGCCAAATAGAAAACTCTTCTATGGGGAAGAGACAAGACATTTAAGAGATAGTTGGAAAGAGTAAAATAATTTCTGAACAGATCACTTTTATAGTATTGTTATGTAGTATTAGCTCTACATTGGCTGTCCTAAAACCTAGGAAATAATATTGGGTGTAGAGGTGGCAACATTTTCTGGAAAAATACAAATTATCTTAAAGAAATTAAAGATTTTAAAATTACTGATATGACAAATAAGTAAGCATAATGACAATGTGTATAACTTTATTCAACATTCAAGGATAGTTAAATAGAAAGTGAAGACATTTTTTTCTCTAAATTAAAGTGTATATATATATATATATATATGTATGTATGTATGTATGTATGTATGTATATATATATATATATATATATATATATATATATATATATATATATATATATATATATGTTCTCCCAGAGTTATTGAAACTCAAAAATTCAGTGTGTAGATGTAAATGCACCTGGTCTGTGCTGGGAAATCAAAGCCATGACCATCTCAAAAACAGACACAGTGCATTAACATGCAATAATATGACAAACTCTATTCCCTTGCAGCTGTTTCTAATGCATAGTGCATTGTCTGTATCTTAATTAGGAACTCATCCTTTGTAATTCCATCTCCCTATTTCTGAGAAATATTTGATCAAGCATCCTATTGTTTCCACACACAAAAAAAATCTTGTTCCTAAATCAGCTACCCCATTGTTTTTTCCAATCCTTCATTACATTATTATTCATCAATGCATGAAACTAATATCTAGAAATGGGACTGAACTCCTAGATAAAAGCATCTTTAGAACCACTCAGCAAGAAAGAGGAAGCATGCAGATAGTGAAAATAAAACAAGAGACTAAAAATAACAAGAAGGAAAATGCACAATTGTTTGGTTTAATAACCACATGGAACAGGTGCAAATTAGCATTATTCTGTAGGCATGCTTTGCTGCTGAGGCCAATAAGAAAACTACTGTTGCCATCAATCCAAGAGTTTAATGTCATCATCCAACTGATTAATGTTTGAAATCTGTTTGCTTATTTTCTATGTGACACAATACTAGAATGTTTGATATACATTAGAGTAATTTTGAATGATTTGGCCATGAAATATGAATTATATTTTATAGTGTGCAATAAAGCAACATAAAGAATGATAGGTTGAAAATGAAGACTGAAAATCATTAGATACACAAGTGCATAAAATTAAATAGTTGTCATTACATGGTAGTATGAAGGCTTCCACATTTTTAATTACAAGTATAGGATAAAATATTTTTTCTATCAAATTAGTTCTAAAGCACTATGGAATTGTTTACCATTTACTTAAGTATATTACTTCATATACTTTCCTCAGCAATTGTAGATTAACAATATTTAATTAATATGTTGCACTCTAGATTTTTTTTTATGTTGCATAAACTAGAAAATGCAATGTTATATTAGGATTTCAGTTAGTTTTTCCCCACCATCAGCCATGATCAACTGATACATAAAATTAACTTTATGGACATTATTATGAAAGTAACAGTAGACCTATAACTGCTAACATATAAATGAAAATGTATAAGTTACATCAACTTAATGAGGATGATAATTTTAATATTTATCATGTTCCTTATGCCCATATGATATGCCCCCAACTTCTACTCAGAACATAGTATAAAATATACAACATTATATAAAGCCATGCCATAGAAGAAAACAGCATGTGTTCAGATCTATCTGGCAGAGGAAACCAATGAGAAAATTAAATCCAGCATTTATCCAAATGAAATATTCACCCAATAAAGTTTCTATAAAACCAACTGTTCATTCCCTTTTCAAAAAGCAAGAGTTACAAGGCCACAGGGAATAATTCACTACAACATTGGGAAAGGAGGATAGGCATGAGGAAACAGCAGAACTCCACTCATTCCGATATTCAAAATCATACAAAATCATTATGAATGTTCTATACATAACCCCAGAGAATATTTCCCTTTTACATGAAGAACTTGGGTGGCCAGCATCTGCATAGTAATAGACATTACTCGCCTCACTATTTGGCAATCACAGATTCTTAGGCATGCATAGCAGAGGCTACTGGTTGCTGCAGAGTTCAATTTTTCAATTCAATTCTATATCAACAGAAGACAATGTCAAATACAATTCCAAAACAAATAAAGTGTCTACAGACTAACAAAGAACATTATACATTTCAGAGTTAAATTGTAAACATAAAAGCAATTCTTCATATTATAGCAAAAGAGATGGCTTTTGATCTCTGAGCATGTGAAAACTTTTTAGGCCCACTGTAGTTGCTGGAGTAGTTTAACTATTCACTATTAGTCTTATCGCCATCTATGTGGGAGATTGCAATGTATTTGGGATTCCATTCAATTAAAGCAAGGGATATAGAACTTGGATATCAATTTGACAATTTTGGCACCTTCATGTGCCCTAATCCCCTCGTCTTTATTCAATAATAGGTTGTGGACATAATCCAAAGCAAAGTTTTAGCTTCTAACATCAACTTTAGTTTCATACTTGCTTTTCAGTCAGAACATGCTAGAAAATTAAAATAAGCAAATATAAAATAAAGGTGTAAAAATAAAAACGAAGTGGCTAACAGTGAAGATGAAGAGTAGTTGTCTACTTCATTTACCATATGGTAAATGAGTGTTTTGTAATTGATTATTTCTTTTTTTTTTTTTTTGCATCCATGACATGCTCCCAAAATCCCCAGTTTTCTCACTTGCTCTAAGCAAAGTCTACTCAGTTTCTAATACAACAGTTATATGTACTCATTCAATGATGGTTCGAAGTTAAAGTAGCATCATAAAGGATGTTTTATTGCCTGTAAAACAGTTCTGACAGTTGCAAAATATTGATACTCCCTGCCATGATTGCAATTTGGTTGCTTGGCAACTGGCTCACATTCATGATTTGATGCAATGTCCTATGGTCACATTATCATGTAATCACAATTTCTGACTTTTTTGCCACCTTCCAACATTTGTTGTTGTTAGTGAAAATGGATTTCTTAACAACTACATGTTTTGTTTAATGGCTGCAGTGACTTACTTTACAACCATTATAAAATGGTGATAAAATTCGGTCTGGTCGTGTGGTGCCTGTACTTAGAACTTCAATAATTTACAATGGAAAATTCAATTCCTATTGTGATTGTAAATCAAAGAGTACCTGTAGTTGTTATTTGACTACATTAGGAAGCAGGACAAAGAGATTTGTGGAACTGTATTAAAAGCAGGCAAATTATTAAGAATGAAAATTGTATAGATACAGAACATATTTATCTTCCTAAATATAAGTAACTTTTTTCCAATTATGAAAATCTTTTTCAACTCCAACTGTTTCAATAGCTCAATGGACACTCCAAGTGAACTTAGGAGTCATAATGAAACAATTTTAAACACAGGTAAGATGATTTGCCTCTATATGTAGTTCTTTGTTTATTAAACTTTAAAGTATCCTTCCGAAATTCAGAATAGGTTTGCAGCATCTTAATTGTTTTCCATATAATGGATATATAGATAATGGATCTATATAGAAGCAGAGATATAGATACAGAAACAAGTCCAATTGCACCACTGTTCTTTGCCTGATCTACTACTTCTGAAACAACAAAATCCTGATAGTATCAGCCTTGAGAGAAGTTGATCTACACCGATAACCTACCCAAAGAAATCCCAAAGAAATTCCTGGATAAGCATGGCAAACTCTCTTACAGGACAAAATTTTACTCAGAATACAGATTTTTCCAACATAGAAGCCATTTAGTAATACAGTACTGAAGATTAATGATGTCTGGAATTGATACCTCACTGTAAACTAATTTGGATAATGGCAAGCTTTTTCAAAAGAAAGGTAATGAAGAAGATAAAATACTGAAAAATTGCAGATAAATTAGAAAAACAAGTCAAAGGAATGTTCCATTCTGTTAATGGCTAACACAAATAGAGGAACAATACAGCTGGAAAAATGTGCTTTCTCAGGCATGGACTGTACAGCAAGGGTTAATACAATTTTTCTTGTCATGGTGGAAAATAAGACAAGTAGAAAAACAAATTGAAAGTAAAAGAAGATATGGCTGCTATGCTTCTTTTTTTCATTAAAATACTTCCACTGTTCAGCTATTTTTCAAAAAGAAAGACATTTGGGATGAGTAAGGCAGAGAACTTCTGGAAAACAGCCATATTCCATGTCCATTTGGGACTCTTTTGTCGACAACAAATGGTTTTTCTTCCTGTCTCTTCTCACTCTTAGTTCAATATGCTTCTAGATTAATGTCTCTTTCTGCAGTGCCAGAATTTTAGCATTGTTAGTTGAGCCATGGTCATTACTACACAAACAATTGACAAAATAGTGCCTGGGCTAGCATAGAAGTGAGAAGCATAGTTAGATCAGTTTGTCCTCTTCCAGTTTCTTTTCTTCCACTTTTTCCTACAATAAATTCTATTCAACTTATCTTGTTCAAAGTTCCATTCATGTTATGTAGAATAGATATAGAATTGAGTTTTATTTTGGGTGCATTGTGCTGTCAGGTCTTGGAATCTTATCAGAGGTTCCTTTAAAAATTAAACTAGAAGCCTACATGAAATAGCCATAAATAAATAAATGACCTTCTGCAATAAGTAGCATATTAATTTATTTAAACAACAGCAGATTGGAAGGAAAGGTACTAACTGATATTTTAAATTTTAGCAATTAAGTGATTCTTAACCCCTGCTCTTTTATATCTTTGAAACTTCTTAGTCTTTCTGACTAATCAGAGATACCAAATTTCTTATCAGAGGTGATTTTATTTCTTCTCTGCTTTACCCATTTCTTCTGTATGTCTTTATATTCCACTTATTTCTTACTTAGTTCAATTGTTCATTTACAAACATGTGTTTCAATATTAAAGGAGTAACAAAGAAATATGATTCTAGGGAAAATTATGCATGTGTTATTTCAATTTAAAATAATGAAATTGTTATTTATTTACTCCTAAGATACTACTATAGCTATTTATTGTAATTATAGCTTGTTTATAGAAATGGACACTAATAAAGTTATTAAAAGGCAGTAAAAGAACACTGATAATTAATTGCTGCCTATAAAAATTACCTTATGATTCTGCATCATTGTTAATCTCAATACTGTTTTGACCATCTTTTGATAGAAAGCAACATCTGTTTCCCAAGTTTCCAGCTGGCTTTATTCTATCTTGAGATAGCCAATTGTAGATAGATGTGACATTTATTTGACATATTGTGTTGACATCATTAGCATTCACCTCATTAAAACAACAAAAAGCAGATCCTCTCAACATTTTAAAATCTAAAATGATTATATTGCAGTAAAGTTGTATTGTAAACCAATCATTTGGAATTTGTAGTCATATTCATTGTATCCCTCCCAAAATGCTATGTAGAGATTACCTCATCCACACCATACTCATAAATATATAAATAATAAAAATAAACTAACAGAGATGTGCATGAATTATACTGTTCTGTAATACTGAAAGCATTAACAAAATCCATTATATATTCCACACCAACACAATTGTTTTTGTGTTATGAAAACTAGAATTTGAATTAATTTGTTTTAAAGCTCTGATTCATTTGTAATTCCACTCCAAAATTTGCATCTTTATATTTTCAAAATATGAGGTTTGCTTTTTGTAACCATTGTTTCATGCTCAATTTATAGCAAGTCATTTTCTAGTCTAGTTGTAAGATATCAACTTTGGTTAGATTTATACATCGTGCCAAGAGATAATGTAAACTTTAGTTTTGGTCTAGCATAGTGTGATTTCTAAATGAAAATTTATGGCTTTGAATTATTGCTGAACCTGGTTATGGCAAACACAGCATAGTACAATATATGATCACAGCCAATGGAAAATAACATTGCAATTTGGAACTGCTGTCCTTTTCTACTATATAGTTTTGAGAATTTTGTTACTCAATGGGCTATTTAGTACTGTTCCTCAAGCATTTTAAAGTGAGTGTATCTAAACAGTAGCTTTATTACTGTTTTGTTTATGATATTTGTTTTACATCACATGTTCTATAAGATGAAAAAGTCATTTTATTTTGTTTTATAGGGGCATTGTCTTTCTCTAAGAATACAGTGATAATAGCTACCTCTTCTTTCCCACCCCTTATGGTTGCAGATGGATGAATATGGGTAGCTGCAGTGTTTTTTTTCTAAAAAAAAAAAAAAAAGGTGCCAGAACTCACACACGACATACAATCAGCCTTGCCTACCCTACAAAGTTCCATCCAAAAAAGGTGCTGGAACTCCGTTCTGGGCGTTCCATGAAAAAAAAAGCCCTGGGTAGCTGTAAACGATTTCCATTGTTTTCTGTTTTTCACCTCCAAATTCTAGTTTGATTAAGACAAAGTGGATAAAATTAATTATATGATAGAAACATGTATAGTTTGCTGCACCTTTAAATTCCCCTTTCTCTATCCGAAGGAAAATTTATTTTCCATATTTTATGTGAAACTGCAAGATTTCCAGAAAACAAACAAATATCTTGATTCAGCTGTACATTTAATTATGTCAAGAATCTGAATAATTCCACTCTTTCACAAACTAGAAAATAAAAAATAGTGGGGTAATACATATACTACATATACATAGATATCTATGAAGTTATTACCTTGGGAGTTAGTAATGTTATGTACAGCATAAGAAGATGTAAAAAAATCCCTAAATAAATTAAAGATATAAAATAAGAAAAAGAATAAGAAACATTACTAAATTTAGTTTATACCAAATTAATTGTGTCTTCCCATAGCTTGTCTTGGCAACCAGCCCCTGTTTCCATCATATCCATATATCATTTAATACATTTTTTTCTTTAGATTTCACATCTCTTTGTCTTTTTCAGGATCTTATGATTTCTATATTTCACAAATATTACATATTAGTTTTCTATCAGCATCTGTAAGTTTTAAAATGTCACCATCTATTATCCCATCTTTATTATACATTTACTATAAATACATAAATTTATCCACTCACTTTAGGTATATACAATGTATTTTGGAACTCCAAACATTGGTAACAAATTTAGTGAAAATTGCATAAAGATATCATTAATCTTTAGATTTTTTCACAGCAAGTAAAAAAGTGACTTGGTAGGCAAATTTACGAATTAAACTGTTGATTAATAGGTTGTCCTGTGACCAGTTTGATAACTGGTTTGCACTTACAGTGGTTACAGAGTCCTGCAGTAATATGGTTGTGACTTGTAATATTCTTTCCACCTTCCCTCAAGCAAAATCAATGAGAAAATCAGTAGGGAAGGTTGCAAGTAGCTTAGGTATGCATTCCTATCCATCTGCAACCCCCCCAGCCCCTCTGCAGTCATGTCTTCCTGGCCATTCATGCACCCTCACTGCTATCCACACACCTTTGCCAAGCCACACTTGTGCTGTACATCCCCCACCATTTACACCTCCTTGTGTGCCTTTCCCACCTTACAACATGACACCCTAAGTCCTCATGCTTCTCTACCACCCTCACATCTACACATGGTTTCCTATGCCTTCCTGGCCACTCACATATTCTCTTCAGCCATTCATTGATCCTCATATGACCATCTGCACTTAGCACAGCCATTCCAAGTCCCACCACACTTGTATCACAAATCCCCAGCTACGTGCACATCCCTTGTTGTCTCTTTCACCCAGAAGAGACCTGCATGCTTCCTGGGACATAAAACTTTCTGCTAGCTTCCCTACTGACTTGGATTATTGGATGCTAGCAGAAAGTTACAAATAAATCCTCGCTTAAAGATCCATATTTGGACACCTAACAATAGCAACAGGAATTATAGGGTTTGCTGTTGCTAAGCAGCACAGTTATAGGACATCACACTTTTATGACCAGATCACTTAATTGCAGAAATTCTGGCTTCAATTCCTGTTTTAAGTCAAGTGACTTCTCTATTACAGCAATCTCTGCAGAAGCAATTGTTTTAAGGTATTTATAGTCATACCAGGTCCAATGGCTCCTAATAAAGATTTCTATACAGAGATTCTGGTTTCTAAAGAGTGCTTCAATATATGTGCTATATATGTTGCAGACAAAATTACTTTTACAGTGTAGCCATGTTAGCAAATTTAAATATCTTAAGGAAGTATATTTTCACACTTTCAATAAAAAACAAGGTTATTAAGTAAAGAGAGACAGGCTTTTTATATGCTTTTTAAAGGAAAATATACTTTTTTATATGCTTTTTTAAGGAAAATCGAATAATTCATCATTTTTTTCTATAAATGGAAAAAAAGTCTTTAAAAATCCAGATCACTTATAACTGGACTCTTCTGAACAACAGCCTTCCACATTAGTGGTTAAAAAAGGGAAGTGTTTTTCATTCTTTTCTTCTGACCTCATTATCTTTGCTATATCTTGTCTACTTTCTTCTTGCTTCCCCCCCATCCTGCCCTGGAAATCTGGAACAGCCATAGTAACACCACAAGGAACTATAATTGCTGTAAAATCGACACTTCATGGCTTCATTGGCTACTAGTGCTAGAAATTATGGAAACAAATCTTGTGATAATCATATAAATGAGCAGATAAGTATGTAAGTATATGATTAAAAGTTGAAGAATATATATGAAGCTTGTTTTCATAGTGAAACAGGGAATTATGAACTTTGGTGACATCTTTACATGACACATTTGAAGGGCAGACTTTTACACAACAATATCTGCCAAAATGCGAGAAAAATGATTGTAACTAATCATTATCTGAAGTCAGTTGTACAATTAATGTAAAGGAAATTGAGGGATTTATTAAAAATCTACTAAAAAAAGTTAATAGTAATTAATTTTATTGTGATCTTCCTATACAGGCCATTAAGTGTATTTAAAAAAAGAGTAATGCAGCTTTGTCAAGAACTGATTAACAAGGCTGGATGTTTGTGTCCTTTATTAAAAATGTGAACATAAGGTAATAAAGCCAAGGAAAAAAAGTTTAATTTGGAAGTGATTGCTGAAAGCAAATTTCAGACATTATATATTTAAATTCCAGTCTTGTATTATGTGTTAGATGTTAAAATATGCAAAGAATTTTAAAATAAAGAATTTAACTTTTTCTTCTTTAATTACATGATGGCATCCAATTATTTAGCAGCCTGTTTTTAGGCCATTTCTGTCTCTTTCGTCTGTAGACCGTGTCTTATTGCTCATAAAGCATTAAGAAACTGATGAACAAAAGGTTCTGCTCAATTTATCTTTATTACTAAGCACATCAGCAAGAGATTCAGTGGACATCACTCAATGGACTCAGTAAAATCCTTACACATTATGCCCTCCTCGCCATTCAAAGCCCCTTAAACTATTCAGAAGCATGCATGGAAGTAACAATCCTATTTTAAAGAAAATACCCCTATACTTTTAAAGCAAATTTAGCTGAAGCCTTTAAAGACTTTGTTAACATACATTCATGCACTCTCCATTAGAGATTTACTATTTGAATAGTAAGGCTCAACCTTACTTACTTGTAATTTTCCATCTCCTTTAGTAGTGTTTTGTGCATACATATACCTGCATTTATTCAAAGTTTAGACTACCTCCTAAAGCAGCAAAAAGACAACAAATAAAAATACTGTAGGTCTATAATATCAAATATAAACAAAAAGACAAATAAAAAGCAAAAATCCCTAAGCTGTTAAAAAGATTATGAGATAAATTAATTTTAATTTGTTTGCAAAATGGTTCTGAATGAGCTCACATCTCTTCTTATGCTAGCACAGAAAAGGATCAATCATACAAGTTGCCAGACTTTAATTCTTATTTTGCCACATGTCTCTGGAATCAGCAGAATAGCCTTCCATTTCAAAGAATATATAAAATAATTTTTGAGAATATGTGTGACAGTTTTAAGAAAATATTTCTTGTTATCAACAATCTGCTACAGTAAGTAGAATGTTCTGCTTCAGAGACTGGATGATCATCTCTTAGAGATGCTCCAGTGGATCCAGGAAGGCTTTGTATGTGATGACTTCTAAGGCCCTTTTCAAATATATGTTTTATGTTCTAATACAAAGCTTTGTCCCTTCACAATTTTATTTTCTCTAGAGCAGTAGCATTATTATACAACATTGGAAAGACAAATTGACATCTGATATGAAACAGTGAGTTGCTGATATGTGCTCTGAATTTTTTGATAGGAAAGTAGGAAAGAGAAATGTTTGAATGGCTTCAAGCTTTTTATATTATATCAATTTAAAATATATTTATTACCATTTCAAATGTTATATGTAGAATGATTTTTTCAGTGTTAATTATCATCATTTTTAATTTTTTAAAATATTTTAAAATATTTATACAATATTGAAGTAACTATTTTTCTATATGTTGTTATTGCTGTTGCTATTTCAAACAATAAAATAAATACACAAACGGAAGCATATAATCTGACAGTTTTTGATGGTGTGGATTAGAATTATCCAAAATATTATCCCAACGTAATTATTATATTTTGAATATGTGAAGATACTAATCCTTTGAAATGCTCATGATGGAGGAAAAAGTGGGAGGAAAAGGAAGCAAAAGGACAACCAGCACCAAGATAGATTGATTGAATTACAGTGGTGATTGTTGTACTACATGAAGGGTCAATTTGGGAATATATTATCCTGAAGGGGGATTATCTTGGAGAAAAGTTATCTATGTGGTTGACACCAGCTTGATGGCATAAGAGCCGTGATTGTGCAGTGGTTCAACAGTTCGAGTCTCACCAAGAGACTGACTCAAGACTGACTCAGCCTTCCATCCTTCACTCAATAAAATGAGGACTCAGAAAGTTGGGGGCAATATTCTGACTTTGTAAACAACTTAGAGAGGGCTGTAAAGCCCTATGAAACAGTATATAAGTCTAAGTGGTGTTTTTTTTTAATAGATATTTTATTGGTTTTTAACTCTAACAATCTCCAGTGCCTGATGTACAGCGTGTTGTCTTGGTTTCTATTTTAACAAGAAAAAAAAGGACAGTAATAATTAATTAGCAGTCGATAATGATTAAGTTTGATAATTTCATAATTAATATATTAATTAATAATACATTTCTTTGATCTTCCCTTTTCCCATTTGTGTTTTTCTTCTTCAACCTTAGCCAAAATACAATTCTTAATATTTTCAATATATAAATGATTAGGGATAGATATTTTTTATATTTATACAAATAATAATAATCTCTCTATATAACATTTTTTTCAGCTTATATTATTCTCATAACCATCATCTCATTAGTTCAGCATATATCCTATTTTTATAATTTTTGTTCTCTTAAATTCCCTTATATTCAATCCAATTCTTATCAGTCATAATTTCTTCATATTAGTCAACTAACTGTCTAAATTTTCTCATTTAGGTATATCATCCTAATATTTTATGTCATACATTATAAAAATACTATACTTTTTATCTGTCTTATAGTATCTAGATATAACATCCTTTTTAATCAGTTTATATTTTACTTATATATTAATAAAAGCTATATCTACCTACTATTTTAACATTTAATATATTATAAAACATATTGTATTACTTAAATCTCATCATCCTTCTTGTTATAAGGTCCCTTTATGTTTGAAATTCTCTGTTCTTTTAGACATATTCAAACAAATGTTTATTCATGTAATAGTCTATCTGGTAGGGCAAGTCAAATCTCTTTTATCTGTCTCTGATCTTCTTTTGCCAAGTAATTTTCCAAATTGATGTAATCCGCTTACCCAACAGCTCCTATATTTTTACAAATGTTGGGGATACAAAAGATGAGATAAATTCTTTCTGTCCCCCAAACTTTAATAGTTCTCCTAATAATTCCATTTTTCTTGTTGTATCAGAACCTTGTAGCTTTTTTCATGTTTGTGTCAAATTATAATTCTTTTCCTTTGTTATTTCATCAATTTGATCATACTCTTCTAGTTTGTAATCTGCTATCTGATTTGTTTGTTCCTTTGTTGTTATTTCCTGGCATTTTTTAATTGTAGATTTAGATTGGAAATATGCTTATTTAAATCCTCAAAGTTATTTCAAATTTCATCATGGATTGAGTCTATTGTCATTTGTATTTGTCCTAATATTACATATATTTCCTCCAGGAAAGTATTTATCTTACCTTGAAGTATTGCTTCTGGAGGCCATTGATTTTCCAGGCTAAGTCCTTCAGGAGAAAATATTGAATGTGGCATCCTATCATTTTTTGATACATATGTGATATCCATGTTGTCTCCTGTCTTCAAATAATCTTTCATCAATGTTTTAATTCAAAAGTAAATTTATCAGTCAGTCAAAATTACAGATTCAGTATATTAAGCCACTTTAAATCCTTCCTGCAAATTCTCCTCTAAAAGATTAGCCAAAAAGCCAAGGGTGTTTTTTGCCTATAAACAGTTCTTAGGTTTAAGCAACAGTCCAGGTGTTTTGTTTTCTTTTCCTTTCAAACACTTTTTAATCTTATAGCTGGCTCTTCCTTTGTTCCCAGCTGTCTTCAAGGTTATTTGCAATTCAAAGGAAGAATTTTTTCTTGGTTTCTAGGAATTCTGCCAATTTCTGAGTCCTTATTGTTAGTGTTCTATTCTCTGATTCTCCACTAGATGTCAGCAGTTATTTCTTTTTTCAATTTTTCTTTCAATCAAAAAATTATTTTTGTTATATATTTTTATAATTTCATCAGAAATTTTTTAGGGTATAATCTTGACAGTTTTTTAGTTCCTAGATTTGTCCAGAATGAAATATTTTGAATCAAATTTTAATATATCTCTTTTCACCTTTTATGTTAATTCATTGCTTCCATCTGTAAGGGAATGGGGTTATATTCCCCTCCCTTCATTTCTGGAGATTTCTTGCTTTGAGGTTTTTTTTTTTTTTTGAGGATTTAAATAGTAGATAGAAGAAAGAAGATCAATACTCTCACCAATTCCAAGCATGCTGTTCACCAATGTTTAAGTTCATGCTCTGGGAGTTCGGCTGTAAGCAGCTTGGACTAGACACTGATCCATGCTAGCCTTACTCCTGTTGGGTTCGGAGGGCTTTTCCCGGATCAAAGATGTGATTGCCATTGCTTCGTGATCAATGTGGCACCCCTCCTTCACAGTCACCTCTCTGGGGCAACTTTGGACCCATCTAGGGTCCTCCAAGCAGAAAGAAACTAGCCATGGGAAGTGGAGGTTCGCTTTCACATGGCCAAGTGCTGTAGATGCAAAAAGCGGAAGTCCCTAAGTGCTAAGTGTTATTTATTAACACTTAGAGGATGGCAAGTTGGTGAAGGTGCCTATAAATCTAGCAGTCTTCTTGAGCCACTGTAGACCTATGGATTTTGACAGTACATCATGCATATTATTTTGCTTCACCCCATCTAGGCTCTTGAGATGTTTTCTACCACCTTAATGTATCTTCAGCACAAATGATGGGGGAACATATTTTAAAACAAAGCACTGGCTATACTTATCTATGTAGAACCCAGATGCATTCTTGGAAATTAAATAATGTTTCAGTGTGGCTCAATTTTAAATGATATTAATGTTTTAAATCAATATTTTCAAATAAATTGATACCTTAGCAAAAAAAGAATTAGTATATTTGTAGACTCTTGGATATTAAAGGATGCATCACTGGGTAGATTGGTACCTACAGAAATTATGTTAGGCATTCAGGGTCTATTATTAATCTGACACATCAGGTTCTAGGCTAGAGCAGTACTTTGGTCTTCTTAAATAATGAATTTTTAAGACATGCAGCTTTTATTTATTGAATTGGAGATTTGTCCACCAGTACTGAACAGTTTTTAGACATAAATGGAGACATCCATATGCAACCTGAAATAAAGATGTAAGTGTATTTGATTCCCAAATACAATATGTAAATATGCCACATTTTTCAATGTCAATTTCCTTAAGACTTTTTACAAATGAAAGTTTCAATGATTAAAAATAATGTGGAAAGGGTTTTAATAAACTTTGATGATCTATCAAATCAGACTCTAGCCAACAAAAGGTCATGCCGATATAAATTTGTTAGCTTTAACTCTGCTGTTTTGACTATTACAGATAAACATTTTTTCATACTTTTTCTCCTTTTATTTGCAAACACGGAGTTGTACAGAAAAACATCCACAAACTCATTTTCAATCTGAATATTTGACACAACACATCACTGTCAATTATGCTATTTCCTGAACAAATTACTCAGTTCTTACTAAAGAGGTTGATCAAAATAAATGTCAAATGCCAACAAAAATCAATACATATTATTTCATTTCCAAAGTATTGCCCAAATATATCACGGGAAGCTATTAACTAGCATTCTGACTTTATTAAACCAAATAACTATTATGTTAACAAACAGGGAAATTATTTTATCTTTCCTAAGTCTATGAGAAATTTCAAATCAAGCTAATTTGGTAATTTCCTATCCAATCTTTCCGATACCCCAAACATTATGTTATTAAAGAGAAGAACTAGGAGGAGACATCAAAATGTAAATGAAAACAAAACAACTAGTAAAAAAAAAGAAGCAAAACTAAAGCCAGTTTGGTCTAGTAGTTAAGACACCAGTAGGAGACTGAATTCAAGTCCTGCCTTAATCATGTAAGCCAGCTAGGTGACCTTGGGCCAGTCACTGTCTCTCAGCCCAACTCACCTCAAAGGAAAATAGGAGGAGGAAATGTATTATAAAATTTATAAAGTTGGAATGCAAATAAATAAATTAAAAACCATATGCCATGAACCATTAAAAAAGAGCAGAATTATCAGACCTTCAGAGCTCAATAACCAGTACATAGCTAACCAAATTTGGCAATGAATCTCAGAAGAATTTATTCATCCCTCTATTTCTTCATCCTTCATCCATCCAAATAATAGAATAACAGTTGGAAAAGACCTTGGAAGTCTTTTAATCCAACCCCTTGCTCAAGCAGGAAGACCCTATAAGATTCCAGACAAGTGACAATTTATATGGCTGCCTATCTATCCAAGAAATTTTGAGCAGTAAACAAAATAAAAACATAACTTTCCATTAAAAACAAAATATAAGTTCCTATTTAAAATACAGTGAGTTTCCAATTCTTATTGGCCTTTTGGAAGGCTGTGAAGACCCAGTCTTTCTCCAGTCATTATGCCAGAACTCCAAGGGCAAACATCCCTGTCCCAATGACTGGCAAAAGTCCCCAGTGGATTAGTGGTGAAAGGAAGAAATTTAGGAAGGACCTGACCTAATTGTTCTGGCAATTAAAAATGATGGTGAAGTTGCAAAATTTATGTCAGCCCTCCGTGGTAAATCAGACAGGAAACATGGCTAGATAAGCTAATTATATTTTATTGCAAGGCTACATTAACTGAATTTTGCAAAACTCAAGAGAGAAACTTCTCATCACTGAACATGTCCTTCCTAAGTTTCTTCTTCTGATTGATAAATCCATTGGTGGTGCCTGCCTATCTTGTCCGATTGGTCCCTAGGCAGCATCTCTTTCCTTCATCTCCCAAAGTCATCCACACATTCCACAGCAATTTCTAAATTATCTTATTAAGGTTTCACCTTTTAAGCATGTCATCTAATTCTGATCTAAACCAGAAATGAGTATGGGAATGGTCAGGATTATCTGAAACCACAAACTGTCAAACATTAGAAATAGAATTTAATATTGTGATTTATACATCTTGAGTTTTGGGTACTCAATTAAGGCTGCAAATATAGTTCATACTCCATTCTTGAATATTTCTCAATTAAATCAGTTTGACATACACAGAGCTACTTCTTTAGAACAAAAACCAAATTATTTCTATTCAGTAGGGTATAAAGTATCAAAATATTCCAATACAAGGTTTTCATATTCTATTATTAAATTCTCTAAGGTACATATTTCTGTAACACTGCAGAAGTTCATGATTATTTTAAACTGCTCTGGGCATCAATTATAATATTCTACCCACTGGAAATTTCTCCAGTAAATCTCATATAGTCCTTTGAGGTAGAAATATATATTTCCCTCTATATATTTCATTCACCATAATGTTAGATTCAGGTATAAGAAAACAAGTTGGTTTTATCGACCAGTCAACAACATAAAATGTCATGGTTGCTTAAAAGCTAAGCACAGACTCCTTCAACCATTAAAACAGACTGATCCACACAGGATCACAGGTCTTAAATTAAAAGCTGCTACTCATACGTTAGTCAAGCTATAGTTAGAAACTGGATTTACTGAAGGAGAAAGCAATTAACTTGAAACACATTTGCTAACAATAGTTTTATTTAAAATATGGAATAACACATACAAATTTGTAATATTTTAAAAGAAAACCAAAATAAGTTTGTATATATAAAATGTATGTATTATGTTTCAAACTATGTAAACAATATCATTTATTTTTGACTTATCAACATATTTTGTCTTTTGTAATACTAAAGAAAAGATAATCAAAATTTAAGTTTAATTTGAATTTCTACAAAACTAATGTTGCTCATAATGCATTGTCTGGATTCTGCATAATGGGGTTTTCGGGATAAAATTTGGCAAATGTCTAGGTACATATTCAGCAGAATGAGCAATTATATTATCATATTTTATTATTATTATATTATACAATATAACATTTATTTATTTATTATATTTCAATCTAATGTACACAGTATTATGGAGACATGAAGAATAATTATTTTTTTCCTATAAAACAAGTAACCAATCTCACTGCTATTTTTATGAGGAAAAGTTGTGTTTGAAATCTTAAACATAGACATTTCTACAAAATTATCACCAATGGATAACCTGCCTAACAATGCCTAACAATCTTCAACCCTCTTTCTATTTGTCTAGCCTCTGACAGAAGAACTTCAGACATTTATTAAGTGAGAAAGAGTGATTCCAACAGCAAGAAGATTAGTATTTATATTCTGAGCTTTGTTCTAAAAGAGGGGTGTCAAACTTGCAACATCACATGACATGTTACGACGTATCATGGCTTTTTTTCTATTAGCGACAATGGAACACAGTTTTGGCATGATGCATCTGGCCCAAAGCCGGCAGTTTGACACTCCTGTTCTAAAATGATTATAAGAACTTTCAGCATACATATAGCATTTATTTTCACTATGTTTTCTCTACCTGTTCTTTTAAAACTTTCTCAAAACAAACATCTGATTGGAAAATTATTGGAAACTTGAATATGATGGGAAAAAGAGTGTTTGAGGACAATTTTCTGCACCCTTTTCCAGACCACAATAGTTCTCTTTAAAAAATTGCCAATATTATTAGAAAACTGTTTAAGATGCGACATTATAATTCTGTCCTTCCTTAAGCTTAGTGAGCTTAACTATATCTCTATTTTGGCTTTGAAAGAAGCTAGCCTATATTAATGCTGTGTAGACCTTACTCCACTTTCTATCATGAAACATACTCTACATAGATGAAAAGATTGTCCATTATGGTCTAATGCTAAGATGTAAAATAATCACTGTAAAAAGCAGCAAAAATAACAATTACCCCAAATCAAGAGACAATTAAAATTAGTTTAATAAAAGAGCCATCATTTTTATGGTTGCAAATAGTTTTTGAATGTTGTCATGAGCTGCATTTCAAAACACAGAAATCTCCATAACAAAAAAAGTTGGGGCAAAATGGGATGGAGTGTTTTGGAAAAGACAGCAAATATCTATAAGCTTGAAGCATTCTTCAATTATACACTCTGATTCAGACTCCTATTATTCAATATTTAATGAGAAGAAAAAGTTCTTGCAATTATAAATATATGTAATTCTACCCTTACTCCATTTCTTTAGACCCATTATTTGTTAAAATAGTCAAAAGGTAAGAAATTAGGACAAAGTGTACAATTCTCCAGGCATGCAAAAATGAATAGGCAGGGAACATTTGCTTATTCATCTCTGTCTATCAACAATAAGATTGGAATTTATGGTGACAATTTAATAATTCCTACATATTGTGAATTACAATATTTATAAAAAGGAAAAAGATTTTTACTCACTTGAGATCAAGACAATTTGCATCTTCTTGTCAACTTAGATGTTTGCCAGATGTAAATAAATATGCACATATATTACACTGACCTTCCTCATTTTAACTGTCAAATGACAGAATAACATTGTGACTGGCAAGTTTCCCATCTCTGCAAATTCCTTGAACACCAAGTTTATTTAAATTCATTTCTTTATTTTGTTTTGTTTTCTTACTCCCTTATTCTTTTACAGGACAGTCTCAGAAGTTCTGACAATATTATACACTGGTGTTCTCAGGCTGCACGAACACTGGGAAAAAAGCCAAAGTACATGAACACTTGGACGGTGAGGAGATCAGCAAATGCTTGGCCAGTTTTCATTTATTCTTCCCTGAGAAACCAGTGTGTACCTCCTCACAAAGAAAACCACCTTTAACAACCACAGTTTTTAAACAGTAAACCCAAAGTCACGGTTGGAGAACAGAAAGTAGTGGAAAGTTGAGGTCAAATCACAGCAATACGGGAGAATGATTATTACCTTTAGTAAAATATCTGGAAAATAATATTACTATTTTAATAAAACATCAGTGGAATAAATAGCATATTTAAGACACAGGCAGCCTTTTCACAAGGATATAGGGATAGGTGGAACTTTCAATGGGGTTGCTTAGCCTTGATGAAGTTTTGATTGAAGTACTCTTTCAAAATGCTTCAGTGTACTCTTTTAATGCTTCAAGTAACTAATGTAGTTTCTGCCTTGATGCCTTGCTGAAGCAGAATCCCTTTGTATACCTGACTGTACTTCTGTGGAATGAAGCTTCAGTTAAATGACATGTGTTCCATTCTTCTTTCAGATGTTGATCTGGAGTCCCCATGCATCTTCTTTATGATTGAAAAAATAAGGTCTATATATTGTACATATAGTACAACAGCAGAAATCTGGTTCATTATTCCAGTAGAGAAATTGGCTCTGCTACAGAGCGTCTCTGAAGTGGCTTTGCCTTGAGCAACCTGACCTCATGATATATTTCTGTAATTTATGAAAAATTAATTATCTTTTAAAAAAAGTAATTTCCATGGCAATTTATTCTATTGAAAAATAACTTTCATCCAAAAGCTGTGGTATATTTTTAAAAAACACAATGCAAATTACATATATCTGACATTTTTCAAACTGGAAGAAATAACGAACAAGTAGTTCTAAAATGAATTGCATGTTTCCCATCTTTCACTGCCTTCTTTCTGGGGCTGAGAGAGTGTGACACAACTGGCTTTGTGTCTAAAATAAAATTAGGAATTCACAGTCTTCCAGTTTCTAATCTAGTGCCTTAACTTGTCCATAAAACTCTTTCTCAAATATTGCCCATTCTGATTTGGAATATTTGCTTCATTTGCTGTTGCTGATTCTATTATTTCTTAGCTTGTATTACACATTACGACATGCTATAGTTGGATATTGTGTTATTTCCTTATTCTCCTTATTGTGTATCTGTAAAACAGTCAAGATTGGTGTTTGTTAATTCTGTTAATGTAAATAATGGTAAAGGAGATGGTAAAGGTTAGAATTTTATGCAGCTAAAAAATATTTTAAGTTCCAGTTAAAAAAAGGAATGTATGTCAAATATTTTATTTATTTATTTTATTTATGAGACTTATATACCGCTTTAAGTGCAAGCACTCTCTAAGCGGTGTACACCAGTAAGCAATGTATATATATATTTACATTGCCCCCAACAATCTGGGTCCTCATTTTACCCACCTCAGAAGAATGGAAGGCTGAGTCAACCTTGAGCCGGTGAGATTTGAACCGCTGACCTGCTGAACACAGTCAGCTAAAGTGGCCTGCAGTACTGCACTCTAACTGCTGCCCCAATATATTTTGTTAAAACCCATAAAATTGTATTTTAAATTTGTCAGGAAAATATAATTTATTTTTCCCAACTTAAAGGTCATATTTTTATATAAACAACAACATAGATACAGATGATTTTTTTCTTCCATTCAATCATGTTAAATTCTTGGAGATTGTCTGGACAAGTTCCTGAAGTTTTCTTGACATGGTTTTTCAGAAGTGATTTGTTATTGCCTCCTTCCTATGCTGAGAGAAGATGTCCAGCCAAAGATCTTAAGGTGGGACTAGAACTCATAGTCTCCCACTTTCTAGCTTGGTGCCTTAACTACTAACCCAAACTTACTTTTCATGGATATTAGATACATCATATATCCCATAACTATATAAACATGTGAACCAGGACATGCAGTACAAGGAGGAGGGGATCAATTTATTTTACAAAGCACCAGAAGACAAGACAAGAAACAATGGAAAGCTATCAAGGACAGAAGCAACCTGGAATTAAGGAGAAACTTCCTAACTGTGAGGACAATTAACCAGTGGAATAACTTGCCTTCAGACATTTTGGGTGCTTCATCACTAAAGGTTTTTAAAAAGAGACTGGATAGTCACTTGTCTGAAATTGTATAAGTTTGAGCAGGGGCTGGACTAGAAAACCTCCAAGGTTCCCTTCAGCTCTATTCTAATTAATTAATTACACTATGGCAGTTTTACTCCTGCTTTCTTCTAAAGATTCAGAGGTTCAGTTCTTTGGGACACCTTTTTGAAAGCTATATTGTTTTGCCGCAGCTTGATCATATTTTATATATTATTTGATCACATTATTTTCCATAATTACAAATAATTATATAAATGATGTCATAAATCCAGTTGAAAATATGCATATTTATTTTAAAAGCAAGCTAGTTTTTTATAATGAAAAGGAGAATGGTGTAACTTACTATTGATAAAAAAGTCTCAGTGAAATCCTTCCATATCTCATAAAAGTTGGCTAAGGCTCTAAAATGTCATATTAGGAAAGTACCCTGAAAATATGAATACACGGTTATTTTTTTAAATGGTCTATATTATGGAATAATTCTGCTCTCAAAAATATTAGGAATACTATAAAGGATACTATATAAAAAGCATTGACGCTCCAGTATGATATACGTTTCAGCAAATTTGAAGCGCTGCCAATGTATATTTATATTAGGGCACATAACTCTATAAACTGCCTTCTTCCTGGAGGAAAACATAAATAACATAATTATCCAGTATTATTTATGATTTTTTCCTTTATTTGAATCCTTAGTAATCAGCTTAAGTCTGATTTATATATTACCTGGTTGAATCATTTAATTGAATCCCTGAATCATCCAATGTTAATTTGCAATACAGTTATTTGTGAATCATGGCTGGGAAGAGTTGATTTGCATGAAGGGTCCTGGAATCCATATTAAAAATAACATGCTAACTAAAAAATCAGACTTGCCCTTAAGAGAAAAGAGCTTAGATAAGGAAATGACAAGAATACTTCCATCAATAAATGACAGAGCAAGTCACTGATATATAAACAGAGACCAAATCCTTTTAGCGCTAGTTTAGTAATTAAACATGTGCAAGAAAATAACCAAGCTTAGAGAATACTAAGGACCTCAAAAAATTCACTGAAAATTTAAATATAAGATCAAAATCAGGTATTGCCATAATAGTATTCATTGCATTCACCGCTTCTGGAGGCAGGTTATTCCATTGGTTAATTGTTCTAACTGTCAGGAAGTTGCTCCTTAGTTCTAGGTTGCTTCTCTCCTTGATTAGTTTCCATCCATTGCTTCTTGTCTTGCCTTCAGGCGCTTTGGAAAATAGTTTGACTTCCTCTTCTTTGTGGCAGGCCCTGAGATATTGGAACACTGCTATCATGTCCCCACTCGTCCTTCTCTTTGTTAAACTAGACATACCCAATTCCAGCAACCGTTCCTTATATGTTTTAGCCTCCAGTCTCCTAATCATCTTTGTTGCTCTTCTCTGTACTCTTTCTAGAGGTTCAACATCTTTTTTACATCGTGGTGACCAAAACTGGATACAGTATTCCAAGTGTGGCCTTACAAGGCATTGTAAAGTGGTATTAATACTTCACGTGATCTTGATTCTATCCCTTTGTTAATGCAGCCCAGCATTGTGTTGGCTTGTTTGGCAGCTGCAGCACACTGCTGGCTCATATTTAAGTGATTGTCCACTAGGACTCCGAAATCCCTCTCACAGTTACTACTATTGAGCAATATACTATACTATAGTGTACTATACCTGTACATTTGGTTTTTCTTGCCTAAATGTAGAATCTTACTTTTTTCACCATTGAACTTCATTTTGTTAGATAGCGCCCAGTGTTCAAGTCTGTCCAGATCCTCCTGTATCTTAAGCCTGTCTTCTGGAGTGTTGGCTATCCCTGCCAGCTTGGTGTCGTCTGCAAATTTGATGAGTTCCCCATCTATCCGCTCATCCAAATAATTGATGAATATGTTGAAGAGTAGTGGGCCCAGAACAGAGCCCTGGGGCATCCCACTACACACTTCCCTCCATGTAAATGTGGTTCCATTGATGACCACATGCTGAGTATGGCTGGTCAGCTAGCTACGAATCCATCTGGTGGTGAAGCTGTCTAACCCACATTTTTCTATCTTATTAAGTAGTAGGTTGTGATCTACTTTATCAAATGCCTTACAGAAGTCCAAGTAAATTATATCCACAGCATTTCGCTGATCCACTAATTTTGTCATTTGATCAAAGAATGCAAAGATTTGTCTGGCATGATCTGTTTTTGAAAACTCATGTTGGCTTTTAGTAATGACTTTGTTTGCCTCTAGGTGTTTGCTGATTCGTTGTTTGATTATCTTTTCTAGAATCTTCCCAGGTATTGAGGTCAGGCTGGTAGGTCTGTAATTTTCTGGATCTATTTTCCCCTATTTTGAACGAAAAAAGGCTAGGAAATGATAAACTATATCTAACCTGTAATTGGATGAGTAATCTCTCAGCCAGATATTTAAGGATGAAGCTCTGATTAAATTTTCTGTACATAGCAATCCGAAAATTCAAATCTATGACTTTTTTCTCTTGCTTTATATTATAACAACTTGACAGATGCTTCCCCCCCCCAAAAAAAGCAATAGTAGGCATTTGTATATTGTTGTATTAATTGATTAATCTGATCTCACTCTTTATTTCTGATCTTGCTAGCTCTTCCTTTCATACAAACCTGTTTCAGATTAATTATATTCTGCATAATTGGATAAAATTGAAAATCTAGTCTCTAGCTTTTGCTTAAAATATTTTCAAAGTTTCAAGTATATTATATTTGTATACTATCCTAAATGTTAGAATTTAGAATTCCATATAAAGTCCTCATACGTAGATGTTCCAGGAAATTATGAGAAAGTTTAAGTCATTTAAATTAAAAATCAGCAGCTAATATTTAAACCTCATTAAAGATTATATAGCTTTATAACCAATTAATTTAAAAACTATAATTGCTTATTTTCTACCAGTTACAGTGTTTAATGAATTAAATGTGTATCACTGAGACATAATGTTATAGCCCAGCTGTCTTTGGGTTACTAAAGCAATAGTGTTCTTTGCAATATTAACTTAACCGTCATGAAATAGGCAACACTGAAAGTTGTCAAATAGAAATTTTTATTATTTTCAATATAAAGTGTCTGAATCATTCCCTTTTCTCTTATTAATAATTGAATCTTTCTAATCAGAGCAATCTAGCTAACTTATAATGCTCAAGGGAATGATTCTATGGGACCATAAAATGAGAGGGTTAGAAGAGACCTTGGAAGTCTCCTAGTCCAATTCCCTGCCTGGACAATAACATTTATACTGTTGTTGACAAATGATTTTCAGCCTTTTTTTTTTTTTGAAAAGCTCCAATGATGGAGCACCCATGACTTCAAGAAGCAGGCTGTTCCATTGCTTAAGACTCTCACAGTCAGGAAATCAATCCTTGGTTCACGTTTGGAATTCTCACTGTAAAACTTTCACCAGAATTATTGGTGGGATGCTGCATTACTCCTGGGAGAAAAGGTTTGCTTTATAAGGTTTGCTTTATCCCATTGAGAAATGTTTGTATGAAAACTGGAACAAGTTTAATTTTGTTTTCCAGTGGAATACTTAGAATATTCTGAGAATGTTTCAAATACAAATAACTTCTTCAACCCCCAAATAAAGCACATTTCCAGTTTTGTGGCTTTCTCTACTGCTATTCTAAACAGCTGTGTATAAACTACATAACAAAATAAAAGAATTGGAATGGACCTTGGAGGTCTTCTAGTCCAACCCCTGCTCAGGCAGGAAACCCTGTAGTATTTCAGACAAATAATTATACAATGTCTTCTTCCAAACTTCCAGTGTCGGAGTACTCACAACTTCTGGAGGCAAGTTGTTCCACTGGTTAATTGTTCTTACTTTTAGGAAATTTCTCCTTAGTTCTAGGTTAGTTCTCTTCTTGATTAGTTTTCATCCATTGCTTCTTGTTCTGCTTTCAGATGATTTGGAGAATAGGTTAATCCCTTTTCTTTGGGGCAGCGGCTTAGATATTGGAACACTGCTATCATGTCCTCCTTTTCATTAAACTAGACAAACCAAATTCCTGCAACAGTTTCTCATATGTTTTAGCCTGCAGTCCCCCAATCTACCTCATCACTCTTCTGTGAACTCTCTCCAATGCATATAATGAGGAGGGAATTTTTGTGTGTGTTTGTGTTCCTTTGAATCTAGTCTATCTGAAATAGACCCTGAAGTTTCCTTTCCATGGTTTTTCAGAAGTGGTTTGTCCTTACTTTCTTCCTAGAACTGAGAGAGAATAACTGGTCTAAGGTGGCTGGTTTTCAAAAAGGATTGCTGCATCACTATTATTTTAAATAAGAGACCTGGGTTACATTTCATTATTAGTCAGGATGTCCTTTACTAAATCACAATTTTTTTAGATACTTGAAACCATAGAAAAGAGAACCAATCTATAAATATTACAATCCTCCTTTCTTCTCCATGCATGCAGCACATAGAGCTGTGAGTATTGGATTTGAAATGAAAGAATTGAGTTATACAATCCAGCAAGTCTCTTATATATTGATATGGATTTATTTCTTAGTTTGTTCTATATTACCAGATAAGAGCAAGGATAAAATGGAATAGCTCAGTATACACATTCCTGTGCTCCCTATAGCATAGGTTGGATTCAAATGTAGTTCATCATATTTTTAATAATGCAATTAACTCCATAATCCAAATTTATGCTGTTTTTCATTGAGAAGCTAGACATTCTATGTCAATTGTCAATGAAAATCACAATTGTTTTTTTTAAGCTCCTATAATGAAAACTCATTGCTATTTTTTTCTAATCTCCATGTGATGAAAACTCATTCATCAGAAACTCAGGTTTCTCTAATAAGTCACTGCAAATTGTTTGTTGCTAGCTTGAGGCATCTGTCAACTAACAGCAATTTTATTAAAGTCCAAAGTAACAGTGAGACTGGATATATTAGTGGTTGTCTGATTCATTTCTGTGGTGAACATCAGTTTGGATAATTAAGTCTTAAGCTGTATCTTTATGGGCATTTAGCGCACCATATTTTTTGTGTTCAGGTTCTGAAAAGGCAGATGCCAAACAAAAGAACTGACTCTGTTACAGCCTCTTGCTTCTAGCATTGGAACTGAAGTAGCACAGACTAATTACAAGCCAGGAAGAAAGAACAGAAATGAATACTGTTTAAACATTTCCTTCTACATTAGTTTCAGTCAGATGATTCTAAAGACATTTGCCCTCCTGGTTGTGTTTACAGTCATTCCCCAGGAGAAAGTAAGGCTTCTAAGTGAACACGAAAAGCTGAAAGTATAAAGATTCAAGCTAGCTACGGATTTATTTAAGGTTATATTTTGCAGCACGATACAACTTTCTCTACTTTCTCTCTAGCTTCCACAATTACATGCTTAGTCTCTTGGGCAACTGAAGCTTGAAATTGTAGATGTTCGGATATAAATATGGACTAAGAAGTAAGAAGAAGCACTATGAAGCACTTTTCATTTAGCAATCCTGGCTTGATGGACATTTGCTTTAAAGTAAATAAACAAAAAGTCCAGTTAAATTTTGGTAGATTTTGATTCATTATAATGAATTCTGATGTCAAACAAAATACCTATCTTATTTTCCAGGATGCCTTCTGGCAGTATTATTATTTTTTCCTTCTGCACTCTGAGCTGAAGAGTGAGTATATTGATATGTTTTTTGAATAATTAACTTGATTTGCTCCTTATTGTCTGGCTAAGCAATTAAAAAAGTAAAATTGCAATGCATATTTATGTGCATAAAGGAAAGACTTGCAAATTTTCTATGCTCTAATCCAATTTTTCAGTTTAACCCTAGTTACCAGCTCTTAAAAATGTTATTGAAAATTTTTAACTTAAGAGTATTTAATAATATAAAGTAGTATAATGCATAATGGTATAATGGCTAATTGACCCATATGATTTGGTCCTGTGACTATATGGCACTATTTTAGAGTAGTATTTTATTGTAGATAAGTAGATTTACTGGGAGACTTTGAAATATAAATGATGTTAATGTTATATTGAATTATATAACAAAAAACTGAAATCTGATTTATTCAAGGGAAATGGCTAAAACAATATATTGAAAAAATTGAAAAATTTAGCATCTTATTCCAGATGCTAAACTGGAACAGGAAACATGTAACTTATCCATCCTGGAGAAGGCTATATTTTCTTTAGTTCAAATGATGAAGCAGATTTTATCAAGGCACAGACTTTATGATATTTTATCATCATAATAATATATTGTATCTGATATTATATAGTGTGTATGTATGCAGTGCTTTTTTTGTAAAAAAAAAAAAAGTGCTGGAACTCACACGTCATACAACCTGCCTTGCCTGTCGTACAAGGTTCCATCCCAAAAAGGTGCCGGAACTCCGTTCTGGGAGTTCTATGACAAAAAAAAGCCCTGAATGTATATATAGTATGTATGTATGTATGTATGTATGTATGTATGTATGTATATATGTATGTAAGTATGTATGTATGCATGTATTTATGTATGAATGAATGAACGAATGAATCAATGAATGAATGAATCAATGAATTAATGAATGCTCCTATTAGAAGAAATCCAGGTTAAACATCAGAATGATCTACCGTGATTTGGGTGTTAATTTCAATGCACATGAACTAAGCAGTCTTCGAACCTGAAATCTCTCTATTCTTCTTCATCTAACTATCACAGCATTCAGAGACCAGAATAGAACCTAAACAGCCTACTTACCTGGTCAGGACCACTGATAACCAATTCATAATAATCAGCATACTGTACTTCATGATAATAGATGACCTTCTCTACTGGCTAGTTAATTATTAGGAGATATAGGAAAGCTTGTGCCTATATAAATTGACAGAGCCTAAGGCATACAGAAAGAAAATAAGATATGTATTTAAATACTTTCATGGACCTTGCATAAACTGGAAAGATTTTTTTTTTAATATGTAGCAAAGGAAGAGAAGTAAAAGTGAAGGGTTTTTTCTGATGCCCAGAAAAACTAGGATAAAAAAACTAAAAAGATTATAATAGTTGAAGGAAAAGGCAATCATCAATGTATACTTTTTACATATACCTATCATCTATAAGAAAAAAGGATTATCAATGGCTGAACATATGTCATTTATTCTTCCATTCATGGTACATTTATCAGAAGAAAGGATTTATTCACAAGGTTGGGCCCAGTATGAAGTAATATGAAGCTGAAAGTTCAAGCAACAATCTGCAGTACATTTTAAGTGAACTATGGACATCTGTTCGAAAGGTGCCACTATTTATATATCATCAGATGAATGTTGGGATTGCATTTATTGTTCTTAAAAATACATGTATGAGACATAATGTTCACAGTGTTACATTGATCATGTGATAGCTTTCATAGCATATTTATAAACGTTTGGCTTATGATCGGCATGCATTCCACATACCCACAACACAGAAACACAAAAGAGAGAAAAACAAAGATGATTAACTCTTTCTGCTAGTGTTATAGAGAAAATAGGGTTCAGATATTGGCTACAAAAATCCATATGATCAGAAGATGACAGCTAATATTTCTTGCCATCTTGTGATTATCCAGAGTTTTATAGCTTATCCTGGATAATTATTCATAATATAGACAAACTGAAAACCAAAGCATACTCTAACAATGTATCTTAAGACAGAAGGAGAAGGAAGCAGGAGGATGCTTTTGCAAAACTTATGAATTAGGTATAAAGTGTCATCCAAAGCATCTAACACATGCTCCCAATCAGCTGTCTTTTGGTAGCATTTTTTTGTCTATTTTTAGCTTTCAGAAAGTAGAAATAAATTTAGTCAGTTTAAATTGTTGATGGTGCAATTTTTTGGGACTCAAGATTTTTTTTTTAACTCTTGGCAACTGCCTGGATTAGTCCCTATAGTTTTCTTGGAAAAGGTTTTCAGAGTGGTTTGTCATTTCCTCCTTCCCAGGGCTAAGAAAGATGGACTGGTACACATTCACCATCTGGCCTTCTGCCTAAAGCAGAATTATGTTTTTTAAAAAATTCCAAAAGACAAATTTTCAGCCTTATATTCTTTATGATATCACTACAACACATATTTATGGTGGCCCAAGGATGAAAGAACAATCAAGTATACTGTATTTCCCAAGCCAAAATAACAACATAAAATAAAAGAGATCCAGTATAAACATATGATTTTTGTAAACTGCTGCAGCTGGGCAAACTATCTGCTACAACTGCAATATCCATCCATGTCTAGAACTGAAGTTCCAATATAAAAACCTTAAAGAAATTCTTAAAAATCAAAAAGGATGCTTATGTGAAGTGAAAATTGAGTCTAGACAAATAATAGGAAATTGCAGAGATGGTTTCACGAAAAGTAAACCTGAGAATGAAATTAGGAATACTAATTAGGAATACTAATAACAAAAGGTGCATATTCAGATATGAACAACATAAAAAAGAAAAACAATAAATCATGTATGAGCTACTCAAACAGAAGGGCAAAATGCTAACAGGTCACAATGACAGGTAGAGTTAATCTATTAGGAATCTATATTTTTCAACAAGAAAGTATGTATTCCATTTAAAAAATTAATGACAAGTGGTCATCACTGAAGTTTGGTATTGAATAAAATATGGCCAGTTAATATGTCTCTGGGCCAGATGGGTTGCACACTAGCATATTGAAAGAAGTATCTCATTGTCTGACTAATCTTTGTATTATCTTTGTGAAAATATGGAAACCAGGTACAACATACCAATGACTCGACGAGAGCAAATTGGTACTATTTATTTATTATATTTATATATCGCAATGGTCTCAGCAATCCAGACAACTGCAAATTTCAATAATATTATAAATACAATCTAATGAAAACAGTATCAATCATCGCAAAACAATTATGACCTTTTGGAATAATAAACAATTAAAAAAATCAAAATAAAATAAAATACAGGGCAAAAAAATCATCTGAGGTCCCTATTTTTATGATATTGAAGGAGGATAATCCACAGAAATGTACACTACAAGGACCTTAAAATAAGGTTAGAAATTAGCTTATATTTGTCAAAGACATCTTTTTATATTAACCATATCTGAGTTTAAGTAAGTTCCTTACTAGATTGTGAGATGGTATAACAACAGTATATCTTAATTTCAGCAGAGCAATTTAAATTAAGATCTATTTCTTTTGAATATAATATTTAGTGTAAAAAGCCAATCAATTGAACCTCACCAAATCTGAATATGTATTACAATGGATCCTGAAAATTTTAATCTTGGCCCTTTTACTCCTCAATATTTTGGATAAGACAAAGTAAAGAGTTTTTACCAAATTTGTTAAAGACTTCAAATTGAGTAGAGAACATAAATAAAATTTAAAAAAAATATTGATAGAATAACTGGCTAAAAGTAACAATTAAGTTTAACCAATATTTAAGTATATTGTATCAGTTCCATGCTGGGCAACTTCAGCACATGACTTTAAAATTATTAAAAGATGTTAAACTACCATATTCAAAGCTATGCCAAAGCAAAGTATATTTTCATTCCAATTTTGCCCATCTCTAAACAACCTTTTTCTGCAAAGAGAACAATGGTATGTCTAATTGGCTTAAATTACAGGAAGATAGATTTTAGTTGAATGGAGCCATTTTTTTATCATGCTGAGGGTTTTGGCAATTGAACCAATCACTTAATAGGTATTCTCTTCTGAGGTTTTTCAAATAATGAATAGCTGTTGGTAATGTTTTAACTTGGAATTTCTTGCATGGAGTAACAGGTTTGAATAATTAGTCCATGATTCTTCTATATGGCTTGTAAGTCCTTCTCCAATACTATCATGTATGGATAGAATCATGATATAATAGTGAATAATCAAGCAATATTAAAACTTCATAATTTTAAAGGAAAGAGTAATGAAAGAGTAATTCTAGAAGCCCAGATTTTCTGAGAACAATCTCATTATGCTTTAAGAGGTTTGAAAATTTAATTGGCTGTTTTAAAATGGAGTTTGGTTCAATTCAAATACTGTTTTTTGATCTATAAAACCATATAAAATTTAGAACCAGGATACCTGTAGCATTACTTGCCCCCAAGTGTGCCAGTTTATTCCTTAAGAGCTTCAGTGAAAGCTCTTTTTCAGATATTTACACTATGTAAATTCCAGCAGATGTTTATGGGGAAAAAGTCTACTCAAAGTCGATTCTCTGTGTATTGCAGGGAGAATGATCAATTTTCTAGGATGGCATAATTCTGGTATCAAGCAAACACCTTTCAATTTTCAAACTGTGCTATACCTTCTGTATGAACTTTTATCAACCTGGTGTCTTTCAGATGTTATTGGATTGCAGATCTGAGAAAATGTTGTATATTGCTATTGTTAATACAGATGTCTTCACATGATCAGATTACCACTTTTTCTAAGGAATGGCAGAAAAGTTAAATAAATGAAGTTTGGAATTCCTTTAATGGTATATTAATTAATTATAAATTGTGAGTCAAGCTCCTCAGAATTCTAAAAATACATGGATCTATTTTCCTTTTTTTTCTTTTTGAGCTACTTTTGATAGCTTGTGTGAATTTTCCACTATGAGTAATACCTAGTAAAAATACATTGGCTAAAATAATTTACCAAGACAGTACGTCATCAAAATGAATAGGAAAAATAGATGGTTAATAGAAAAATTGGTAGGATGGGTTAATAATCTCATATCTAAAATAGAGGAAGAAAAACCAAAGGTTGCCATATATTCTCTTTAACATGGTAGTAAAATCAAGTATTTAATAAAACAGTAATTAAAATAAATAGTGCAAAACATTAATCTCTGTAAGGTGTTTCCATTGAATACTTAGGTACTTTGGCTCTTTGCCAGTTTTAAATAAGCTCTGATCTAACTGTATAACATCACCCACTCTGATTTTAGTATATGGCATATTCCTCTTCATAATAATACCTTAGATATCCATCCATTAAGTCTAGAATTTTAATTTTATGGAAAACTTCCAATTCAACTCCATTAGGGTTTTTTTTTTTAGTTCAATTAGCAATATGGGCTTTTAACAAATGTCATAAATAGCCATAGTTAATGGAAAGATTATCCAAATTACAACCAGACTAAAATAGAAAATACAGCTCACTGTATTTAAGTCTTGATCTTCAGAATCCATTTAAAAATTACAACCTAAATGAAAATATGACTGAGTCAAGGTCTTCATTTTTATTTTTATTTTTAATTGTGGTTTCAGAGAATCTGGATGAGTTCATGAATAATTTTATTTTTGTATTTTGTCCTGTCAACAACTGTATAGGACAGGATAGTTTAGAAAAAGTCATTTCATTAATATAAAGTTATGCAAGTTTTAGTTTGTTCTGAATGTGCTCATAACAGAGTCCTCCTAGCATGCTGCAGGGATGGAGAATTTCTTCATTCAGCTTTCTAATTCTGAAATGTCTACTTCCTTTCTACTCTTAGGGTTTCTATGTATTAAAATCTCTCCCACATCTAAGCTGCAGTGATATAAAAGGACTTTGCTAATCCAAAATGTGCTTGTTATCCTAAATCAGTCCCCAGGCATAGCTTTCCCATGACTCAATAACAAACTGAAGCTAGAATTCTTCTCTCTAGCCAAAAAAACTTCCAGTCTGCTTTAGTTAGGAAAGATGAATGATCTTTGCTATCAGTGTCACATTTTCCTTTCCATGTGCATTCTCTCCAATTTCTGTATTAATTTATTATTTTAAAACAATCAGTCACATTTGCATTTAACTGAGCATTCAGTTCAGGTTGTGGCTGAATTGGGGATGTATTTTGGCTGAATCTTTATTGTATAACTAAATAAAAAAGAATTCACAGGGATCGGGCAGAAGAGGACATAATTTTCTGTTAAACTTTTAGTCTTTAAAGTATTTTCTCTCAAAATTTATTATGTGCATTTGTGCATTTGAATCCCAACCAGAGTAGCTTACATAAAGATTTGGGAAGTATAAAAGCCAATAGCTAAATACATTTATGCCTGTACATTAGTTCAAAAAAATGCAAATCACTACATTGTCATACATTTATTAGGTTTTCCAGAATATACAGTTAGTTGTTGAATGCATAAGAACATAAAATAATAAGAAGATAAGCTGGTAGTCAGGGATTCTTCACTTTTGTATAAATTCATCACTGTTTTCCAAATAAATAGGCCCTGAAATGTCTCCAGAACTATTTGCCTCTTTAATGTTATTTGCATTAAATGAATATATTCTGTGTAGCAAATGTTTGAATGGGGATTATACATTTCTTCTATATCTGGCATCATTATCCATCACAATAGGTAAATTGGTATGTTTTCTGTGAATATCTTGTCTTTATTCCATTTCCCCTATTAGATTATATTTACTCAAATAGAAGGTTAGCTTTAGCAGCACAGCATATCTTAATGGTTCTGTTACAAAGAAAGAAGTCATTCTTTCTGATATGAAACATGCACTGAAGAAACACAAAGGAATCTAAGATGCCTGTTAGCATACCTGATCTAGATAATTGTGAATTTCTTGAAGATCTTATCTAATGAAATTCAGGCTATGTGAAACGGCCTTTAATTGGCTTTCATTTGGAAGCTTAGTATTTCCAATAATATTGAATAAAATAAATTGAGAAAATGTTTTCCTTTTTTTCAAAATAAGGTTTGTTGCATATGGTTTCTCTTATAGTTTCTTGTACAGATTTTTCATTTATCAGAATCACTTAAACAATAACAATAAATACAAACTCCATTATTTCTTCCAGGAAGAACCAAAAAGAGTTTCAATGGCACAATTTGATGTCTTTTATTTGAGCCCAATTAAAGCTATGTGCATCATTTACATTATAAAACCTACATATTAAACAGTTTTAAATACATGTAAGATAAGTCTGTTTAGGAGAAATATAGTAATATGTTGGGTTGGAAGGTTGGAAAATTTCATCTGAGTAGCTGGACACCAACATTTTATGCAATGAAAAAAATTGTTAGGCTAAGATGTCATCAAGTTTGTCTTCTGAAAATAGATGCATTTACTAAATTGATAGCTTCCTTTATAAGGTTGCATACAATTTCTCAAAGGTCTTATGCTAAATATGTGTTGTGCTATTAATATTTTTTAAAAGATTGCAAAAGAATGAAAAGTACAATATTACATTATTTGGACATATGTTAAAGAATATGTGGTGGCTTGCATGGTTAGGATGCTGGGCTGACAATCAGCAGGCTAGTGTTCAAGATTCAGTTGCTACTGCATGGTGGGTAAGCTCCTGTCATTTGCTCCAGCTCCTGTCAACCCAGTAATTCAAAAGCGGGCAACCATGATTAGATAGACCACTTTGGTGGGCAACTTAAAGGGGACATGAAAGGAGCTCCCACCTTCTGTGCTTTCGACATGGACATATAAAATAGAATACAAAAGAACACATTTTACCTACTTCTATATTTATCTGGAGCTGCATTGTTTATATATGTGTGTATGTATGCATGCATGCATGTAGGTATATATTTATATATATATTTATTTTGATACTACAGTTAGATTAGTTCACTGACTCTCATTCCAAGGAGTTTGACTGAGATTCACTAACATTAGTAAAAGCAGGTGTCTCGCTGAATATGGCTTGGGTTTCCCTGTTGATATGATATAAGGAACATTAGTTTCTATTTTTTTTTCTTTCTTTATTAATCAAATTTATATAGTTGCCCATCTCACCAAAAGCTACCCTGGGTGGCACAATACCATAAATCAAAAATAGCAAAAACAAATATAAAAACCATAATAAATATTGTAAAAACCCAAAATATGACCATAAATACAACCGTAAATAGAGATAGAATAAAAAATGCCCTCCTCGACAATGGAGCTATCAAGAAAATTCTCTGATTCTGTGGAACCCCAAGTCTGGTCACATAAGCAGTACTTGAAGGCCTTTCAGAATATAAAAAAGGGTTGGGACCAATCTAATTTTAGCAAGGATGTTCCATCAGAGAAGACATGTCTCCTGTGACTCATCAAATGTAGATTCCTTGCCTATGGTATCTGCAGCATGCTTCTCTGCAAGATTTGATGGGGTGGACTGATATATGTGGAGAAAGGTTGTAACTCAGAAAGCATAATCCCATGCTATCTTATTAAAATGCATCTTGTTATAGAAAGAAAGAAAAAAATGAAATGATTAAAGCACTTCAATTGCTTTAATTGTGTAATTAAATCATTTTAAATTAAAAATTAGAGTTTAAGTAATTAAACTCTAATTATTACTGAAAATGTTTTTTTAGGGTCATTCAGAAGAAAAATAGACATTATCCTTGTATAGAGATGCCATAAAAACACCACTTTTGGGGGATTTCTTTTTTAACCCTACTAAAACTTTCAGTGATGACTTATTTTAAGGATTATGGATCAAACATACTAGACATTTCAGTCCTAACCACCAACTATCTTTTACAAAGGAACATATAATATTCACTATATTTTAACTTACCCTTGTGTTGAGAGTATATTTATTATGATGTTGACATTGATGAAGATTGCATATGTTACAATGTAAATCGGTCTCACCTCAGAAATGTCACCTTTACATTTCATCCTGTGCCTACAAATATTCAGATAATGATGATGTCTACATTAAATGATGATGTCTACATTAAATTGAAAAAATATTTTATTTTTATTTTTTTATTATTTTATTTTTATTTAGAAATTTTATATTTCTGCTTGTTCACAGCAATTCTAGGCAGCTTACAAGCAATAAAAAACACAGAATAGAAAAAATAAAAAAACAATAACCTTCTACCCACCCACCCTGCTGCCATTTGATGGACCCTATCCTACTCTGGGTTCCCCAGGTCCACTGGCAAAACCAAGTTTTAGGGCTTTATGAAAGAGTGTCAGAGTGGAGTCCAGTCTAATTTCTGAAGGGCTGATATTCCAAAGGGAGGGAGCCACCACAGAGAAGGCCCTTTTTCTGGGTCCCTCAGATGTACTTCCTTAGATATGCAAAATGCAAAATGTTTTATGAGCAGTATCTTTAGTAGAATTAGTTTTTTTTAAAAAAGTATGAAACAGTGATAGGAACCAATGGGATAGTGTGTATAATTTATTGCCAAACAAAATTCACATTTGCTGTATGAATTTATTTGTATTTACCCACATAACTATTGTTGCTTTTTTTAGACTTTTTCCTCATTAGGGATTTGGACTTGCCAGTTAAATGCTTTGATGGCTTCTTTGGAGTTAACTAGAATTAGGTTTTTGTAATAAGTAGGAGTAATGTCTCTTTTTAAAGCATAAACAAGCCAATTTGATTGTAGGCTATCAGACCCTACTATTCCTACTTCACATCTGCTTGAGCAAAATGAATATAACTGGATATAAATTAATATTTAAAATGACAGCAAGGTTGTTAATCTTAGAGATGCATATTTTTACACACAATTTAGCTCACAAGATTGTGAGGATAAAAAAAGCAGTGTATTGCTTTTTCTTGGATAAGAGTAGAATATAGTTTTGTGATGTTATATACTTATAAGCTTTAGTTTAGAACTAAATTATTTCAAAAGGATGACGGTATTAGAAAACTGTTTTATCCAATTTACTAAAATTCAATGTACAAGTATAAATCCTTTTATAGTGTCTGACATAGATTTCTTTTATATTCTGAAGGTTATTTTCCCAACAAGTGCTTTGTTTGAATATGAATATTGACAATACTCAATTACTGCCATTGGAGCTAATGTCCAAACAGCAAGAATCCATTTTTCTCTTTTATCTGATTGCTGCTTCGGGATGCAGGTTAATAAATAAGCAAATATCCAATGTATTATAACTTCTTACAAGCTGGACTCAAAAAGGAGAAAGTAGGAACATCTTAAAATGGAATTCTTGGTACTTTCTGAGCTTGTTTGCTTACAGATATTCCATTACATGACTAGGTAATGTTATCAAGGCTAGTAAATATGGGGTTTTCTGCCAGTTTGTATACAATACCTTGCCCTGTCAATGTTGGTGGGAATGTGGTTTTCTCCCCGGTAGTTCCTTGATGCGGTATTATTTTCTGATTGTTTGTTTGGTGTTAATCCCATTTATTTGTGTACAATCTACTGAAGAGGATGTGTTTTTGTTTCCTTCTTAGCTTTTTTATTGTTTCTTTGAAATAGTGTGTAAATGTGGGAAATGAATTGCCAGACTATTATTCTAGATTTTACATGGTTGTTTTCCCTAATAACTGTATGAGCACCTGTGTAGAGATGAATTAATGATGATTTCAAAATAAAAATTGTGCAAATATTCACAGCTGCATATATTGAGGGACAATGGGGAGGAATAACTACCCTCCTCATAATGCAAAAAGAATCCAAAACTGATTTTGTACCTGTAAAATTCTTTTTCCCCTAACTGAGATAAGAGTTATAAATGCAGTACAATGAAATACACATTTCATTGTATTCATACAAATAGAACATCAGAAAAGAAGTAGAATATGTCTGGAGAAGGAGACATTGTTTCATTTCAACAGCTTTGGAATATATCTAATATTTTATGAATTTGTATTTGAAGCTTGTACTCAGAAAAATCCAAGGATATGCAAAATCCATGCTTCTTGAAATATGCACATTTAAAATCTATAATTGTCTGACAGTGGTTTTTGATTCCCCAAGCTTGCCACTTTAAAAAGATATTAGAGAAATACTATTTTATCACATAGAAAATACTTCTGTAAAAGATTATTTTCATGAAATTGCTGCTTAAGAAACTAAGAATTATAAAACAACTAAGAATTCTTAAAAATATGAATAGAAGCTTCTTCCCTCTCTTCCATCTTTTTGATCTTTTCTTCTGGGTACCCACACCACATCTGTGCAATTTAAAATGCTTCACACATGTCAGTCTTCTGCTTCTCTCACTTGTGTGTCTGTGTGTGGTGTCCTTTGTAGGTCCTTTGAGTCGCTATTATAGAAAAGATCCCACGCTGCATATTTCAGCTCTTCCACATTAGTAGGCAAGGATAAAGCAAAGTCACTGGATTAAGATTATGCCAAGACCTACCAATGTCTAACATTCATATAATCAGCTTGCTTAAATGGGGATAAAAGTAGTAATTACCTAGCAACTTTGGTAAGTACAAGAAACAGATTTGAAAGCCAAGGAAGGTTCACAGAGATAACTGATTGTAAGCCAGTAGAGGTATCCCAAGAGACCTGTGTATGCAGCCAGTGGTTAATCTTGTTACAATGACAGATTTTATCTCAATTGTTTGTTCAAAGGATTTTCGGAAGCAAGCAGGCAGAGGGGAATTGGGACAGTTCCACAGAGCTACAACCTCTCTCTTTTCATTTGCATAAATCACTGTAGTAACACACTCACTGACAGAGAGAGAGAGAGAGAGAGAGAGGGAGAGAGGGAGAGAGGGAGAGAGAGAGAGTTATCTCTTTCAAAAAAATGTCTCATGCAGTGCTTTGTTCACAGCCAGCATGTCTGATCACTTCTGAATTGTTCCTCTTGCCATTTAATGTGACTTCTGAGTGGTTAATTGATTTTATAACATCATATCTATAAGAAACAGGCAGTCAGTGATTCAGTAATGAGAAGAAAGATAGCCTAATTATGTTTTTTTTGTCTTTTAATTCTTAAGAATTGCAGAACTAAAACAAGGAATGTATATAACAATTATATAACTGTTTCTCCTTCAAGAAGTAACTCAGTATTTTGGATTGGGATAGCATATAATTTTTAAATAAATGAATAAACAAATGTACAAATATTCACTTTGCCTATTAGATCATATTTTAAACATTGTTCAGGTCCCACACTTGAAATCCATAACCAAATTGAGTGTGTTATTAAAAAGCAAACAAAGCAAATGTGTTTTTCCACATGCAAAGGGAGGAGAGTGAATGTTTAATTGTTTATGCAATAGTTTTGGGAGAAGCAAAATTCATTTTAAACTTTAGCTGATTACATACAAGTAGTCCTTTAATTAGTACACAATTAGGAAAAGAATTTCCATTGCTAAGCAAGGCAGTTGATAAATGAAGTAGGCTTGATTTTATGACTTTTTTGTAATGACTCTTAAGCGAATCATTAAATTGTTCTATGAATCTGTATTTCTTCACTGATTTTGCTGGCTGGAAAGATCACAAATGTCAATCATATGGACCCAAGATGCTGCAATTGTCATAAACACATAACAGTTGTCAATAACCCAAATTTTGATCACATGATCATGGAGAGGCTGCAGTAGTGGTAAGTATAAGAACCAGTCATAAATAACTTTTTTTCACTGGCATAGTATCTTTGAACAGTTGTTAAACAAATAGTTGTGAGTCAAGGACTACTTGTATACCTGCATACATAATATAATGTCTAAGCATTAGGATGAATGTACACACTAAGCTTTGCTCCTATACCCAGTATACCCTGTTTTGTTGGAGAAAAGTTCAAGAAAAGCAGTAATTATATTCAGTCAGACAAATAAATAGTTCTGATTTATCCCTCCCACTAATGGAGGATACAACCTCATCTCCCCCTCTATTATTTGCAAATACTACACAACTTTGATTTTTTTTTCTTTAGCACATATTAATCAAATTCTCCCCAACCTCCAACAGCATATAATAGAAACATGTTATAACAAATGAACCATATCACATTTCTTCCTAGTAAATTAAAGTTAAGAAGAATTTTTTCATTTTGCTTCTCTTTACTAAAGGGAAGTTAGATATTACCTGGCTGGAGATGGAATAAGCTTACTGATCTAACCAAGATTTGCTTCAGGGAACTACACAAAAATCACTGCAGTCCGTATAAACGGTTAAAGAATGAATAATAGCTATCCTGCCTGCCAGTCCAGTTCCTTAACTACTGATAGCCACTCATTATTCTATAAAGCTCTATTAGATATATGAAGTATAAAGAAGTACACTCAGACAAATTCAATATCCAATGAATAAGATGTTTTAAAAATCAATAAAAGAACAGGGAAGTAGCTTAAATAGCCATTTAAAATTAATATCAAATATTTTTGCCAAGCTTCTTTGTTTGTCAAATAATTTGTATTGGAGCTATTGAAAAAAAATAACAGTGAGGGATGAAAGTGAGGCAACTATTTTAATTTTTACTTCACAGAAAAATGAAGAGTATTTTATTTAAGATCTGAAAAGTATAGTTACTAAATATATTTTTAAAAATGTTTCTGTTATTTTTTTTTTGCCTAAGAATATACAAATAATTTTTAGGAATATAAATCTTTTTTAAAAGAGAAAAATGTAATTTACAATAATCCCAAACTCACAAAATACAGTTTTACTGGGTTTCTTTATGGGCTCATTTGAAAAAGCTGTCTCCATCACTTTAAATATTTCAAAATATTTAATTAAAATACTTTCTTTACAGATAAAAATCTTTGAGGAAGACCGTAATAATAAATCATACCAATAAAATAAGTTGCACTTTAATAAAGGAAAGACTTCTGCCTAGAAAATCAGGATACATTGTTCATTGATAGATGTCACAAGTACCCAAAGGATATTTTAAATGCTGACTGCAGCATAATGGGAGTTTTTTTATGATTATTCTTTTGAAAGAGGTGGGTTAATGACCTTGTTGGATTTCATGCCAAGGGAAGCAATGTTAAAAAATCTCATAGCTGGATAAGGGCCTCTTATAGATTAGATTAGGTCTGAGGAATAAAAGATCCACATACTTGATTCAGCTGCAGTACTGATCAGGGCAACAAATAGGGAAATTAGCCTGTAATGTTAATTCCTCTAGAGACAGAGCTTCTCATTACTACTGTTATCATCTCTGGGCACTTAGCTCACCCACATTTTGGGCCACAAACCATTAATTAAAAAAGCAGGTGGCACACTGAGTGCAAGAAAGCAGGCTATAATAGTTTCACAGAAAATGTTTTATTCAAAAGCTGCTCATCATGCAAGTCTAGGCACATTCTGGATTGTGCAGTCATTTCTAGGAAACATTTCTTATCAGTTGTGGCTACATAGAGGGAAAAAGCTCAAAAATCTGACTTCTATTAGACTTAATGTTTATAAGAGATCCCACTATGGATTAGGGTGAGGAAGAAGCAGTTTATGTCAGGAAATCGGTTTATAAAAAGTCCCACCCTTTTATTTCTGTGTAAAGGGTGATATAGAAGCTCTCTTTATTGCACAAAGAAGTTCATGAACTCTTTCTTTTTTCCCCATCTTATACTGTTAAATTTTTTACATGTACAACATGATGGGGAGAAATGGGAAAGGTGGTTATGAGTCACTATTGGATTAACATGTACTGGCTATTCCAGTTAATGACCTTACATTAACGGGATAACAGGTAACAGAAAGGAGGTTTCAGTGCTAGGTTTTAGGAAGGTGTTTGAGTATCAAATAAAACTGGGTGGAGCTGTGGACTGGGCTGGAATACCAAATAAGTTTTGGTATACCAACATTGATTTGTTCAAGCATTGAGTGTCTGATCTAGCAAAATTGTTCATTAGCTGCTTCAATCACAGATGGCTTTAAGTTTAAAAAGCAAAATAAGCAATACGGGAACAATAAAATAGCATATCATAAATTCATTAAAACAATCATGATAAAATAGAATACATGTACCATAATAATATATCTGTCATACCAACAATATCACAAGACCCTACCATCGTATATCTCATAGGTTGGGATCCTCAGCAGACATTTTCTATATATTAGAACTGGACATGCCTCATGATTTGTGCAACTGAAATATTTGAGTCTTCTGATGACTTAAGAATGGAAGTAAAGACATAAATTCTCAGTCGGAGAATGTTGAATTTAAAAATCAATTTGTATAGCTTAAGTCAGGATTTCCCAAACTATGAGGTATACCTGCTTTGGGCAGATGAAGATAGATCCCAGAGAGGTATGACGAACCTTTTAGTTACCTTGTTACAATAAATCTGCCTTTCCCAATGTTTCACTGATTTGTTTTTATTATTTATTTGCATTCATTTTTGGTACTTGGATTTTTAGGGCAAGAGTTTACATTAAGATTATACTAATGGGAGATGTAAAGGCAAAAAGTTTAGGAATCCCTGGTCTAAGTGATCATTTCATTAAGTTTTCTTTGCTTAGATTTTCATGAATATTGACCTTGATTGTACCTTCTCTTCAAAGTAGTGTTATAGTTAACAGTGGTTGGGAATGTAGGTAGCATAGAAAAGAGTCTCTTTGAGACGTGGTAGCACAATGGTTAGAATGTAGTATTGCAAACTAACTCTGCATTCCATTCCCAGGAGTTTGATTCTGATCCACTCAAAGTTGACTCAACCTTCTATCCTTGGTAAAATGAGGACCCAGATTGTTGGGAGCAATATGCTGACTCTGTAAATCATTTAGAGAGGGTTGTAAAGCACTATGAAGTAGTATAAAAGTGCTATTTCTATTGAAAGAATCGAAGCAAGAGTGAAATATAAATGAAATGCTTTACAACAGCTGTTTCCTTTTCTTTTACCATTATTTATATCTTGATGGCCATGAAAATTTATGGAGCCTGTTCCAAGTGATAGAACACAACACACCTTTTGTGATTTTTTTTCTTTTATTAGGTGTGAAGATAATTTAAGCAGCATTTAATTATAGCAGCTAAAAACCTGTATATCTATCCCTCCTTCTTCCCAGAAATCCCCTTCAGCTCTCTTCTTCCTCTTGCCTGTACTGAAGCAGTTTTTTATCCTTCATTTTTCACAAAGGAATTATTGTCTATGAAGTATGCTATCTTTGCTCTCCATTTCTGCTATCAGATAAAAAAGAAGAATGTGTCTGCAAGTTCACATATTGGAGTGACAGGTAGCCTAGTCCTACAGCATGCTGCCACAGTTTACATGCAAATAAATTTGGTTGGCAGACTGCTACATGTTCAACTAATTTAATACAATCTCTAATTGATTGGGATTATGCATGTGACCATTCCAAGTTAGAAGACACGGTAATAATAAATAGGGGAATGAACTGAAACAGAATGGTAGCTGTCAATCAAAACAACAACAACAACAACATTACCAATGAACCAGATTGAGCAAATGTACCCACTAAGAAAAAAAAAACCATTTTGTTATAAATATGAAAATAGATGAGCATTTGGTTCAAGCCTAACTAATTCAAATGTATAATGTGCAAACTATAATTCAATTAGAAACATCTCTATGCCTGTGTTTTCCCTTCTTTTTCTTTTTCTTATTTACAGAACTGAATTGTATTATTATAGGAGATGAGGGACAAGATTCTATGTTCTGAACAGTACTGACAACAAATCTGAAGATGTAGCACTTTAGGTTTAAAATGCAATTTGCCTATTTCAAGTGACCAATTTATTGCAGATCTAAAGTTAACATATGATTGTACTTGCTATTTAAGAAAAATGAACATTTACAAAGTGATGAGACTGCTTACTGTCATGCTGATAAGAAATTTATCATCCTGCTGTGTTTCAGAAGCTCCAATTAAATTATTTTTAACATGAAACACATTTATTGTATGAGTCCCATCCCAATTACCTGTATCATCCGCTTAGAGTTATAAAGCTATCTTCAGAAAATCTGCATACACTTGGAGCACTGCAGGATCCTTTAACATCTATGTTGAATATTTAATGAGAAAAATAGTGATGTTTCTTCTACAATACTAAATGCATCAGCTGGGATCCCTATAAATGTGGCTAAAACTATTACTCAAACTGGCTGAAATGAAATTGTGAAGCGCACATGTTTGTTTCAATGTAATAAATTAATATTTGTCTTTTAAAGAATATTTATAATGTAGCCTGTACATTTTTCAATGATTATTAGTGGGGAGAGAGAGGGAGAGGGAGAGGGAGAGGGAGAGAGGGGGGGGGGAATCTCCTTTCTCATTATAAAACTCCTTTACCATTCTTTTCAAGTTCTGTGAGCTGTTGGGTCCTTGGTATTTTTTGAGCTTAGTTCTCTTGTTGCAGATGTTTCATCATCAATGCTCTCAGAAGATCACAGAGAAATGAACTTCGTTGGCTATTTATTGGATCAAGTCCTGTAAAATAAAACCTATTTAAAAACTGTTAAAGGGAATTAAAACTGTCAAAGCAAAAAGCATATCCTCCCTTATCATATACCTATTAGCTAACTCCCAGATAAGCAGAAACCAGTGTCTAATTGCCACAGACAATAGCATGCCAATTAAAGAAGAAACAATAACACATCTTGTTCAGTCACATAAGCCTAGTAGAATAAGCTGCTATAAATAACCAACAAACCTCACTTCACCATGTCAAGGCACTGATAATGTTATTTGCAAGAAGAAAAGCAAGCTGAGAGAACACTAAGAAGTCCACAATTTAATCCTGAGATAAATACATTATCCAATATAACAACTGTATGGACTATATAAAATTAGAAGTAGATTACTGATTGGCCTACATTTTCTTCAGATTCCTTTTACTCAATCCTGTCCCCTTTTGACTGATGAAATAAATCAGGATAGGACAGAATCTATGGTTAGAGAAGGGAGACAATGTCTAGTTGTAGGATAATTATTTTTTTCTTTCTTAGGAAAGCAATAATAAAACATTTCTAAATCTTGGAGATCTATCTAGCTACAGGTAAGTTTTAAGCATTTTATTATAGGAAAGATGATAGTCGGTCCTTGAGTATATGAATTAACTTGATTATAAGGATCCATTTTAATTGTGAACTGCTTTATTTAGTTTGGTGAATAACTTATGCTGAAAATTAGGGAAAGGATGTGTGGTCCTATTAATTCACTTGATATCCTTTTGATCTGTCTATAGGAATTGTTCTTTAGGGTTCACCATTTTAAAGTTAAACTAATTCTCCCTATTTAGCATGAACAGAAAGTAGGGTTTGGGTCAATTTTTTGTCACCTGAGGATTGAATCTAATTCAATGGATTGGTAATTCCATTTTCTTTTTCTCTCATTATATACACAAGACTATATAGGAAATGTCTGCCATTTGTGTCTTCAAATATTATTGTTTGGTTGTCATCTTGTCAAAAAAAAGTTTTAAAGCTTGTACATTGTTTCTTGAATATGATTTTAACTAATAAGGATATTACTGCAATATCTTCAGTTTAGCTTAGTGGTTAAGGAACCAGCTAGAAAGCTGGAGCCTGGAAATAACAGTTCAATCTCAGGCAAGAAAGCTGGTTTGGTGACTTTAGGGCACTCTCTCTCAGGCCAACACACCTCACACAACACAGAAATAGGGTACATATATTTTTCTGGGGAAAAAAATATAAACTGAATATGGTGCCAATAGCTCATGATGTTTCTGACTTTGTTGTACTTTACTACAAGGAAGAAATATCTCCCTTAAATGTTGCATAAATTCAGTAATGAGATGGTGAAACAGAAATTTAATCCATTCAGATGCTGAACAGGATAAAGGAATTGCAGTTCTGTTCGTTGTGAGAGAACTACCGCTTCCGTGAAAGAGGAGATTCGTAGTCTGAGAATGTTCCTTGATATCCTGCTGTTGCTGGATTTACAGGTGGCAGCTGCAAATCATGCCTGGTTCATGCCAAAACCAACTGTTGTGTTTATCAGTTGCTGTCAGATCTACTGCTGTTAATGCCAAAAGATTGTCTAACACATTAGGACATGATCTGAGTCCACCTGCATAATTAAAGGATTTTCCCCACAAAATAAAAACAACACAAAATTTAAGTTAAAAATAAGAAAAATAAAAAATAGATGAGTAAAAAAGAAAGAAATGGAAAAGAAATTAAAAAAATGAAAAAGTGGCTTCTGATCTTTTTAAAAGCAGTTGTAAATACCTATATATTTAACCTTATCCTCTCTTTAAGGTTACACCAGTTTTCTTCTTTCTATAATTCCCTTTCTAATCATCAAATCCATACATTTTCAGTTCATCTTTTTTTCCAGCAAAATATATATGTACCCTATTTCTGTGTTGTGTGAGGTGTGTTGGCCTGAGAGAGAGTGCCCTAAAGTCACCAAACCAGCTTTCTTGCCTGAGGTTGAACTGGAATTTCCAGGCTCTACCTTTCTAGCTTGGTTCCTTAACTACTAAGCTGAGCTGCAGTAATATCCTTATTAGTTAAAATCAGTGCTTTTTTTCTATAAAAAAAAAAGGTGCCAGAACTCCCACATGTCATACAAGGTTCCATCCAAAAAAGGTGCTGGAACTCCGTTCTGGGCATTCTATGAGAAAAAAAGCCCTGTTTAAAATCATATTCAAGAAACAATGTACAAACTTTAAAATTCTTTTTTGGGTAAGATGACAACCAAATAATAATACGTGAAGACACATGGGACACAGGGGGAATGAATCAATATAATAATTTCAACAAGCCAGGTTCACATTTTTATGATAAAGTAATGAAACCGACCCCCAAATGAAAACTGTCTGAATAAATTGCAAACATTAAAAATAATCAATTTCTGATAATCAAGATAAAGCTAAAATAGCAGTTGTATTATTCAAATATGAGTCTTAAATGTTACTTTCCAATTCAAGAACTATATCAACAGCCTGAATGAGAAAAGTGTATTGCTTTGTTACTGGCCAAAGGAAGAACTAGAACTCATGACTTTTTTTATGAAACATGCCAGTCCAGAAGCTTGAAACTGTCAGCCAATTAGAGCAATTGACCTTGCTTATTTGGAATACCCAAATAATTTATTATGTTAGGTCTTAGTATGAGATGAGAAGTTTGGGATAAGATGCCCAACACTGCTGTCCAATGTTGAACAGTCTGCTACCAAGCAGATATTATGGACTGGTGAAAAACTAAAGATGATATATTGTATGTGAAACTAAAGTATGGCTTTTTCACTAGAAAATTCTTCATCTTAAAATTTTATATAATTGTATATGTCAAAAGAAGTAAAAACAGAGTGATAACCCTCTTGTGCATGAACTGATCAGAAAATAATGTTAATTAAACAAAGAAGTGTAGCATCACTGTTTGTCATCATAAACAGTGTTTTTTTTAAAAGATTCCTCTTCTCAGTATTCTTGCATTTTAGAAGAAAATTACTGGATCAGATCAGTTTAGTTCCTTTGTAGAGAGAATATAGAAATAGAACTCCCTGGAAAGAAAATTAATTAAAAAACAGGAGGGTGGATAGTAAAGATAATTTCTGAAATACCTTTGAAAAGCACTGTTATACCAATTCCATGTAGATCCATTGTTCAATTGGTAAATAGTCCTATTAATTTAGAATAAATTGAACATTTACAACACATTTTTAATTATGTAAGTAGACCAAATTGCATTGATCTTAGCATATCTGGAGGACCATAGGGAAAAAAAACAGGACCAAACATTTATCAACTGTTGTGGTTGAAGGGCTGGAAAGTGGATAGGGTCATGACATATACTAGTGGGCCTTGTTTTGGGTAAGAACTTGGGGGAGGTTCTTTGGTAGCTCATATTTCTTTAGCTCATTACCTATTATTCAGGCATTATTATTACTTATAGCTCATTATTATTTTTTAATTACAAGTTATATGGTCACCGATCTCGGCATCATTTCTCTGGGAGGCAAACAGCAATTAAAAACATAAAGAATGACAGTGCAATAAATACATCACCAGCAGCCAAATAATTTTATATATAATACCTTTGGTTTAAAAAGGAACTCAATGCATGACCTATGGATGGCATTTATATACAATTCTGAAGAAGTCAATAGACAAACAGATTGCATTAATCTATAGCTCAGAAGGCTTGATATATGGAATGCATGTGTGCCAGCTGAAAACATTTTTTTCACTTTCTTCAAAAAAAGAAAGGAAGGAATAAGGGGAGGGAGGAGAGAGTGAAAGGAAATTGATTTTGCTCAAGACTTTGATAGCTTATTGAAATTATCATGGAACAGAGTGAAAGAATTGAGCAGCAGGTATAAAACTTGAAATTTATAACACAAACTCCTACACTATGAAATAAGGTTTCCTAGAAACAGTGCTGTAAAACTAGAAAATTCTATGATTGGAGATGATAATTTTCTAGCATATATAAAACACTAGGAGAAGATCTTAGAGTTGTTGTTTATGCTTTTTCCAATTTAAAAGTTCACTTTTAAGAGGTAAGAACAATAGTATTCAGATAATCTGATGGTTTGGAATGAAGTAGTGGAAAATTTTATTAAAATATAGTTTCAGAAAATTTGAATATTTAGATTTCACTGAAAATCTCATTCTAAAACAGTTTTCATTATGCAACGTCTAGGTCTCTAGAGAAATCTGTAATTCTGTGAAAAATAGAACAAAAGAAGAAGAGGAGGACAAAAAGCAGCAAAGTGAATAGATTCAGTTACAATCCAGTAGTGGCTGCATTGTTGGTAGACATGATGGCCTAAATTAAGGATAAATAGCCATGAAGAAAATATATGGCTGATAAGAGTCAATACTAATTTGAAAGCACATATCAATCAATACAATTTTAAAAAAATAAATGCATATGAAGCCTTTCTGAGTTGGGCTAGTAAGTTGCCTAGTTCAGCACACTGCCTAGTCTTACTGTCACATAAATAGCCAATCAGATTCATCTTAAAAGCTCACAAACATAGGCAAGAGGTAGTAGTTTTCTACTTCTGTTGTTCTCTAGCATCCAGGGAACAAATCTAGTGGGGTTAGGGATAGGGACCATGGGTGCACCTCTCTCTTTTGTCAATACTAAGACCAATCATTGAGAAAGGAGGTAAGCCACTGCAACAGAGGGCCTCCCACTCCCAACCTCACAGCTGGTCCAGAAGTTTACCATGATTGCCAGTACTAAAAGCCACCAACAGATAAAGGAGTCCAATGATGAATATCATATTTCCATCCTTGCTAAAGCCAAGTTATCAACAAGTGGAGTAAGACTCTCTCCATACTATACTTTAATCTGATACCTGATTGAAATAATCTAGATAATCTGTTTCCTTCAAGATCCTCTGCAACTGCTACCTATCATCTTTCAATAAACTCCTCAAACAATATGCTACGTACAGTATGACTGTAATAAAGATTTCATTTCATTTCATTGATCAGGGATAATTGGAACCTTGATGATAGTCATCCAGAGTGGAAGGTTCATCAGAGAGATCTGGAGGAGGGAGTTAATACAACAATATTTTCCTACATTTACTTTATGAGAGAGGAAGAAAAACTTCTCTCCACATTTGAATTTATATTTCTCTATCATGTGATCTCTAATCTTCCTTTAGCCCTAGCTAAACAGACTCTTAAACTGTAGTCATTACTTGCAGAGAAGATGCTCTAGATCCTAATCAGCTTAATCATCTTGGTATGTTTCTCCAAAAAGTGCTTACTTCCTATCACTATTCCAACATACTTTTATTGTTGTTAATTGCGAAGTCGTGTCCGACCCATCACGACCCCATGGACAACGTTCCTCCAGGTCTTCCTGTCCTCTACCATCTTCTGGAGTCCATTTAAGTTCACACCTACTGCTTCAGTGACTCCATCCAGCCATCTCATTCTCTGTCGTCCCCTTCTTCTATTGCCCTCAATCTTTCCCAACATTACGCCCTTTTCCAGTGAGTCCTTCCTTCTTATTAGGTGGCCAAAGTATTTGAGTTTCAACTTCAGGATCTGGCCTTCTAAAGAGCAGTCAGGGTTGATCTCTTCTAGGACTGACCGATTTGAATGCCTTGCAGTCCAAGGGACTCGCAGGAGTCTTCTCCAGCACCATTGTTCAAAGGCCTCAATTCTTTTACGCTCAGCCTTTTTTATGGTCCAACTTTCACAGCCATACATTGCAACTGGGAAAACCATGGCCTGGACTATACGCACTGTTGTTGGCAGGGTGAGGTCTCTGCTTTTTAGAATGCTGTCTAGATTTGCCATAGCTTTCCTCCCCAGGAGCAAGCGTCTTTTAATTTCTTGGCTGCAGTCCCCATCTGAGGTTATCTTTGAGCCCAGAAAAATAAAATCTGTCACTACCTCCATTTCTTCCCCATCTATTTGCCAGGAATTGAGGGGGCCGGATGCCATGATTTTGATTTTCTTAATGTTGAGTTTCAAGCCAACTTTTGCACTCTCCTCCTTCACCCGCATCAAGAGGCTCTTTAGTTCCTCTTCACTTGCTGCCATTAGAGTGGTATCATCTGCATATCTTAGGTTGTTGATATTTCTCCCGGCAATCTTAATTCCAACGTTTGATTCATCTAGCCCTCCCTTTCTCATGATGTGCTCTGCATATAAGTTAAATAGGCAGGGCGACAGTATACAGCCTTGCCGGACTCCTTTTCCAATTTTGAACCAATCAGTGGTTCCGTGTCCAGTTCTCACTGTTGCTTCTTGACCCGCATATAGGTTTCTCAAGAGACAAATGAGATGGTCTGTACTCCCATCTCTTTAAGAACTTGCCACAATTTGTTGTGATCCACACAATCAAAGGCTTTTGCATAGTCAATGAAGCAGAAATAGATGTTTTTCTGGAACTCCCTAGCTTTCTCCATGATCCAGCGTATGTTGGCAATTTGATCTCTAGTTCCTCTGCCTCTTCGAAATCCTGCCTGTACTTCTGGTAGTTCTCGATCTACATACTGCTGGAGTCTAGCTTGTAGGATTTTAAGTATAACTTTACTAGCATGTGAAATGAGTGCAATGGTGCGATAGTTTGAACATTCTTTGGCATTGCCTTTCTTTGGAATTGGAATATAAACTGACCTTTTCCAATCCTGTGGCCACTGTTGAGTTTTCCAATTGAGTTGAGTTTTAAGATTTTGAATAGCTCAGCTGGAATAGTGTTACCTCCACTAGCTTTGTTGTTGCTCAGATTTTCTAAGGCCCATTTCACTTCACATTCTAGGATGTCTGGTTCGAGGTCAGTGACCATCTCACTGTGGTTATCTGGGACGTTAAGCTCATTCTTGTATAGTTCTTCTGTGTAGTTTTGCCATCTCTTCTTAATCTCTTCTGCCTCTGTTAGGTCCCTGCCATTTTTGTCCTTTATCATGCCCATCTTTGCATGAAACGTTCCCTTCATATCTCCAATTTTCGTGAAGAGATCTCTGGTCCTCCCTATTCTGTTGTTTTCTTCTATTTCTTTGCACTGTTCATTTAAGAAGGCATTCTTATCTCTTCTAGCTACTCTCTGGAATTCTGCATTCAATTGGGTGTATCTTTCTCTTTCTCCTTTGCCTTTCGCTTCCCTTCTTTCCTCAGCTATTTGCAAAGCTTCCTCAGACAGCCATTTTGCTTTCTTGCATTTCTTTTTCTTTGGGATGGTTTAGTTGCTACCTCTTGTACAATGTTGCGAACTTCCATCCATAGTTCTTCAGGCACTCTGTCTATCAGATCTAATTCCTTAAATCTATTTGTCACCTCTACGGTATATTCATCAGGAATATGATTTAGTTCATACCTGAGTGGCCTAGTGCTTTTCCCTACTTTTTTCAATTTAAGCCTAAATTTTGCAACGAGAAGCTCATGATCTGAACCACAGTCAGCTCCTGGTCTTGTTTTTACTGACTGTATAGAGCTTTTCCATCTTTGGCTGCAGAGCACATAGTCAATCTGATTTCTATGTTGACCGTCTGGTGATGTCCATGGGTAGAGCCGTCTCTTGGGTTGTTGGAAAAGAGTGTTTGTTATGACCATTGTATTCTCTTGACAAAATTCTATTAGCCTGTGCCCTGCTTCATTTTGTATTCCAAGGCCAAACTTGCCTGTTATTCCAGTTATCTTTTGGCTTCCTACCTTAGCATTCCAATCCCCCATGATGATAAGGACATCATTTTTTGGTGTTAATTCTATAAGGTGCTGTAGGGATTCATAAAACTGGTTAATTTCATCCTCTTCAGCACCAGTGGTTGGAGCATAGATTTGGACTATTGTGATATTGAATGGTTTGCCTTGGATTCGAATTGAGATCATTCTGTCATTTTGGGGATTGTATCCCAGTATTGCTTTTCATATTCTTTTATTGACTATGAAGGCTACTCCATTTCTTCTGAGGGATTCTTGCCCACAGTAGTATACCTGATGGTCATCTGAGTTAAATTCACCCATTCCTGTCCATTTTAGTTCGCTGATTCCTAAGATGTCGATATTCAGTCTTGTCATCTCTTTTTTGACTACATCTAGCTTGCCTTGATTCATGGATCTTACATTCCAGGTTCCTATGGAGAAAAAAATCTTTATAGCATCGGACTTTCCTTTCACCACCAGATATATCCACAGCTAAGCGTCCTTTCGGCTTTGGCCCAGTCATTTCATTCTTTCTGGCGCTACTAGTACTAGCCCTCTGCTCTTCCCCAGTAGCATATTGGACACCTTCCGACCTGAGGGGCTCATCTTCCAGCGTCATATCTTTTTGCCTTTTAGTACTTTCCATGGGGTTTTCATGGCAAAGATACTGGAGTGGTTTGCCATTTCCTTCTCTAGTGGATCACATTTTGTTGGAACTCTCTGCTATAACCTGTCCATCTTGGGTGGCCCTGCACAGCATAGCTTATAGCTTCATTGAGTTACGCAAGCCCCTTCGCCACGACAAGGCAGTAATCCATAAAGGGGCAACATACTTTAGTGTCAAACTATTTTATATATTTATAAGATGTTTTCAAGAAATATTTCATAAAAATAAATCAATTATGGTATTTCAAATAATATAATGAACTTCATTATTCACTTAACTTGCCTAACAAATCTCTTGAATTTTAAGTATTTAAACATTTGTATGCTATTTTTCCAATAAATCTATTTAAAGTCGATGTACATAAACACACACACAAATAACCAAGAGGGAAAGCTCCATCACCACTAAATGTGATGTCCTGTGTCACATTTTTTATATTACTTGAAAGGCACACTTTTTTTTTTGCTTTCAATTGCTGTTTTCAGCTGAGAAAATGCAGATGGTAGATTTTGGCAGCAGCCCTTTTGGAAAGCATTTTACTTAGAGCATGAGTGTAAGGTTTTCAAACCAACTGACATTTTTAATTCAATAAAGGTCAGTCAGGTTTAAAATTCATATAATTACTGATTGTATACAGCTATACTGGGATAATATTCATTCCTGCTTAGAGGAGTAAGTAGTCAATGTTTGGTAATTATACAATATTTTTTCCATCATGTAAGTATCTTAGGTTTCTAATGCTAGGTTATGATTGATGATAAAAACATTCCACTATTAATGGTATGATCATCTTCCACATGAGAACTATCTCAAAAAAGTTCTTCTAATCACTGCAATACTCTAAAGATTACAAATTCACTATAATCAATACTAATTTATTAAACTTGTTTTTATAACCTCAGGTTCAAACTTGTGCATTAATTTTCAGTTTGTAAATTACTGGATTTTTCTTTCTTTTTAATGTGTGGGGAAATATTATGATGACTGAAAGTTATACCATATTTCATAGCATATCTTAGGTAAAGTTCTTGTTTTGCACCCACTGATCTTATTTCTTCAGATGCATTGTCTATTTTTTCCATTTATATATACTTGCTTTTCTTGAGTTTATACTACCAGATTAAACAAAGACCAATTCTCCCTCTCAAATGAAATATCTCTGTATAACTGAAATAACAGTTTACAGTCTGTAAATATACTAAAGTATAGTCTTCCTCAATTTCATGGTTTCCAGATGTTTTGGACTATAACTCTGTCATGTGACTTTACATACTCAGAATACAAATGTTTAATTATCTTGGCCACTGTAAGTGCTTATACATCAAGTGTGAATATATTCAGGAATGATGCTTTCACACATATTTTTTATGTGTGTTGCCTTCCACCTGAGTCTGAAGCCTACAGCCAACTTAGATAATTTTAAAGCTAAACCAAGTTGGCCATGGTTATTATTGGGATGCAAGACCCCTGTAAATTGCAGGACTGTAGACTGAACTAGAAAGTTCAAAGCAGTATTCCAGAGGAAGACCATGGCAAACCATTTATTTATTGTTGCCAAGAAAGTTATGCAAACATGTCCCAGAAATCCCCAGTAGTCAAGCCTGACTCTACTGACATATCATTTTATTAGCTCAAGAGGAAACTAACTGACTACTACTGCAGACATTTATCCTGATTGTATTGAGGAATGGGAAAAGAGAACCCTTGTAGGCCTGTCAGTCCATCTGCTTAGTTGAGCTCAACAAAACAATGAAAGAAAGAGAAGTTATAGGTTAGAGACTGGAAACATCTAGTAGGAGCTGGCAAGATGGAAAAGACAATTAGTTTAGTTCTCTTCTAATGCTTTTTCATAATGATGGTGGTGATGTTGATGATAATAATTATAATTGCTAGAAAGCAAAAGGACCAATATTGAATGGCTCCTCATAAAGCATCTACCTTTACTAACTCTTGTCCTTGTCCTTTCCCTTCTTCTGACAGCTAAAAAAAAACTTGCCAAAACAACTAGAATGGTAGCATAGATGCCAGTGTTACTGCTAGAATCCCAATAGAATGTCTTATTTTTCCAGGAATTGGAATGAAATTACTAGTCTGGAGTCCTTAGTAAGAAAATGATACTATTTCTACTGTCTTATTTGATAATCTCCTGGAACTCCAGTTCTATATAGTGTGAAAGAATGTGTTCCACGGATAAACTTTTGTATCATTTCATGATGACAACTTTTCCTTTTTATTTTTGATTGTTTTTAATTAGGATTTTAGACGAAATAAGCTTTCCTGTTGGCAATTTTTTTTTGTCTACAAGGAAAAAATTGGGTTAATTGCTGTAAACCTATATGTAAATAGCATGTGTCTATATTGCAAGCCTTATTTACTTACTTTATGTTGCTTTTAAGGGAAAGAACCAAATAGATGGTTTTCAAACTGCACACCAAACAGTTCTAAACCAAATCAAACAGAGTCTTCCCATCACTCTTTCACCCCTCACTATATCCCATATGATTTTATTTTTAGACCTTTTAAAAGAATTATTAGAAGAATGCAGGAATAGGAATTGTACTGCAGACTCAATTTCAGAAATAACAATGATGCAAGGATTTTTAGTGTGTGTGAGACTTTCATAAGGGCAGTCTTAGATAGGGCCCCCAAATCAGAGAGAAAGAGGCAGTATTTTATTAAGTTAGGAAACACAATTCTATGTATAGCATGCAACCAGCAGCTGAATGTTACAGATTTAATTAAAATTAAAGCTACCCAAGTTTTAAAATATCTGAACATATGGGCCACCAGAGTGATTCAATATATTGGCAAGGATATTAATGACTCCTTTCTAGGCATAATGACATTTAGCCAACATTTTTACACTAGATGCATCTTGAAAGTGTTTTCCATTGTCTATGTTCCAATCTGAACTTACAACATTCTATTTGTTAGTTTGCTATGTTCTACTAGGCTGATGGAGATTTTGTAGGAAGATATCTGTTGAAGTTGAAGTAACGTCAAGTTTTTAAATCTACTCTTGTCTTAAGATGCTTCTAACAGTTAAATGCTATGCTCAAAATAATAGCACAGAATTGTTTTTTAAAGAACAAAATAGAAGCATTCATTTGCAGGGTCTTTTTGTCTTGCTTCATGATTCTGCTACTCAGATGTCTTATTGCTTTATCTATCTGTCTATCTTCAGGTATTGTCAGCTATACTCTCAACTTGATAATTCCCTAAAAAATGTTTCTCTTTAGCAATTCTTCAAATGGAATCAGTTCTTATTACACCAATCTGCTGAGAACATATAAAACTTATTTGGCTTAGTAAATAGTGGGTAAAGTTTAGACGTTGGACTTATGAGGCCAGCCCTTTTCCCAGCAACACACACAAAACAATATTTTCTTTTAGAATATGAATAAAGCCCTAGATGCTTGATAAACCCACCCTTTAAGGCATTTTTCCAGAAATCTCATGGATAGTTGGGACCTTAGTCAAACTAGCAGCAGGAAAAAGCAGCAAGAGCGTTTACTAAGATTGCTGCTGAACAGTTTCCCCTGTAACCCTGGAGAGCCTTTCTTTTATTTTGGAAGTTTTGGCATTGTTGGCAGAAGATAAGGAACAAATAGAGTGGACATAGATATGTTCTCTATTCAAACTAACTTTGTTGTGATAAGAGTCATAAATTTAAATTATTTCTACACTTTTATTTCATTCACAGAGGCATTTGGCAGTCCTTTTTCAAGTAATCTGGCCCTCTTAGATTTGTATTGGCATAAAAAATGTGGCTGCTTTTGGTTATTAGCATAGCATTTTGTGGACAAAATCATTTTTTCTTCCTGCTACAAAACCTGTAACTGTAGCCCTCAACCCAGCTCCATATAAAAATCTAGAAACATGGAAAGAAGAAAAAAAAAAAGCAGTTTGTGTGTTCTAAGCAGTTTTGTGCTAAAGAGAAAGGCAAAGCTTCTATCTTTCAGTCCTGCTTTTTTTTTGTCGAAGCTACTTGGTAGGAGCTTGAAAAAACATCACTTAATTCAGTTGCATTTCTTCTTCCACCTGAACTGAGGATTGGGGCAAATAGGTCAGGCTTTATTTATTCTAAAGCAGGGATCTTCAAACTTGGCCCTTTTATGACTTGTGGACTTCCTGGCTGAGGAATTCTGGGAGTTGAAGTCCACAAGTCATAAAAGGGCCAAGTTTGAAGACTCCCTGTTCTAAAGTAATCATTGGTAATTGATATAAGGAAGGGATACCTTACCTATTTGATTTGCAGCTCACTTTTTTTATTTTTCCTCAGTAAAATTTATGACCAGAGATTTAAATCTGAATTATTCTCAACATACTTGATGAAGACAGACTGGATCCCCTTAGATCAAAGGCTGGACTTAAAGGGACATAGCAGTATGATTTCTTTAAAAGTAGCATAAGTTACTTGCCAAGCAGCATTTCACTCCCTCTGAAATTCTAGACCCATAATGGCTTTCTTCCTTTCTCTGCTTTTTTTTCCTTCTCCTTTGGTAAAGCTTTCTCAGAAAACTAAGTAACATAGTTTGAAGGCTGCTTTGGTGATCTGCCCTGTGATTTGCTGTAAGACAGGGTGATTTAGCTCCAGGCTAAGAAATGTAAAACAGCCTTACAACTTGGATGCTGAGCTATAATGGTGGCAGAAAATATATTTTCCTCATATTATAGACACAATATATTTAATCACATAATAGTTGGTGTGTGGGATTTGGCAGACATCCCAGAATAAGAGACAGAGCTGATCAATATGAAACATTCAAAGGGAAATGGAGCCAAAAAAAAAAATGGGATAAGATGGGAATTGTGATGGATTCTATCTTAAGTAACATGTATTGTGTATTTTTAATATTGTGAAAGCAGAACTCCTTATGCTTCAGCAGATGGGTAAAGAGAATATTTGTGCTTTTATCATATATACATTAGTCAAGTAGAATCTGGTTAAAATTATTCATTGCTTTCCATTAAGATTTGTAACATTTTCATAAAATACTTTTACTTTTCTGTAATTTTTTATTCAGTATTCTTTTGAAAAATAATTTGTTCCTTTGACCTGCTGACATTTTCTATAATTCTTAATACTGAAATCTAATGCTTATTTATATAGTCTTGTTAAAATGGAAATGGTGAAAAGCATGGGTAGGCAGAAGCTATCCAAGCTTATTTGGGAGTCCAATCCAAGACTTGAGAAAATAGCTACAGTAAATGATATTTGGGTTATTCCAAAAATAATCTGATACCACTTAGTCCAATGATCAGGAACAAGTTTTGGAATGCAATTCTATTTATTTCACCATCTAGCATGGAACTACACAAAGTATAGTGCTTTTCTTATTCATGACTGATTTGAAAATTTTTATACAAACTGAAATGTTATATATGATTCAGCATATTACTCCTGGGTTTTCAAATGCCTCTCATTTTTATGTTTGAGGAGAGAATGCAATAACATCTGTGGCAATAAAATATGAAACCTTCATTCCAGATTTCAGACAAATAACTTGAGGGAGTTTTGAACATATAAAAGGCTCTTTGTAATAAATGATATTAATTCCTGAATCTAGTGAAGTTGATATGTAAGTTGAAATATATTACAAAATGGAGGTGCTAGATATGTTCACTAACTAACTAATGCAACAAGGAATCTCTTTGGACAATAAATGGTAGCGTGAAGCAAACCATGGTGAAATGCATATGTCTCCATCGTCTTACCATCCTCTCAAGGCATTGTGAATGAAAACACTTTATATAATCAACAAAATTTATTCCATTTCTTCCTCCTTGCCATGGCTTCCATGTTGCACTCAACTAGAATTTTACTTTGGCATATAGTTATAGGGAGGATGTGCTGGTCCAGTATAGAGGACTTAAACCAGCATGAACAAGGCTCATCCCAATAAGAAAGGATATATTTTATTGCTTACATTCTACAGTAATCTCATCTTAAGAAATGAAGTTTGCCTGAAATATTATTGGGGAAAACTTTTTTTTTTCATCTCATTGCACTGAGTCATTTTCCTAATCTGAAAAGTTGATTACTATTGATTGATTGTTGAAAAGTTAATTATTCACTATTCTTGTAATAGTTGCTAGAATCCATCATAGTCATATTAATAGCATATTAAACTGCTATTTTCAGATATGCAGAACAGATGTTGATGACTATGGAGCAATGGTAAGGAAATGACTTCGTCTGTACCTCTTTAGCTAGCATTCTATACTTATCTAGGATTAAAACCAGTAGCATGGCTGCAAAGCAGAATTGTCAATACAGCAAGTCTTTGTTCTTTGCATCACATAGCAAAATGTCCCAAGGTTTGGGCAAATGAAGAATTAACAGTAAGATTAAACATGTGAAGATGTGCTAGTAGAGAGCAGGTAGAAGGAATGGAATGGTAACCTGATCAGAATATGGGAAAGAAAACCAAATCCATAGCTGGAGGATAATTAACTACACAGACTGGTGGCTGACAACAAAAATTAACATTGTTATAAGATGGAAGTGGTTATTTTAAATACTGAAATTTAATTGTTTTGTTTTGTTTTTCCTCTGTGGTTTTGGAAGGTTTGGGGTAGTGGTTAAGGCATCAGGCTAGAAACTGGGAGACTATGAATTCTGGTCTGATCTTTGGCACAAAGCCAACTGGGTGACCTTGGGCCAGTCATTCTCTTTCAACCCTGGAAAGCAGGCAATAGAAAGCCACTTCTAAATCTTGCCCCCCCCAAAACCCCTGTAGAGTTGATTAACATAGAGGAGCAGTGGCTCAGTGGCTTAATGATGCTGGAAATGGTCTTTGCTCCAGTGGTTTGAGTCCTAGCATGCGTTGCCAGGGTGATTTCTGTCATTCACCTCAGCTTCTGCCCACTTGGCAATTCAAAAGCATATGCGAGTAGATAAATAGGTAGCACTTCAGTAGGGAGATGAACTGCCACTTTATGCAGATAGTTAGAATCTGCTTATGCTGGACCTTCATGGTTGTGACGCCTATTTGTCAGGAGACTTTGGTAGAATGAGAGGGCCTTGGATGACACTGCAGGAAAGCTGCTCTCATCATAGAGCTAGCTCAACCCATGTGGCACACCTTGGAAAGCAGGCAAGCATGAACCAAATAGAACCAACTGTCTTAGGCAGCCAAACTACTACCCTGTGTTAGCATTTAGCATTGGCTAATGTAATATGGCAATGCACTAAATAAATAAATAAAATAATAAGTTAGCTGTTAGCAATGTATGAATTGAGTCAGTTAGCTATACAGCATATGAAAAACTATACAAAGTCAGACCATACTTATAGTATGAAGTATTTTGTTTTTATATATGAGCATTGATACCAACCTTTTAAATTATTTCAGCAGATCTCTAAAGAAGAAATATCATATTTTCCTAGACTGATTTATCAAACAAAGTATATTTCTAAGTTTCATTTTTTGCCTTTATCTTCCAGTTACATTTTCAAGGATGACTTGAATAGAATTCTGGCAAGTTTTTGATTCTACTGACATTGTGAAAAACATAATGTAGTATGCAGTATACTTTCAAACATCTGGTGACCTTATATATAAATATAATTATTCAATTATGTGTTATCATATTTATGATCATAGAAATGGATACCATTGTCCAGGATTATATAAATCTGAAACATTTTTTCCCTCTGAGAATAAAATATCAGCTCATAAAATATATCTTAAGATCACAGGCCACTTTAATATGCTGATACAATGCTAAGAATGTGATTTCATAGCTGAAAGAGTGTCTTTGCAATATAGTTTGTCATTGATCATTATGTGAAGGAAACCTATTAAGCCTGTAAGATTTTCATAGAGCGAGTAAAAGCAAATATCTATAATTCTTACATCAAACTATTAATTTATATATATTTGAAGCTAATTATCCAATATTATATAAAATATTTGTTGCAGATTTATGGATTTAGATTACTTAAATCTAAATCCATAAAGAAATGGATTAAAAGAAGTGTAACCTTGGCATTCTGCTGAACAGCAGATGTAGCATGAAGAAGGTAATTTTTAGAAAATAATATTTCTATGTTTCACCTACAATAGAAGATGAAGCTGCTGGGTTGACTGTAAATTGCCAAGGCATTTTGGTTATTTTGGTAAACAAAAACAACTCCCAACCCAATGTTCCTCCCATCCCTAGATGTTGTTCCCAGAGTAATAACCCTTATGATTTCTATCTACTTCTGCTGTTCCAAATTTGGAAAAAAACTAGGTCACTTGGTTAACATGGTAGAGTAAATTATAGAAACGTGCAAACCCACTTATTAGTTGTGACTTCAGTTTCAAAAATGGAAGGGCTTGTTTCATTTCTTATTTATTCATTCAATATATAATCTATTCTACACAATTGAATTTTTATTATATATATATATATATATATATATATATATATATATATATATATCATATATAGGTCTTTGGTTGTTCGGGTTTTCTCACATGTAAAATTGGAAGTGTCTTGGCGACGTTTCAACGAAGTCCCATTCGTCATCTTCAGGCTGGTGCTTTCAGCAGAATTTGGGTAGTAATTTTATCATTCTTATTATTTTAATTATAATAAACTAAATCTTAAACTCTCAAGGGTAAACTGATGCTTTATGCATGTAAATAATTTTCTGGGGATATTCAAGTTATCTTTTAAATTTAGTAAAACACACGTGGTACTTTGTATGTTCATACTATAGATGGAAGGTATTTTTAAAGAAGAATATTAAAAGCAAATTTACACTTTGGTAACTGCATGAATTTACACTTTGGTAACTGATATATATATATATATATATATGTATATATATACATGTATATTTGTTTTCTGAGGTTTTCGCGGTATTTGTATATAGGTCTTTGGTTGTTCGGGTTTTCTCCCACGTAAAATTGGAAGTGTCTTGGCGACGTTTCGACGAAGTCCCATTCGTCATCTTCAGGCTGGTGCTTTCAGCTTCGTGCTTTGAGCAGCAATGTGTGATCTTAGCTGTTTATTCCTTTTAACTGCCAGTGGGGGTATGAACTGATTGGGTGGGAGCTTGGCTGGGTTCTGATTGGGTGGAGGTGTGTTCTGAATGGTTAGGGGCTTGGCTGTGCTCTGATTGGCTGGGGGAGTGTTCTGTTTGGTTGTGCTCAGGTTAGTCTGAGTTGCAGAGGGGTTTAAGATTTTGGGCTGCCTTGCTATTTTTTTGGCTTCGCGTTTGTGGTCGTGCCTCATTTTCATGGAGGGTGTCAGTTTGCTTCGTGTATGGATTGGAGGGCTTTAAAGTGGCTAATGATGCAGCTCTGGTCTGGCTTCTGGTTTGTGGTCGTGCCTCATCATCGGTGTGGCTTTGGGTTTGCTTTTTGCGTGGATGTGTGGTGGTGACATCCTGTGTGGTTTTTGTGAGTGTGGGTCTGGTATCATTTTTTGTATTAGGGAGTCGTTTGTCAATAAGGGCGGGTTTCCAAATGACTGGTAGGCGGGAGGTATCATCTCGCTTGTTCATGCTGTGTGGGCGTTTTTCTATCTCGATGGCTTCTCTGATTATTCTGTTATTAAAATGTTCACTTTTGGCAATGGTTCTGGTATTTTTAAAGTCAATTTCATGTCCTGTGGCTTTAAGGTGTTGGACCAGGGAAGATGTTGGTTCTAAACCCTTGAGAGTTTAAGATTTAGTTTATTATAATTAAAATAATAAGAATGATAAAATTACTACCCAAATTCTACTTGCCATTTTTTAGGATTTCATCTAGAATTATAAATGTTGTCTAGAGATATATTAAGCAACATGAACACAATTCTACTACTCTAGGAATCCAAATGCTTGCTGCTTTTTCAGGTATGACACAGGTTCATTCATTTTTCTTACTAGATCCCTAGGTTTCCAATACTTTTTTTTAAATGTTAGCACAATGAATAGATTTATAAAATGATAATGTCTTGTCTGGAAAATTTAACAGTGCAAAGCACAATAAGCAGATCAAATGTGGCAACGGAATGCTCGGAGGACAGGTCTTTCAACTGCTTGTCAGACCAATTTAAATCTTCATCAACAAACATTCATAGTACAATATGTACCAGTCCAAACATACACATTTCTGAAAACATGTCAAATAATATAACATACTGTTTCTAGATATATTTTAAAAGTGTAAAGGTTTCCTCTTTCCCATCATGACTGATTCAAGGAGGCGGTGCTTATCTCTGAGTCACCCTGTGTTGTCTGAAAGACAGTTCATCATCATGTGGCCAGCATGAAAATACAGAACACAATAATGTTCCCGCCAAAGAGGTATCTATTTATCTATTCACATGTGTATGTTTTTTTAATTGCTAGGTTGGCAGGAGCTGGGACATGTAATGGGACCTCACCCCATCATGCGGTGTTTGGATCTCAAAGTCAGGCTGTCGGCTTTCTAGGACTTAACTACTGAGCCATCATTTCGCTTCAAGATATCTTCCAAGTTGATCATATTTTTAGATGTGAACAATAAACCTCTCTCCTGATTTAGGTAAGATCTTTTCCCACATATCTATTTTATATAAGCTGAAAGGTAAATAGAAACGTAATCATTTATTTAATAATAAGCTAATGAAAATAAAATATTATTCATTCATATTATATGGAAATAAAAGGTACCACCAATCAAAGTAGGCATATTTATGATCTAATGGTATGTTGAATTATTCTTTTTTTCTCAACTATTCAGTTTCAATATAATTCAATATTATTTTCATTTTTTTACCAAAAGTGACGAAAGTATTGGTAAAAGATGTATGGTACATATAAATGTATCTTGCTAAAATTTAGGGTTTAAGTGGCCTATTTTTTATTACAAAATCTTATTTCTATCAACTTCTTTGTTTTTCTTATTTCACTGAAATTTTCCCCAACACATTATTTATTTTAGTCTATTTATATATCATATTTAAACATTTTTAAACATTCATTGCACTTATTCAGATAGACTTCAAGCAGTTGGAAAAGCATTGTGACAGAAAGTCATCCTCCAGAAAATAGCCACAACCTTGGTAACCCACAAGAATAAAATATGATTAAGAACACAAGAAAAAAATAAGACTCATTTTTAACTTTGCTTTTAAAAATTCAGTTATTATTATTACAAAAATAAATCTTATAGATTTAAAGGAACATAGAAAATATAATGATTAAAAAAAACAGCATCAGCACCTTTTCTACCTAATTTCTGTTTAAGAGATGTCTCTCTGACTTAGACAATTGTTTACCTAATTAAAATTAATAAGATAAAAAAGAAAAGCTATAAATAGTAAACATTAAAAATTTCAAAATAAAAGTGTTCATAAAAAATCCGAAAGATTATTTTGAAAAGGAAGAAAATATTTGAGAGACTGAAGGATAGATTCTATTCAAATGTTAATTCAAAGCGGGTACTATCTCTGTGATTATGAGTAGAGACATTTAGCCTGTTAGCAAAATAGAAAAATCAGCTCTCACCTCAATTATCGCACTATACAATGTAGTTGGTACTATTTTTCTTGCATAGGATATAAATTATTAACCAATCAAATAAACTGTGACAGTCCTAAAGTACTATTTCATTTGCCTGCCTATAATACCATATTAGGAGAGTGGATGGGTTTCTGGTTAATGAAAAGGAGAAACGGGGAACATTAATTATAAGATAAGCTGATCAAAGGTATCTGTAATGATAACTTCTAATTTCCCATCAACTCATACTGGCTCAAATATCCTTCTTTCTCAAATTCTATCAGTCTAAGTACTAGTGAAATGATATAGATAAATATTTTAAGTATTTATAATATACACCATAATGAGACTTGGACTATAAAAATTTCCTTTATCTCCAAAGCTTGTATATATATAAAACAGTATGAAAAAAAGCTTGAGCTATTAATATTTAAGGTTTCCAGTGATACCATTAAATATAAATTTGAAAATACTGTTTCAAGAATGAAAGGATTAATACTTTGTGGCTTCTTGTCTACAAAATCAGGCTGTAGATAGAACTTCCAGGAATACACCATTTTTAGAACCAGGAAGATAATACTGGGTAGAAATGCCAAAACTACCAGCACTATGATGGAATGATAAATGATGTCAATGACATAATTATCTGCCATGGATAATTCTGTTATTGAAAATATACAATAGAGGCATATAATCATTTCTGCTTTGCTCTCCACTCTGTTATGGAACTATAAATAATAAGTAGAATAGAATAGAATAGAATTCTTTATTGGCCAAGTGTGGCTGGGCACACAAGGGATGTATCTCCGGTGCATAAGCTCTCAGTGTACATAAAAGCAATAAAAGTTATCTTATCTTATCTATCTTATTTTATGATCATAATTAACATAAAATACATTCATCATAAATCATAAGATGTAACACAGTGATAATCATTGGATACTAGCTAAGCAAACAACATAAATCATACAAGGATACTAAATAAAACAATATAAATTGTAAGATATAAGCAACAAAGTTATAGTCAAAAGAAAATAAGGATAGGTAATAGAAAAGATGAGGAGAATAATAGTAATATAGCTTTACTAAGTAGTTTGACATGTATAGGAATTAGTTGTTTAACAAAGTGACAGCATAGGGGAAAAAAAACTTTACTTGTGTCTGGTTGTTTTGGCATGTAATGCCCTTTAGCATCATCTTGAGGGAAGAAGTTGAAACAGTTTATGTCCAGGATGTGAAGGGTTTGTAGATATTTTCACAGCCCTCTTTCTTGCTCATGCAGTATACAGATCCTCAATGAGAGGCAGGCTGGTAGCAATTTTTTTTCTGCAGTTCTAACTATTCATTGAAGTCTATGAATTCTATGTAGAGTTAGAACTTGTATTTGTATGTTTGTTTTTTGGAATATTTCCCATTATGAATCTACTTTATGAATAGCAATTGTTTCAGCAGTTCATTTGTACTATTAAGGTAATCCTGAAGGCACAGATAAACCTCCAAGTGACCTCAATGACTCTCAGAAAGGGTGCTAATGACCAGATGACTGCAAGGATATAAATTCTTCCATCTTCCACCATTCACCATTCAGTCAAAACTGAAGCGACTGAGAAGCCAAACATCTTTGTGGAAAAACAAAGTCCAGTTCCCTTTGAAAAAGCACTTTTGGGACATTTGAACAGCAATAAAAAAATCACAAAGAAACAAAAAGTTTAGGGGCTTTAATATGTTTCTGTGGTTGACGTAGCTAGTTACATTTTAGATCACATTTAATCTACTACTCAGAAAATTAGCATATATGACAACAGAGCTTGTTCTGAAATGCTAATTGTAGTTTTCTGTGGTTTAGTTAAGAAAAATATTATTAAGCCTGAAAGGATACTGTAGTGAATTTGAAGAAAAGGAAAGTGTTGTAATGATTGTATAAAACAATGTGTTCACAGTTTTAAAATGCTAAAAAAATGAGTGTCATAAAAAGAACTAACAATTGCTTTCTTGTTTTATTGACTTTAAAAAAGTAATTATTTTAAACACCTAACAGTACTAATTTATAAGTGTCTCTCTGTGGGAGCTGGGCAGTTTGCAAATATGTTAAATAAATAAATAAATAAATAAATAATCTTGCTTTAAGTATTTTCCCACTGCCCAGGGATGACTTCCTTGCATTTGGGACAATCTGTATTATGCCCGAAGGCTACGATCTCTTTCTAAACCCTAATTTTATTCTGCCATAGGGTAAATATATTAAATTAGTTGCTTGCTGAAGGAAAAGCAGGTGATTCTATGTAGAGAAATTATTTTTGATAAACATATCTGTAATCTGTAATTATTAATAAATGGATGCTCTTTAGCTTTCCTTGAAATAAATTTTGAGTTGTTCTAATCTGTTTTGCCTTGTGATTTCTCAATAATCCTGAAATCTGGTCTGAAGCAATATGTTTTGGGGACAAAAGGGGAGCAGCAAGGATTTACAGTATTAGAAAAGTTTGCAGATCCTGAAAAATTCCTGTTGGATTGAAAGAAATATATTGTTACTAGTTAATAAATAAATAAAACAGTTTAGAGATTTAATTTGTTAAAAATTGACAAAATAAAATGAAATTAGATATCTCATTTTATTTTGTTAATTAAGGTATTGTGTATATACTGGAAAATATCTGTTTTAATGCTGTAGCATACTTATTCTGACTCTTCCTCAAGAAAAAGTAGGAGATTCTTGGTCCTATTAACTACCTGAGCCACAAGAGTTTGGAAGATAATCATCAATCAATCAATATTCAGATCAGAAAGGACTGGGAACTTGAGAATTACTTGGAAGAGTGGCCTCTAGCTAAAATGTCAGAAGCTTGTGCAGCACACATTTCAAAAAGAGGTAATTTCAGTCCTTACTTAATTATATTAGCAGCACAAAAGGATGTTCAGAAAAAACAGTTTTGAAAAGACATAGAAACAAGATAGGTACAGCTTTTTGACCTGTGTGCACAAAATGTTGAAAACTTACACTATTCAAGTGTTTGCTGATACTGAAACATGATGGGAAAATAATAACTTTGAAATGGATATATAGACAAGCTGCATCTTTTCTTGGGATCAACTGTGCTGCATAGCCAGCAGTATCCATAAGAAACATGGTCAAACAAAGCAAGATGATGCATGAAACATCAGAACGGAAGTCCTATCCCTTTTGTATTTGAGTTATCTCCGTTATTATGTCTGCTTTGATACCTACTGCCTCCTGCTCACTGTGTATAGCACTATTCACAGCCTTCATAATTGTCTTAGAATTTTTTCTGGAATGTAACTCTAAGACACCACTAACATATTTCATATGTATCTATGGCACCCAAAATTCTTCTTGGACTATGGTGAAATGGAGTCAGAAGTATTTTATGTTGAACACAATCTGATACATATTGTGATGGGATAATTGACAATAAGATCTATATCTCATAGCATTTTCTACAGGAATGAAGCATTTGGGGACCTATGAGCTCTCAATTTTCCTTCCCCATAATCTATTTACCTCTCCTAATGTGCAATAATCCACTTTTCCATAATTGATCAGAATTTATTTGCCCATGATCACTCATTTTAAAACAAGTTAATATGTTTTAAACATGTAAAATATGCAGGCTACAAACATCCCAGCACAACTTGGGAATAAAATGAATATGCCTTCTTGAAGCCAGGCATATTTCAAAATCTGAGAATTGGATCACTGCTTTCAGAATAAATTGATGATAAAGTGAAACCATTGTGTGAAGTTGAATGTTCAGCAAGATATTTTGATTTATTTATTTTTTTAATGTCTGAAGACTGGTAGAAGGATCTCTTCTTCAGTTTTGAAAAATGTGCTTGACCTTGACTACAAAATAAATCTAGAAGAAAAATATGCAGGAATATTAACTTTTGCTTTTGTAAAACTGTGGATTTTTTCAAGGTATCATAAATTAAGTTAATGCAATTTTATAAGCAATGTCTAGGGCTATAATAAATAGTAGATCTCAAAAATACTGATATTTCATAGCTATAAAATGATTAAAATGTTGAAATGTTGAATTTGAAAATTGTTGGCAGCACATGTTGGAAAAATGTTTTAATTTAGGGAGGGAATTGCATATTTCTTCCTTCTCGAACAAGTTTTGGTTGCTGGTCAGCTTGGCTGTCATTTGTACTTATGATCATAATAATGCATTTAAAATTTCTCTTGAGCTGCAGTCAACTCCTGATGACTACATCAATTGATTCAAGTTATTTTGGCAACAATACAGATGTGGTTTGCCATTGCCTTTTTTCAGAATCTATTTTAAATTTCCCATTTAGTCTGTAGGTCTGGAATTTCTTAGTGGTCTCCAAATGCTAACCTTTGCTTAGCTTTTTGAGATCAGCTTAAAATTGGCTAGTTGCTGCCATCTGCTTGCAATGCTATATTCATGTCTAGAATTAAATCTCACCGAATTTTGTTGAGATTGTTTTTGGTTAGACAGAAGTAAAATTGCAGTTTTAACTATATGTGATTTAAAAACAGATCAAGATTAAAATAATATGAACCAGATAAATATTTGGGCACTATCTTAATTTCCAAATGTCAAATATGTCTTTATGTATAGATTTAGTAATTTCAAACTGCATTGATTAAATACACAATTTATGTGGTTGAATATCCATGATTCTGTTTCTGGGTATATTTCTGTGCAATAATGATATAGAATCTCAGTTTGATTTTTTTTCTAGGTTTCACTTTGTATTCAAAATATAAAGTTATTTCATTAAATATACTAGCCATACCAAATGCATACATTCCTTAACTTATTTTGGACTAATGTATTGGAATTAAATCTCCACTAGAACTAAACAATTCTCAAATAGGATCTGATCAGGACAGAATGAAACAATTGCTTCATGTCATCTTACTTCTCTGCTCCTGTGGATTCATACCAATATAGTATTTTCCTTTTAGCAACTACATCACATTGCTGGTTCATGTTTAATTAGTGATCAGCAAGGATACCTACTTGTCTAGGTACTATTACCAAACCATCCTATACTTGTCCCCTGTAATTGCAGATGCAAAATTTTACATTTCTTACATTTTCCCCTGTAATATTCCATGCTATTCATTTCAATGTATTGTCAGATTTGTCTAGTAATGTCTACTAGGATTCCCAACATTTAAAAATGTTATCTTCAATGACCCATCATCATAGTATCCCTGCATCAGCCCAACTGGCAAAAACATGATACCAGTGATAAGGATGGTTCTATTCTTTGCCAAAGATAATCACTCTTGTTTCTTCCAGATGACCTCTAAAGATGAAACAACAACAACAACAACAACAACAACAACAATAATAATAATAATAATAATAATAATAATAATAATAATAATAATAAAGTTGGAAGGGACCTTGGAGATCATCTAGTCCAACCCCCTGCTCAGGCGGAAACCCTATACCATTTTGGACAAATGGCTCTCCAGTACCCTTTTAAAAACTTCCAGTGTTGGAGCATTCACCACTTCTGGAGGCAGGTTGTTCCACTGGTTAATTGTTCTAACTGTCAGGAAGTTTCTCCTTAGTTCCAGGTTGCTTCTCTCCTTGATTAGTTTCCATCCATTGCTTCTTGTCCTGCCTTCAGGAGCTTTGGAAAATAGCTTGACTCCCTCTTTGTGGCAGCCCCTGAGATATTGGAATAGTGCTATCATGTCCCCCCTTGTCCTTCTCTTTGTTAAACTAGACATACCCAATTCCAGCAACCGTTCCTTATATGTTTTAGCTTCCAGTCCCCAAATCATCTTTATTGCTCTTCTCTGTACTCTTTCTAGAGTCTTTTTTACATCATGGTGACCAAAACTGGATGCAGTATTCCAAGTGTGGCCTTACCAAGGCATTGTAAAGTGGTATTAATACTTCATGTGATCTTGATTCTATCCCTCTGTTAATGCAGCTCAGCACTGTGTTGGCTTTTTTGGCAGCTGAAGCACACTGCTGGCTCATATTTAAGTGATTGTCCACTAGGACTCTGAGATCCCTCTCACAGTTACTACTATTGAGCAAGGTACCCCCCATACTATACCTGTACATTTGGTTTTTCTTGCCTAAATGTAGAACCTTACTTTTTTCACCACTGAATTTCATTTTGTTAGATAGCTCCCAGTGTTCAAGTCTGTCCAGATCCTCCTGTATCTTAAGCCTATCTTTTGGAGTATTGGCTATTCTTGCCAGCTTGGTGTCTGCAAATTTGATGAGTTCCCCATCTATCCCCTCGTCCAAATCATTGTTGAAGATGTTGAAGAGCATTGGGCCCAGAACAGAGCCCTGGAGCACCCCACTACACACTTCCCTCAATGTAGATGCGATTCCATTGAGAACCACACGCTGAGTACGACCAGTCAGCCAGCTACGAAATCCAGTGGTGGTGCTGTCTAACCCACATTTTTCTATCTTATTGACTAGTAGGTTGTGATCTACTTTATCAAATACCTTACTGAAGTCCAGGTAAATTATATCCACAGCATTCCTCTGATCCACTAATTTTGTCACTTGGTCGAGGAATGCAATAAGATGCACAATAAAAAATGCAATAAAATGCACAATCAATCACTCAGTCAGTAATGGTTTCTACTGTAATGTAGAATTTGTTTTGTTAAACTGCTGTTTTGTAAACTGCTTGCTCACCGTTATTTGCTGCCTTTCAATAAAGTAATTTTATCAATCAATATATACTTCACACAGGTCCAGATTCAAACAGATTACATTATAATATATACATTATACATTACATTATAACACAATTTGATATGAGGTACTTATTATAGGTTATTAATTGTGGGAAACACATGTAATGATTTGGGGGCAGAGAATCCTCAGTATAATGACATTTATGTAGAAAAATTGCTGATATAGCCCCTAGAGAAGAGTGACTATGCTAGATTTTGCTATTTTATTTTTTGTTGGTTTTTTTTAAAAGAAGTATACACTGCCTATTAACATTTGAATGCAGCACACCTATAGATTTACCAAATTTGTGAACAGATTTTACACATTGCAAAATAGAAAAAACTGAAAGAGGTTAATCTAACATACATTAACAAAGATAAAACTGAGTAGAATAAAGAACACCAAGTCTTGCACAATGCTATTTTGATAAGGATTAAGCAGTGTGATCCTTTATATACTGAATAATTACTTACGCTGATGTCAGATATTCTTTTTTCTGAAAAATAGAAGTCTTAGATCAACTGATGTATTTACTTGCAACAATCCCAGCAGATCGTGTAGGTACAGTTCTAGAGTGAGGCCATAGTGAATTCTAAAGTAAATAAATGTCAGCAAAAAATGGTTCCAATATTTTGCAAGGACATTTATCCATAGCTAATTTATATCCAGCCAATCTGAATATAGCCCTCTCTCTTTCTCAAATATTTTACTATTTCAGAACTGCTGTAATTTCATTAAGAAGTTCCAAATGTAAAGATTGTTCCACCTCTTTGTGCTTTTCTTTACTGAGAGTAGTTATCTTGGTTTGCAAATCAGGCAAAGTCAAAATCAAAATTTTCTTTAGACTCTAAGTTAGTGGTTCTCAACCTTTTTAATGCCGCGATCCCCAACCAGTCGTAAGTCGAGGACTACTCAACCAGTTGTAAGTCGAGGACTACTCAATTGGTACAGCACCGTTTGCAGAATGGGACTTTTGGTGGGCTCAGCAGGGCAGAGACAGCCTAGACAATTCCTAGACAAAGCCAATGGAATTAGACTCTGTTCAAGAGAGTCTATTCTATTGGCTTTCAAAAGCCAATAGAATAAAAGGGAATAGCACAGCTAAGGAAAGGGAAAAAAATGGCGGACTGCATTGTTTGGCGACCCCCGTGAACTGGTCATTCAACCCCAAATGGGGTCCCGACCCACAGGTTGAGAACCACTGCTCTAAGTGAATGCAAACAACACTAAGGCTTGTTAAACAAATTATGGTTAAACTAACTTTGGCTTTGTGCAATGAGTCAATCCAGAGTCTTTCTGAATAGCAGTTGCTCTTCATTTATTCTAAAACATAATAGCTTAAGTTTATTATTTCAACAAAGTGTTGCCAAGATACAACTCATTTCTTCATAAGTTTATTAATATGTACTTCTATAGCATGAAATCAATTAGTTTCTTTGAATGGCTTTCAGAAAACCCTATATAATCATTAATTAGATATATAATTATATATTTGATCTATTCTTTTTCCTTATGTGATATTATTTTGATCATAAACTACCAAAGCCTCTTGGCTACTTTGTTCATTAAGAATTAAGTCTGAAAGTTAGTTTTTTCTTTATCTGTACCAGGAATTCATATTACTTCTGATACAAAACCATATTTCTTAATTTTGTAAGTATTTAATATACATATACTGTAGAAACAATTAAGCAAAACACGAAGGCCAACAAAGCACAATATAGTTTAAGAACTTCAGATTCACCAATGCACTTTCTTAGTCTGAATGTTAAGGTTACATTATCTCTAAATAATGTATCTTATCAAATTGATTTTCTGCTAGGGCTATGATTGGCATTTCATCTTAAGCTGGGCAAAGGTCCTCCTTGTCTAGCTTTCATTACTCTTCAGGCAGAAGCTGTGAGATTCATCCAGCAAAACATGTTAATATATCTCTAGAGATGTATAGAGATGGCCTTGAAGAATTTAACAGTCTTTAGGTAATCACCCACCTAGTCCTGGATGGGAAGAGGGACTGAGAAAGAAAATTGTGATTGTCATACTTTGATTCTGTTTGATATGAAACAGAGTAGACAATCTCTTTCAGCCTTTCAAAATTCTGCTGTTAGTAGTCATTTTCAAAACAATCAATAGGTGCTTACTGTTCTGCCTCCCCCCCAAAAAATAATAATCTTTATTTATGCATTGAAAAAGATATTAGAAAATAAATTAAAGCATGCTGACTTAAATTCCCTATATATACATATATAGGTTCTTCATTTAAAAATAGAGAACGTACTAGAAAATTTACCTTACAACATCAATCCTCCTTCAAATAAATATTATTAATCAGAGTTATGAGAGACTTGCTCTTTGGATTTATTATTTAAAATCTAGGTTGCCAGATATATGGTACAAAGATATCAAAGAGGGATAAAAAGTCATACTTTCTTCATCCTAACATACTACAAGTCATTCACAAAACAATCAATTCCACTTATTTTTAATGTCTAATTCTGAGCAAAAAGGATCTAGGATCCTTTTGCTTCATCTAAGATCTTCTAATCTCCACCACCTTTGCTACAGTTTTCTGCTAAAAAAAAAGTAGATTAGAAACAGGGCAGAATACCCATTTTGCTGGTGGTAGAATATTAAAGAGAACCCCATCTACTTTACTTTTTCACAAGATCAAATGAATCATGACTTTACCTTAGTAAACTATCAATTCAGTCTAAGTACAAAGGAATATGAGCATTTTATGCATTGCCCCCCAGAGCGGAATGATAAAAGTCTGCAAGCACAATAGGAATTTTTGTATTCACACTTTTCTCTAGATGGATGAGCAATTGCCACCTTAATCTTGATGTAATGATTGTAAGAGGATCTGAAACCTGAGTGGGCAAATCTCTATGAGGGTTACATACTTTTCCTTCCTCAATCAGGCTCTTAATAATAATAAGAATTTGCTATTTTATATTCTTTTGGTTTATATTTTATATATATTTAATGAATGTACTCCCATACAAACTTCTCATTTCCTAGAAATTTTATAAACAAATCAGAGGATAATTGCTATTATGATAATTGCCCAACAAATAATCTAAAGTAAAAAAAAAAGAAGTAGAATGATTCCTTTCATTGATGACTGTGTTATTGCATTTCATAGGATCATAGGAAGCTATTTTATATTAAATTAAATCTTTTTCCATCCACCAATACTGTCAATCATATCTGGTGGCAGTAGCATTTTACTTTCAAGTAGGAGTTCTACAGATCTATATATATCTGATTTGTATGACAAAAGAAAAGATCAAGAGTTAAATATATTTTTTCCAAGATGCAAAGGAACAAGGAGGATTGAGATTACCTGATTTGAAACTATGTATATTTTGTAGTCATCTGTTTCGTTTGAGTGAAAGAGTGGGTGCTACTGGAAAAAAAAATAGAATTAACAAAATCTTCCTTCATGCTTCAGCCTTTAAAAATTCCTGAATCTATTGAAATGAGTAAGCTTGAAACATTCCATCAAAGAGCATAAAAACATTAATATTGCAGCAGGGGAGCATTCAAAAAGAAGGCCAAAATGAAAGAAGAAGAACATTGAAAATTTGCTTGCAGATGTGCTTTGTCACAATTTGAAATCACAGTTATGGAAGTGTTGTGGCAGAACAGAATATGCACACACCCTCACTCAAATGGTCTGTCCATTATCTGCTCTCAGTGTGTATGTGTATATTTGAAGGTATAATCTCTGAACTGCTAAAACTCCAACCACCTGTAACATGTGAATCAAATATCTTCTCTCTTTCCAGTTGGACTCATCTATAAATAGATATGTTTGAATCCAAGAGAGTTGTTTTTCTGCCTGGCTGTCATAGATTTAACCAGGATGTAAACACAGAAGTAATGAAAACCAAATTTTTCATACTATATCTACTGTAAGCATCAAATTCTGGAAATAGTAGAGACACTTTCATATCTGTTTTATTCTGTATTTTAAAGTTTTATCAGATCAAAGAAAGAGAGATAAAAATAGTACTAGAATGATAAGGAAAAAGAAATTAGGTGACAAAGCAGAAATGTAAAACCATGTGGATGCCTCAATTTGGGCTGAATCCATTATCTCCTTTGGGTTCATTCACATTAACTTCAGCTTCCAATTAATAGATACTACGGTGTACCTTAGCAGTACCGTAACATGTACCAAAAGAATCCCCACCTCTTGTTTCATGATTTTAGTAATAAATCTAATCATCCTTAATAGGGAATAACCCCCCCCATTGCTGAAATCCTCTATATATTATAAGAGGTAACTTACCCTTCTGAGATTCGAACCTGGGCTGTGTGCATTTTAGGGAGCTGTATTAATCTCTAGGCCACAGGCTCTTTCTCACTTTGTCAGCTGTATCAGGGAGGGAAGAGACAGATATATTATAGAGTTTGCTTTTACACAAAGTGTAAAATGCAATTTTACAAGATTAACTATAGTTTGTTTTTTTTAAAAATAGACATTTGGGTAACTGAGAATAAGATCCCTTGTGGCTTATTCCTGTGTAATTATATACGGATTGTTTTGTTGCAAGCATACCAGACAATTGAAGAAGAAAAATGGATATTGGAAAAATATCTTAGAGACAGTAAAGAAGATGCGCTGAAGCTAGTATATGCTGTATGAAGGTTTACTGAATACTGGAGTGACCAAACAGACTTACAAAACAGATCAGATGAAGAATAGAAAGGAGACATGACAAGGCAAAGTATTACATGGTCAGTACTTAAAAATAATAGTAGGCAAAACAGATTTAAAAAAAGACCTGGCAATAGCTTAGAATGGGAAAGTTGAAGAAAGAGATAAAGGGCTAATTCTGGCTGCACAAGACAATGCCTTAAGAACAATACATACAAAGCTAGAATTGAGAAAGAAGCAGAAGGCAGCAAATGGACCACCCAGTTATCTGCTGCTAGAAGATCACACAGCCTGACTACAAACAGTGGCATGATAAGGTAGTAATAATGATGGATTGGAAGAATTGCAGAGATTGGTATTTCTTGCAAGCAAGAACTGGTGAAACTATAAAATAAAATAATGGAAAATGAAGATGCTACAGAGCTACAGAATTTAAGCAGGCAAACCACATAACATTCAAGACTTAAAAATTGTTGATGAGAAAGATAAAAAAAGTCTGGATAGTGGATGTGGCAATACCTGGAGACAATAGAAGAAAACAGAAAGAACTGAAGAAGGTAACAAGCTACAAAGACCTGCAAACAGAAGTAGTACAACTGTGACAAAAAAACAACAACCAAAAGTAGTATCATTAGTATTACATGCCTTAGATGCAATCACAAAACAACTGGATCGACTTCCGGTGGATTAGCGCTGGCGATGGTGGCTACTTTGTAGCCATCCTCCTGAGAAAGCGTTAGAACCGCAGAGAACAGCAGGCATCAGCTGTTCCGCGGCTCAAAACCTCCTTCCCGGGCAAAGGGAGGGAGGGGAGTATCACCTGAATAGAGGTAGAGCCTCTGAGACCCCCAAGTAAGTTTTCTTTTGGGGGTGAAAAGAGTGCTCCCACGGAGTTCAGGTTGTCTCCGCTTCTCAGCTGTCTTTGTCCCTTGGGGACAAAGCAAGACGCCACTCCCACCTCTGCGCTTAAAGAAATCGGGTGAGTTATTTTAAAAGCGGACAGAGCTGGATAAAGGATTTTTTTTTTTATCTTATTTGGACTTTAAGCTTAAAGATTGATTTTTACTTCCCTTTTTTTCTTTTTTCTTTTATCGAGAGGGAAAGTAAAATGGCGATTGGAAAGTTTTTTTTTTTTTTTTTGAAGGGAGCGGAATGGAACAGAATGGATTAGATCTTTTTAAAGGTTTTTTCAAGCTGGATTTGTGTTTTAGGAAGATTATTTTCCCTCTCTATCAAACTCTTTTTTGTTATTTCTTTAAGGGATTTTTTTTTTGTATTTTTTCTATTTTTCTTTTTAAGAAGGAAGAAAGAAGAAACAAAACTTTTCTTTTTGAAAATGGCTTCAAGGCAGCAAGTAACATCTACAGTACCTAAGGTGGCTTCTTCTCCTGCGATTTTACCAGCACAACAACCTAAAGCTACACCACCACCTTCCCCTCCTCTGCCATCAGTAACGGTAAAAGATATGCAAAATATAATGGGAAATGCTATATCTCAAATTAGAGGGGAAGTGAAAGAGCTTTTAGTAGAGAATAATATTATTTTGAGGCAAGACATAGTTGTGGCTCTAAAAGGACTTGCTTCTGTGGTTGAGAAGCTGGATTCTTGAGTGGAAGAAGTGGCAGATAAGGTGGAGGTTTTGGAAAAAAAGATGGAAATTTCACAAGATAATATTGTTATGTCTCAATATAGAGAAATGGAGTTTGCTTTAAGAATCAGGGGGCTGAGAGAAGACATGCAACAAGATCTGAGAGAGATTGTAGCAAATGATTTTGCTGTGATTCTGGACAGAGAAAAGGAGGCAATATCTAGGGAAACTGAAAAAATATTTAGAGTTAACTCCTGGGTTGCAAAGCAAAGAAATCTGCCAAGAGATGTGGTAATTTATTTTGGGAAAAGATATCTACGTAATGAAATTATACAAGCTTTTTATAACAAGAGGTTTCAGATTGCTGCACAAGATGTTATAATTCTAAAGGAGATTCCATCTAAAATTTTAAGAAGAAGAGAAGAGCTTGCCTTCTTAGCTGATGAACTTAAAAAAAAGTTGATGCCATTCAGATGGGAGATTCCAATTGGCATAGTGGTGAGTCATGCGGGGACACGTTACAGACTTAATACTGTTTCTAAAGCAAAGGAGTTTTATATGTCAGTCCTGGGAGCACGCTCATCACCACCTATGATGATGAAAGTTTTGGATGGCAAGGAGGCAGAACAGCAGTCTGAAGAAGTAGTATTGATGGAAGTTGGAAAACTACAGGCTGAGTGGTTGCAACAAGCAGGGATGAAAGAGCAAAGAATGACCCGGGCAGCCCACAGACGTAAGGACTGGGAGTTGCGAGACTATTGGCGTGAACATAATTTGGAGGAGAGAGACTTCACCTTCTTCTCGGACAGACATCAATCTTTTTCAAGAATTGATTTTTTTTTATTACAACGGACTTATATTTTAGGGTAAAGAATGCTAAGATATTTCCTAGAACACTGACAGATCATAGTCCAGTCTGGATGGAATTGGTTAATGAAAAAGAGGAGAGGAGATCCTGGAGGATGAATGAAAATTTATTTAGACAAGAAAAGAATGTTCAGAAATTAAAGGAGCAATTAAAGGAATATTTTGCTTTAAATATGTATAAGGAAACTTCAATGCCAATGGTTTGGGATGCAGGTAAAGCTTACATGTGGGGGGTCTTGATACAAATGAACAAGGTTTATACAGAAACGTAAGGAGTTGGAAGAGGAGATTAAACTAAAAGAAAAAGCTTTAATTTTGAATCCTACAGATGAGAAGATTAAAGAATCTATAAAATTGTTTAAATCACAATTTAACATGTTGATGGCTGATCAAACTGCAACCAACTTATTGTACATGAAACATAATACATTTTGCAATGCTAATAAACCAGGGAGATGGTTGGCTTATCAATTGCGAAAGAAGCAGATGTTGAGAACTATAGATAAAATAAATTATAATGGTAAATTGGTATATCAGAAGGAGCTGATTAAGAAATCTTTTTTAGATTACTATAAAAAAATTATATATGGGAACGAAAGTTCAGGCTTCGGATATAGATAAATACATACAAGATGCTCACTTCCCTAAATTAACAGAAGATTAGAAACAAGAAATTAATGGTTTGATTACCATCGAGGAAATTGAGATAGTAATTAAAGAATTAAAATTAGGTAAAGCACCAGGTACTGATGGATTGATGTCTATTTATTATAAAACCTCGGTAGAAGAGTTGAAACAACCTTTAAGGGAACTTTTTAACAATATATTACAGGGTTCAGAGACCCCCTTGTCATGGGGCAGAGCTTTCATATCTTTGATTCCAAAAGGAGATCAAGATCTCACTTTACCAAAGAATTATAGACCCATATCTCTTTTGAATATAGATTATAAGATTTTTTGGAAAATTCTAGCTAATAGACTTATGAGGGTGTTAAATCAATTAATACATATGGATCAAACGGGTTTTATAACTGGAAGGTATATGAAGAATAATGTTAGACAAATTATTAATTTAATAGAATATTTGGATAAAAACAACCAAGTTTCTGCAGGATTGATATTTTTAGATGCGGAAAAAACTTTTGATCAGTTAAATTGGCAATTTATGTTAAGATTAATTGAGGAAATGAATTTTGGAGAAAAAATTTTACAAGCTCTTCGTGTTATTTATCAAAAACAAACGGCACAACTTATAGTTAATGGAGGTTTGTCAGAGGTGCTTTCAATTGAGAAGGGGACTAGACAGGGTTGTCCACTGTCACCATTGCTGTTTGTTTTAATTTTGGAAATTTTGCTGATTAAAATTCGGGAATCACAGAAAATAAAAGGAATAGAAGTCAATAAAAAAGAATATAAATTAAGGGCTTTTGCAGATGATTTGGTTGTTACTTTATCCCAACCAACTCATTCTGTAATGGAGTTGTTACAACTGATATATCAGTATGGACAAGTTTCGGGTTTTAAAATTAATAATAATAAGACTAAAATATTGCTTAAAAACATGACCAATTTGGATAAGGAGACTTTAGTTAGGTTAACAGACTTTGAGGTTGTTAATAAGGTAAAATATTTGGGGGTTACTTTATCTGCCTCCAATGCAAAATTGTATAAAAATAATTATGAAAGGCTGTGGATTAAAATACAAAAGGATTTGGAAAATTGGAAGCAGCTGCAATTATCCCTACTGGGGAGAATTGCAGCGATTAAAATGAATGTTTTGCCAAAGTTTCTCTTTTTATTTCAAATGATACCTATTTTAAAGAATGAGGTCAACTTAAATGAATGGCAGAAAGGTATCAATAAATTTATCTGGGCAGGGAAAAAACCAAGAGTAAAACTTAAAATTACACAAGATATTCATGAGAGAGGTGGACTCAAGGTACCGAACCTGAAATTGTATTATGATGCTGTGGTGTTAACATTAATTAGTGATTGGGTTAACTTAACAAATGTAGATGTACTCCTTCTGGAGGGATGGGATTTACTTTTTGGATGGCATGCCTATTTAATTTTTAATAAAAAGGTTGATAGGGTTTTTAAGTCTCATATTTTAAGAACTTCTTTACTTTGGGTTTGGAAGAAATATTATAGAAGTGATTCTAGAATTCCATTATGGGCTATCCCATGGCATGTGATAGAAGGGATAAGGAGAGGAGTTAAGATGGATAGTATCTCTTATACACAATTACTTAGATGGGATGGTAAAAATTGGCAATTAAAATCTATGGAAGATTTAATACAAGAAAACATCATTTATTCATGGTTTCAGTATAGAAAATTATTGGAAAGGTGGAAGATAGATTGCAAGGTGGGTGTGCTCAGAGAGGATGAGAATTTGTTAAAACAAATAAAAGATCAAAGACGAACCCATATTAAAAGAATTTATGGGGTGTTAGTGGAATTGGATTCAGAAGCAGAACTAGTTAAAGATTGTATGGTTAAATGGGCACAAAATTTTGATGAATTGGTTCCATTAGATACTTGGGAGATTATTTGGGTGAGGAATGTCAAATTTACACAAGCCCAAAATTTACGGGAAAACTTTTATAAAATGTTTTACAGATGGCACCTTGATCCACAAAAAATGTCTCGTACGTATTCAAACTTGCAGCCTAAATGTTGGAGATGTGGTTGCTTGGACGCCACTTATTATCATATTTGGTGGTTATGCAAAAACATAAAAGCTTTTTGGATTAAGATATGGTGGAATATTCAAAGAATTTTTAAAAGAAGGATAAAATTTACTCCACAATTGTTTTTGTTGGGTGTTGTTTCCGATTGTGACAATAAAGAAACTATATTAATGTTAAATCTAATTACAGTGGCTAGGTTGTTTGTAGGGCAATGTTGGAAGAAGGAATCTTTGCCTACTTTGCAAGAATGGTTGCTTAAAGTTTCTCATTTAGTGGAAATGGCAAAGATTTCGGCTTTCTTGAAAGATCAATCGCAAGAGAAGTACCTTTTGGTATGGAAAAGATGGATAAATTTTATACAAGTATGATATAAAAAAATATTATTTAGCTTTTGAATAATTTATATTTAAAGTTTAAGATATTTCTTAGATATTTTTTCTTTTCTTTTTCTATTTTTTTTCTTTCTTCTTCTTTTTCTTGTTTCTTTTCTTTTTCTCTTTCTGTTTTTTAAATATTAGTGTTAAAGTATTTTATGATTTGTTTAATTATTGCAACCAAATTTGTATATGGTTTATTTGTGTTTAAAAATTTTTTCTTTTAAATTTTAATTAAGCCTGTATTCAGCTCTGGGAAGGTTGGGGGAGGGTTGGGATGGGTTGGGAGGGTCTGGGGAAGGGAACTTTTTTGTAAAATTTTAAAAATTTTCAATAAAAAAACAACAACTGGATCATCACTTGAACATAGTTTTGTATTGACAAAATCACCATCAGTCAATTTGCAAAACCCAGCATTACTTAGAACAGCTTACATTCTGCAACAATAAAAGTATTGTTCAAACAAGCTGTTCAAACAAGAGCCTACCTGCCTACCCTAGGTCCTGGGAGGGTGGATAAAAATGCCAAGTCCAGTCTAAACATCTGGCTGGCTGTGTGATAAACCATAATAATAGCAACAATTATTTCTTTTTACTCTAGAAAGAACACTCAGCTGATTGATTGAATGAATAGCTGCATCAGTTAACAGATGTGATGATAATTTTTGCACATTTGGATGATGATGAACACTATGAAACATATTAATAGGAGTTTGATTGAAGAAAACATTATTAGCTTTAATGACAATGGGAAATTATATCTGAGACTACATATGATACATGGCAAATTTGTGCCCATTTACACATCCTGAAAGTAAATGTGCTAATATATCCTGATATGTAATAATCAATTGAACACATTAGTATGGTTTCTTAGCATTTTAGTGACTGGGAACCCCTGCATATTAGTTTAAAATGAGTCTTAACCATCTGTTTTACCATCTAATTACAAATGCAACAAGAATATAATTCACAATTGCATCATTAAAAAGACATAAGGGATTTAATGTATGTCTATGTTCTTTTTTTATGTTGACAGCATCTGTTATACTTCTGAGACAAAAACACAGATACATTTTCTCTCTTCCTCCCATTAGGTTAAAGATTATGTTTGGAAATTTTAATTTAATAAGGCTGTACTGATATAATCACAGAATATGCTATTGAAAATATACTCTGGACTAGCTGATGAGTTGTGCTGTACTTTTTCACATATTATTGAAGATGTAGCATATGACTATAAATGATAGTATATTTTCTCTTTTTGAAGAATCCCTAAGCTTTGTTTACATATAACTTATCAGCTATTGCTAGCATTATATTTGCATAAAATAGACTATGAATGACATTGAATCTCAGGGTGATGCACACATATCCTCCTATTTTTAAAGGTATGTTATATCTTTGGTGATTTAATATTAATCATAATCTAGGCTGGCTCAGTCTTTCTCGCACCCAGAAGATTTCAGCCCCCAAATTTAGTTTGCAAGACTGCAAAAGACTGGAATCAATGGCTAGATTTCTGTCTTCAAATAAATCAGATATTGTTTTTACCACAATTTGTTGGATAAGCCATGGTGATTTATCTACACCTAATGCTGAGCTATAAACTGGCTTAGAAGACACAGTGCTGAGTTCATATATCATCTTAAGACAAAATGAAGCAAATTTAGAGCAAGCTATTAATTCAACTTCTGTAGTAAGACTAGGAAAGATCAGATAGCTACTTTTCAAAATCCTTTTAATTTTAAATATTATGTCTTTGCCAATATACCTACAAACTGATTCTTACCACAAAAAGGGAGAAAAAAAGGTGTGTGTGTGGGGGGGGGAGACCACAGCATATTTATAATATCTTTTTAAAACTCTCCATATTTTTAGAGAAAAGAAATCACAAAAAAATTTCAAGCATTCAAGAATTTTAATAGCACTTATGAATTTAAAACTTGATCAAATCAAACTATTTGTTTAGGCAAAATTTCATGATAGCCAAGAGTTTTTGCTCACTGCATAAGGAAAACCACATCTCCTGAAGTATGGGATTTCAGAAATTTTGCAAAAGTGGGATAAACAAGAATTCTTAAAACCTATATAAAAATGGTTTGAGATTAAGTGTTCTTATCTCACACAGAATACCACAATTTCATGAAATCTGGGCCAAAATGTAAACCATGTTAATCAACACTATAGCTTCTGGCTTGACCTGCCTGCCTTGAATTTTGTGTGTAAATTAAGTTGTGCTCTAACTACTAGTGTTCATGACTAGTGTTCACTATAGCTTTGTGTTTTATAATTTCCATTTCTATTCTTCTTGTCCCAGTTTTCTTATTCTGCTAATTTATGCTTGGAACATCTCTTCTATAATTTTAAGGGCTTTAGTATCTTTATATTGAAGTGAATAAAGTACAATAAATAGTAATCATTGTTATAAATTCATGGTCCTGCTGCTATAGTGAAGACAAGGTTCTGCCCAGAAACTGGCAGACAATTTATTGTGAATTAAGCATTTATTTTAGCCTAAGCATTGCTTTGTTGAGAAGATATCTGCACATATGGAAAAAGAACAGTAGCTAGTGACTGAATAAGCATGAAATTCAGTGCAGAACAATAATGTCCCTTCCTTTCTTCCTTCCTTCCTTCCTTTCTTCCTTCCTTCCTTCCTTCCTTCCTTCCTTCCTTCCTTCCTTCCTTTCTCCAACCCTCCCTCCCTCCCTCCCTTCCTTCCTTCCCTCCCTCCCTCTTTTTCCAATAGTATTACAGAATATTTCTTTAGGAAAAATCAAGTTAGTTTTAAATTGTTTTGGAGTATTAATGATAAATATGACAGATACAATTGAATATGAATATAAATGAAATCTACATTATTAATTTTATACAATGAAAACCTTAACTGCCTGGTCTAACTCCAAACAATATATGAAATTTTGAATTTATCATCAATTAACATTGCAGTTTGGTGATGATATTGACTTCAGCAAATGTGCTGAAGTCAAAATGTGTTTTCCTACCACCATAGAAATAAAATAACAGTTAAGATCATTTACAGATTACAAAATGTTGTGCACAGCTATGTATATAGGTCTCAAATTCACCCAAAATGAAGATCACTCATCATGTCAAGATTTAATGTAGTTTGCTTAGTTGTGGCTTGATGTGTTTTATGACTCAACTGGTTCTTAAAAAAAAAAATAAGGAAAGTATGGTTTAGTGTGATGCATTAGTCAGATCTATGATTAAGTTGCATATCATCAAAAGATAATGATAGCACATTTTTCCGTATGATTAATTTAATTAAAATTTGTGGAATATTTTAACTTAAAGTTATGGTTATAGATGGATTTAAATGATATTGTCAAATGTTTTTTGGAAATATTTATTTATTTATTTAGATTTGTTTACCACCCAGCTCACCTTGAGGTGATTCTGGGCAGCTTAAAATATTAAATAATTAATAATAATAATAATAATATATAAATAATTTATTATAGCCTAAAGGTCTTCTGAAACTAACATGGACTTTATCAGCACAGTCAAGTATGCCCTTCCTCAGATACATGCTATGAAATAGATGTTGAAATATTTGGAATAAAGTTAGCACAAAGTTAACAAATTAAACTCAGATGTTTCTGTATTTGAAATACACCAAGATGAATGATTGACTCAGTTTTTCCTAAGCATGTATGTTCAGATCTTTAACAAAAGGAAAGAAAGAACACCTTTTGGGAACTTTTATATGATACCTCTTAGAGACCAACAGGAAGAAACAAATGAAGAATGAGAAAAAGGTTTTTTTTTCTGAGTTGTATTAAATTGCAGGGATTTTTTTAAAAATCACAAGCCTAACCAATGAGAAAAGAATAAAAGAAATCAATGAGTAAAAATGTTACCTCTCATTTTCATACAATGATATGTATTGTTCTTTTTTTGATCAATACATTGATATAAAGAACTTAAACCTATTCTCACTAGTTAGCACTTTAAACAAGTAGATTATTCACTACAGATAACTTTATCAAACAAAATATGTCCAACGTCTTTTGCCCAGTAGCTATTCATCACATCTGATAGTATTTTCATGTTCTAACATTGCATAAAGAGAGGAAAACCTCTGTTTTTTAATCTTTTAGATTCATATTTTATTTATTTATTTATTTATTTATTTATGAGACTTATATACCGCTTTAAGTGCAAGCACTCTCTAAGCGGTGTACACCAATAAGCAATATATATATATATATATATATATATATATATATATATATATATATATATATATATATTTACATTGCCCCAAACAATCTGGGTCCTCATTTTACCTACCCTGGAAGGATGGAAGGCTGAGTCAACCTTGAGTCGGTGAGATTTGAACTGCTGACCTGCTGAACACAGTCAGCTAAAGTGGTCTGCAGTACTGCACTCTAACTGCTGCGCCACCTCGGCTCTATCCCCCCTTCCACCCCTTAGGACAGATTATAAAATTAACTGAACTTAATAAATGTGTTCACGTGTCATCTGACTTACCACTGTTAATGTGCCCAACATAGTTACCACTGTTAGAATTTTATTTTTGTCTTATTCCTTGCTGATGCCTGAGATGACAAACTGGAACTGGAGTTTGTATATTTTAAATTAATATAGAATAAAGACATAAATTGTAAACACAAATTGGGTTCTTAATAACTGGGCTAGATACATCAAATTGATGTGTTGGTGACTATTTGGAAACATCTTTAAGGTGATACAGGGATTCAAAAACCTGCCAATCATTGCTATAAAGGTAGAATTCATGTTCTCTTTGTAGCCAATTCTGTTCAAAGCTGAGATGTGCAATTGCTATTCACCACACAAATGCCTATATAGGTTTCTCACATTTATAAGGATTATTTACTAGGCCACTCAAAGTTAACAATTAAGTTTCAGGTTGAGCTTACTGTATTAAAAAATTGTACCTTAATTTTCCCCATAAATGCTGGTTAATTTGTGGCTGGGAGAAGACTGTTTCTGGGAGAAATTAACAAACATCAGGACAGCATGCCAAGATTATATACTTTCAATAGGGTCATGCAAGGTATGAAGGTCATCCCAGCTGCATAGCTAAACAGACAAATTATATGAGACAGAAGCAATATAAGAAGGTGCTGGCGGTAGATGATTACTTTAGTGGCAACAGCAATGGATAATTTCATACTGTGTGGGAGAAGGCAATTTTGCACTTGTATTTTACCAGGAAAACTATATAAAGTGTTTGATGATCAAGCATCAGATAATGGGGTCCTTCAAGTCAGAGGCCACTCCACATGATACCAAAGAAGAGATGAGAATCTTCCAGAGTACTAATGGTGTTTATGCTACACCTAGATTAAAGCCTTTATGGTGTCTACTTGCTGCTGTTCTGTGTGAGAAAAGAAAATCTGAAGCTGCAAAGACAGAATTATAGTGATAATATGGAACATAAGGCTCATGAACATGAAAAATCTCAACACAGTGAAAGATTAAATGAATTGCCTACATATTTGTCTTTTTAGGCATCAGTTAGTTTTATGTTAAAGTTCAATCTGAAATTGACAAAACATGCAGTTCCTTCTAATTCTATTCTGCTATTCTGTTTATTAGAGAGTGGAATGTCAAAATTGGAAATATTGAGAAAACTCTAGTTGGACTATCTGACACAGAAAACAAAATGACTTTGAATTCCTGACAATCCAGTAATTTCTTCATTGCTAATGTAGTCTTCTAATAACTAAAATAATGCTTGTATACATGGATATCACAAAAATCAAATTAACTATATTATCGAAAGAGGTTGCAGTATTTAATCATAACGTGTTCAGAAGCTAACTGTGGAATAGTTCATGAATGGCTTATGTGAAAATTCCCAGTTAAAGTAAGTGAAGAAAAAAACTAGAAAGTAAGTATAATGGATGTCATAAAAATGATGAAAATTTCTAGGAAAACAACAGAACCGAAATCCAGAAAGGACAAAGATTTCATGAAGAAATCTAAAAACGAATTCCAGTTAGAAAACACATGAAGTATTGCAACAGCTATAACAAGTTCAAGAATGGAAAAAGATACAGAAAATAAAAGAAAATCTTGAAACCTGAAATAAATAAATGTTTGCTGTTGAATTAACGTAAATATATCAAAGGATGTTTGTTTGTTTGTTTCCTGCCTTTATTTTTAGAAATAATTCAAGGCATCAAGTTATTTTGTAATAAAGAATTCTCTAATTCTCCTTTCCAAATTTCTCATATATTATTTCCCACCTATATTATTTTTAGAGATAACTCAAGGAGTAACATATCCAACACACTTTCCTATTTAACTATTTAACTCCTATAATAATTTCCCCCAAATTTCATTTCAGTACTGCCAGAGTGTTGAAGCAGGAGAACAAAAAATATAATAATTGATTTAATCATATATATAATGCTATATTGCTCTTTTAGATAAATTAAATACATTGTAATATTTCAAATGCTTTAAAGAGTATCACTAATAATAAATTAAGGATATCAATTCCACTCCTTTATTAATTCCACTCTGAGCCCATATGCTAAAAGAAATAATTTCACCTGTCATTTTAAAACTAAGAATTAGAGTATTCTAATAATTAATTATTTATAAGTTTGAATTCAGATTTTTATATCATATGCAATAGTATCCAAGGATAACTAATAATTAGGTGCTGGAAGTACCCTCAAATTACGGTATTTCCTTGACAGCTCTGATTCTGATGCTATGGGAATAGACTTCAACCAGTGGATTATCTAGGTGCTTAAGTACCTGAAACTGATCTAATTGGCAATCATCAGGAATAGCTGCTCCTGTAGTTACAGAATGAGAAAGAGGGGCTGAAGAACCTAGCCAGACTTAGAGCATGGATGTATGCTATGGCAAGCAAGTCTGCATGTCTCATCACTTGACAAAGGCATTTTTGTCTTGATTGTCTGGCATGAGCTCCACTTAACAGCTGTTGCCAGAATGTTTGCCTATGGTAGAATCACTGGCTGATCTACTCAGAGTCTTTATGCCCAATCTGTGAACCTTTGATATCCTTAACTTTTGCTCCTGAACCTAGTCCTAGACCATGATCCCTAGACTTCTGGACTGTAACTTGACTATCCTTCTGCCTGATGTTTAGCACTTTGGCCACCTGGAATGTGTTGCAGACAGGTTTTCAGGGACTGGAGACTTCTCTAAACATGACTTCCTGGTTCTTTTAGAAAATGCTTTTTATTTTACTCAGGATAGGATGAAATCTATATATATTCTAGCTCCCTGCTGTTAGATAACTAGGCATCCCTTAAAAGCTATCAGTCAAATATTTAATTTATTTTTGTATTATTTCACTTACAAAACAAGACAAATTCTGAAGTTCAATATTAGACATCCAGAAGATTTTAAGGCATCTTGATAGTTTGATATTTAGAACAATCATGATTCCTAACAACAAAACCTACACTGAGTGTAGCTAATTAGCATACAGTGAGATTATAAATGGCAGTGTGCTATCACATAAGATACATGGCAATTTTGCAGATAAGGCATGGGAGTCAATAGCTGATTTCCCGGGGGTTCTTAACAAGCTAACTCATTAGGAAAACAGAAGCTTTTATGTCAATGATATTTGGATTTGGGAGCAACAGTAATCTAAATAAATGGTTAGTGGTTACAATAACATTTTCTCATCACCAATACAACTTAATTAATGAACCTATACATCAACATTTTTAACATATTGAAATGCTAGAAAAAATATAGTAGAAGACAGTAAGAGTAATAAAGGTTATACATGAAACCCTTGAAGCCCTTAAGAAATTGGAATAATTAATAAAGTGCTATTGAAATTGTATAAGAACAGATTTAACATTAAAATAAAATTTTATTAAAAATGTAGAATATAATCTAATACAGTATTCATTTTAGTGTTCCCCATTTATACTTGGACCACAATTTTAAGCATGAACTTTAACTGGAAAGTTTTAGGGTCAAGGTAAGATGGAGGATACCAGGTTATGGAAGACCTACCTAGCATTATTTTTTATCAAAATTAAGACATAGTTTTGTAAAATATATATGAAAAAGTAATGATTCTATCCTAGATTAATCAAAATGAACACTGTCAATTTAGAGATAGATAGATGGATAGACAGAAGACAGACAGACAGACAGACAGACAGATAGATTCTAACTTAATTAGGACCATAGGCATATATAAACGTATGTATTTGGAGTGAGATTGTAGTTATCTGTTCTTAAAAGTTGAAAAGCACATCAGAAAAATAAGAATTCTCAACCCTAAATCAGTACTCATTGATAATTATATTATTATATTAATCTTCAAGGTCCCTTCCAGCTCTGTTATTTTATTCTATAATTTTAATTATATATCTAACACATGTTCCATAATGTGACTAGGTCTAATTAATTAGATTAGATCAATTAATTACATAAAATAAATTAATATGATTCTTATATTCCTGTATTTAATATCCAAGGGCATCAAAATGTATAGACTGATGGCAACAGTACGAAAGTTTCTGAGGGTTGCTTTCAAGACTTCCAGGCCTTTTTTATTTTTTTTTTCAAATTTTGATAACTGTTATTAAAAATGAAATTTCATATTCATCAATAGCTCTTAGTAATATTATGGCCCTGTGCATGCTTTATTGCTTTTGTATAAACAAAATATAATATATATAATAATGTATATATTATACATTATTATAATGCATTATTATTTTTATTAACTCAAATTAAATCTCTAAAAAATACCTTCCTTTGACAACCCTGTAATTCCTTTATTCAGGGTGGAGTTGAGGTGATTGGATGAAGTTGAGCATTTACTGGTCAGATGTCCTTCCTGATGTTATGCGGATTTTGCAGCATATTTTTTTTTCTTTGTGCCCTAGGAGAAAAACATCTGCTGCTACTGTAGGATGCAAAATTTTCGTTGAAAGAAATGGACCATAACCTATATAGTAATCTGCTGTGGGCTGATAAATAGATTGGTTTGACTTTTTAGACTAGGGCCAAATTACTGACCCAAAATCACCTAGTTAATACATGTCTCTCTGATATTAGCATTCTGATCAGTTCCAAAATCAATAATCAGTTATAGGGGCCTCTGCTCCTCTTGCCTTTAGCCTTGTTTTACCTGAGACAGCTTTGCATCTGCTTTTGATTCAGTTTGAGACAGAAATTGTTCATTTTTATCTAAATGCATCTTCAGTCACTTGTTATCAGTGAGATGGTTAGTTTCTGAGTGGTATCTATGACATTTTTGCTTTCCATATATCTAAACTTTTATTTAAGCTATAATGTATAATTATCAATAAGCATTATAGTGGCAGATGGTTCACGCTTTACTTAATTGTTTGATCTGTGTTTGAAATCTTTAACTTGTGAGATTAGTTAGAATACTGAGATTCATGTTTTCATGTGGGCTATCTTGGAATTGATTTATTTGAAACTACTTAAGTGGGAGAGTGTTAGAGTCCATCTACATTAGAAGGTATGGCCTTCTTGTGTATTTAAATTCTACTATGTTAGCTGCTAGAGAAATATTTTGTTCAACAGCATATCAATGTATTTGACATAAAAAAACTTTTTCTACTAGGTTGCTACTGAGTGTAGAGTGAAAAGTGCAAAGGAACAACTATCTCAGTTAAAAATATCTAAATATGGGCCAACCATTTTAAATCTTGTTCCCCATTTATCTATCTATCTATCTATCTATCTATCTATCTATCTATCTATCTATCTATCTATGATCTATCATCATCTATCTAATTTTCAACATTTTTAAGAATCATTATTTCATTGTTCTTGTGACATATAGGGTAGATTTCATTATGTGATTGTGGTGGGGAAAAAATGCAAAAATCTTATATAATTATATATTTCCTGAAAAAGAGGGAAGGAAACGTCATTGTAAATTGGAAAATTTCATGTTCATTGGAGTAAGGAAGGCATTCTCTTTTATACCTCATTTAATAAATTTCTAGTGGCAAATGTTATTTTAAGCCATGGATGTGACGCTTAATTTAGCTTTCATACAATAAAAATGCAACTGAAGAATGTCACTTCAAAGCAATGGATTCTGACATGTGCTGAATTCTGCCATATACTAAAGAGAGATCCATGACAAACAACAGCAAAAACTCAGCAACAATAATTGTAATAAACTAAAAACTAAGCATTATGTGTACAGAAGAGAGATAAAAGCATAATTCTAATGCAGCAGGTAAAATAATCGATAGTCACTGCTTATCACTAGATAATCTGACAGCAATTATCATGATGTTAAAACTCTCTATGCTATTACAATCTATCAGTCTCATTCTAGTGGGATTCCACCATACGATTAAAAGATATGTAGGTGTAATGTAGAAAGCATCTGTACATCAGAAAAGTTCTATATATTATGCAATTGCATCTTCTAGAGAATATTAGAAGCTTTTATAGTAGAAAAGGGAAATGTAAATTCCCATGTACTGAACATGTTTTCTAGAGCTGAAAATTTTGACTTCATATTCCTAAATCCATTAGAAATCAATAAACAATTAACATCTTTATAGATACCTGTTAAATGATGCAATGTGTTAGCTATTCTCTAGGACATTATTTTCAATAAAAATAAAAATCACAATGTAACATACATATTTTTGTAAATATTTGAATATTTTTTTCAATAATACAAGCTGGTAGTTTCTTTTGCCAATGACATTGGAAAAATTGAAAAGAAAAGAAAATATTCAGTTCTAACAAAATAGAAATGAAATATTTTTAATTGGCCTTATTACAGTGAACATTTGATTCCTTTCCATAGTGATCTCCCTGCAGCCTCTTAGTCCTGGTTTTGCATTTAGGATATTGTCATCAGTATTCTTTGGATACATAATACTGTATTCTGTAAGAATAATGGTGACATAGGTTTCTGTAAATTTTCATAAATTTCAATACAAAAATCACACATGAATGTTAAATTTTCACTAGGCTGAACACAACCATACACTTTTTAAAAAAGAAAATTGGATATAAAAATTCCACTTTCTATTATATAATTTTTCTTGACTTTGGTATGATTTAGCTATATTATCTAGGATTCCTTTTAGCCTATCAACTCTGAGGAAGTGAAAAGATTAATAATGTAGGTTGTTTTCTGCCTTTGTAGTCTGAATCTTTGTTTATACTGGCTGTTGAGAGGAACTAGATAAAAATGTGACTATCTCAACATATTTTGTGACAGGGATAGTTGCCAGGAGATTTGAAAGAACCTGTAGTGTACCTGCTGCTAACGGAATCATCTTTGGATCTAGTGGTACTAGATGACTACTGTTAGGCTCCATCCTTCCATTTTTAGAAAGGTTTTTGAGACATTGTTCATGGGACTGGAATAACATTGGATCATCTCTTGATAGATCTGGTTTTGGGGCTAGTGTAGGTTTCCAGGTCCCTTTAGATCACTTGATGGCTTTCAGTACCAGCAACCTTGATATCTTGGTATGAGGGTTGGGAGTGTAGGTATTATTCAATAGAAATTTTACTAAATCGATAGGGAGGAGGGAGAAATGAAAAGTCTGTCCTGTATCTACTGACTTACTGAGTCTCACAGCAGTCAGTCCTCTCTTCTTTACTTTCTAACATCTATATGAAATTGCTAGGAAAGATCATCCAACAGTTTGGAGTATGGGAACATTGGTATTATTTGTTGTTATCCCGGGCTATATGGAGGAACGCCACTGATATTCTTGAAAGGTGCTTGGAGAGTGCAAATGAAAAAGCTAAAGCTGAACCCAAGAAAGACTGAGTTGCTGTTTGTTTATCAAGGTTCTATTTTCTGTGTTTTCTTGGAAAATTGAAAGAATTGATGATCTTGCTAGAATCACAGCTTCTGCTCAAGCAGCAGGTAAAAGTTGTAGCTAGAAGGACTTTTGCTCAGCATCAGCAGGGGTACTAATTATGGCCTTACCTGAAACAGAAGAATTTAGCCATAGTATTCATGATTTCATAATGAACAATGTAGACCACTTCAATACAATCTACATGGGGCTACCTTTAAAGATAACTTAGAAACTATAAATGATACAGAAAGTACTGGCACCTGATGGTATAATATAGTATAACACCAATACTGGGAGCACTGAAAACGTGCAATACAATCTCCCAGTGGAAATCAAACTAATCCCCTCTTTGAAGCTTTGATAATATTAAAAACAATATTCCAGTGATGTTTAGTAGTTTTCCATATTTTATGCTTTTTATTTTTTATTATTTATATTATTATATTGTACATTAATTTTGTGATTGTATAATTTTTTAACAGCTATTCCAATTTTACAAGTGATACTTTAATATTTTCTTATAGTCTGTGAGCTGCCAAGAATCCTCACATATAAATGGAATAAATAATATAGTAATATAACATACCTTAATTGATCATACCCTTCATCTTCTGGTCTCTTATGCCTATTACTGCAGGATAAAAATTTCCACTAATACCTACTAGGCTACTTCTTGAAGATTTGAAAGATTTTTGCACACAAGCAGATTTTTTTTTCATGATACATACATCGTCCTAATGAAAATAGGCAACTCATATCTGTTGCCAAGACATAACTGTAATGTTACAGCTGTGTAAAACTGTAAGAATTTAAGGAAGCTAAAGTAGGAAGACTGATTATAAATACACAATAGTTTTGTATGGTATAGTTAATGATATTGATCTACACCAATGAAACCTTCTCTAACTGCAGTTCAACATTTATTAGATTTCATGATAAACATTCCTGTGATATATAGCATAATTCTGCATATGATTAGCCATTAAACTGAGGTACTTTTTCTGATATAATAATCAAGACAACAGTGGTGATTGATTAATCAATACATGGGCATGGCCTTATTACAGTGAACAAATTAGACATTACAGAATATATTGCAATGTTGGCAAGATTTGTTCTTTACAAATATACCTTTTAATTGATAGTTTTGACCTTTTGGTAACACTGAAAAGGAAATCTGCCATTTTAGCAGGTTGATCTTTCTTTCTTAGTATAGATCAAAGCAAGTAGATCTATGTGTTGATAGGTATGGATTTATTAGGAAAAAAGGCAAAAGGACAAATGTTTCAGAGACATTTTTTTTTCATTTTGCATAGCATAAAAAGTTAACATAATAAATAAATAAAAACATAAAGAAAACAACTAGTATTTCATCCATTTTAGTAAGGATTGGTTCTTATGTTGTATAAACAGTGTCAATCTGGTTATGTTTTCAGATACAACTCAAGTCTTACATTTGCTGCAATAACTTAAAAAACTGATTTAAAAATATTAAGAATATGCAAGTCAGAAAGGAAGGAAATTAAAGTAAGATTTTACTGCATTTGTGTGTTACACATCTCAACTTGTGTGTACAACTCAAATTGTATCCTGGATTTATTTTCATTGAAAATGTTAGGCCTTCCTCCACTTGCATCAACTATGATATGGCATGTCGACTGCCACTTTATTTGGCTGAAGTCATGATTTTATCTTCATTTCATCCCCAGTCCATGAGTGCCAGAAGGTTAAGCCATTCTTAGCTGTACCAGTAGTCCTCAAGTTACAACAACAGTTGGGACCAGGAAACCCATTGCTACATGATGCATTAATAAAACACAAAAGTAATGTGACTATATTGCTTAGGAATGGCAATTCCAGAATTCCTGGTTTCTATCATTAAACAATTACCATGTGGTCATTAAGTGTGGACCTCACATGATCACAACTTACCACTTCCTCCTAGCTATCCCATCGACTTTGTTTGTGGGAAGCTGGAAAGGAACACTGGAACTTATCATCATGTGACTGTAGGGACATTGCAGTGGCTGGAACTCTGATCACCCATTTTAAGTCCCCCTTGTTCAGCTTTTGTAATTTTGAGCAGTTGCTGAACAAATGATCATAACTCAAGGACTATTTGCACCTTAAACTAGCAGCAATGTATAACAATTTCAAGTTAGGTAAAATCTGGTGTGGATGGAAGACTATTCTATTTGCAGCTGAGACAGGGAATGAGAACAGCCCAGTAACTACTCAAAACCTTAAGCTGATACAGCTATATCTTCTACTTTCAAATCCCAACCACACTTCTCTGTACCATTCATTTTCTTTTTTCTTCTAGGACAAAAGAACAAAGCACATCTGCCTACTGTTTTTCTACTGGCAGTTCCTTGCAGTCTACCAGTGACTGGAAACAACACTGTAAAAGCGCAGACCTGGTTTACCTTACTGGAAGGTTTTAAATTAATTTGTGTCCATGATTTGTGTCATCTCTATTTATCTTGAAACTGCAGTAACTCATCTAACTTGTAACTAAGGTTGAAATTATGGATAATTATATAAAGTAAACAGCCATTATATTTTTTTAATCAAGGTTTGCAATCATCATATTTTAATACATCTAACACCCATTCTTATGCAGTTGTGGGGTATTCCTTGCCTTACAAAGTAATAATCTGAAGGCTTCTGCGTGGGCTTCTCATATATGGCTCTGCTTCCCTCTCCTTTCCAATAAAACTTACAAGCAGGTTGAAATGCCCAGAATGAATATCATGTGCAATCATAGGAAATTATAAGAAGAAGGAGCTAGCAACTGGCAGTCATGTACAATCTATACATGATTGTTTTGCCAGTGTCACCTCCTGCTACTTCCTCCAACCTGGTAAGTAGGCAGGGCAAAAGCCCTTACCATATTTTTGCTAAGAGACAACATCAGACCCTCTTCCCTTCATACAAGAAAAGAATAGTTTTATTTGGGTGAATCTCAGAAGTTTGTTTGGGGGGTTGTTTCACCGTCCATGTTGCAAAACTGGTTGGATGTTTGAGTTTCAGCAATCAAGAGCTACCCCTCCCTGCTGACTTCCCTCTGGATGACCTGATCTGATGTATTTCAGCTGCATACAGTGGCATTTAACCCACAATGAAAGAAGAAGCATGGGAAAAGCCATTGACTGTATGGGGAACACAATGTTTGAGATTTATTTTTCAACAACAGTTTTGTAGAGAAAAAATTTGGAGGCATATTCTCCCTGCTCTGTGACAGAATTTACTCTCAAGTAAATATTATAAAAGTGCATAACTGTTCTAAAAGAAATGTTTGAAGCTTACAGACAGTGGGGGGGGGGGAAACAAGACCATTGGTGGCAAAGGGAAAGTAAAATAAGGCACACAGATTGATGAACAGGCTGGCACATAGGCTGTGATGTTCCAGGTTTTAGTTTGGCTGAATTGCAACATGCCTGAAATGTTTTGGCTGAACTTCTGATCTGCAATGTACTTGTTTCATGAATAAAATGGCAGCAGACAAGAGATCTGTCACTTTCAAGTCATGGGATCAATTCCACATCAGTTTCTATAATTCTCTGTTGCTGTCCAGCCTTCACTTTATAAGGCCTACCAAGAACAAAGACATCTCTCACAGCCATCCCACTTTCAAATTACTTGGAAGTACTTCTGAAGCTTGTGTCTCTGTGATAAGACTGCCCAGACTGTAGTAAATGAATGCTAGTAACAACAACAACAACAACAAAATGCTTCCAGGCCACTTCACCTCCCCTTTAGAGGCAAATGGGTATTGGATAGTGAGAGAAGTGGCATTACCTCCTCTCCTTTCTCTGTTTATTCTTCCCCCAATTGGTTGGCCAAAGAAATAAAGAATGGCAAGTGTCTCTGAAAATCAGTGACCAGAAACTGGGAAGCATGGTTGTAGCAGTCTCTGTGTCAAATAGGATGGGACCTGTGCCTTGAAGCTTATTCATCATTATGCACCTCAGATGAATTGGATCTCACTTGTATTAGAAAATATGAATACTACTAAAAACCACCATTCTAAAAACGGAGCAGGTTCAGGCAGCTTTCCAGGTTGAATTAAACATTGCATGGTTTATTCATATTCCTTCAATCCATTTGTTGAAGCGCTGCTGTTTTGTGATGAATTGCAGGGCTCCAAGACATGGTCAGTATCTTTTACGTGGAATAGGTCCTAGTTATTTTCAGGGACCATTTATCTCCTATTAGAGGAGACAGAGTTGAAGCCTCTGGGTTTTTTCAATTAAACAATGCCATCTATTGGGACACAGAAAATGTGTCTTCTTCCTGAAATTTGAATGGTTACCACTACATTTTTATGACTGTATCCTTCCCTAATAGACTAGAAAATAAAAGAATAAAAGATATATATGTGATAAAAGAGTATGAAACCTGCTTGAGGAAGGATAGCAGCAGTAGAATTTAAATCTGATCTGTGAAAGTTTGGAAAAATTTAGCATGAAAAAAACAGTCTCAGGAGCAAGACCTTTACAGTCCCAGGTGAGCTTTTAAAGAAGGAAGAGGTAACTGCATTTTGTCTTTGCCCTGTACAATGTCTCCCTGGGCTGGCTGAAAGCAGAAAATCTAGTTCTCAGGAATCTGAGGTTGGGGATCCAGAAAATATAGAGCAATTTAGGAACAAGAGGCAAAGTAGACATGATATTTAATTTTGCATTGAAAATTAAGTTGTAGTACCATTATTATCCTTTATCTTTTTTTTTCGTGCTAGCGTCTCTCTGTGTTAGTGTATACTTGCTTCTCTCAAGAGCAGCAGTGGCTGAGGAAAATCCTTGTTGAAGTCATTGTTGTTTTAAAAATAATCTCTTTGGGGCTTTCAACTCCTCTTTGATTCTTTAATCTTAATATACATAATAAAGACCCAACTTTTCATTTAGTCATCATACTTTGTCTGAAAGGATTGTAACATGAGCAGTTTTATCCCACTTGGCTTAAGCTTTGAAAGGAAAGGAAAGGAAGGGAGAAAGTTACCATTTCATCACAGTCCAGATAATTCAGCATCAAAGTATATCAAATGGGTGGGGACAGTATGACAACTTTCCATGGCACTTTGCTTTTTCCTAAGGCTGGGAAACATGGATTAAATAGTCAATTGTCTGCCTCTGCTCACATGCCATATTTTTTTTTAAATGTTATCAAGGCAGCACAAGAATATTCTTTTCCACAACATTATTAATAATTTTTATAGCAGGCAGCAGAGTTCCCATTAAACCACTGAGAGATTTGCCTATGACAGTGAAGTGTCTTTATGGTTTAAACATGCAATATTTTCTTTTGAATGGCTTTTTTTCACCTGCATGATCAGTTTTAAATTTATGTAAAGCTTCCCAGAGTCTTAAAAATCTTTTATCATGCAATACATTAAAAGTATCTATTAATTTCCCTTACCCCATGATAATTTAAATAGGAGACATTGCTGTGAAATGGTATTAATTCCCACTTCAACTATAACAAAGCCTATTTGCTTTATTACATATTATTCGAATATGTAATAAAGGGGGGTTTGCAACATGCAGGAACACACACAAAGCATGCTTCCTTGACTCATTAAAAGAGTCACATCTTTTTTCAGGATTTCAGAAATGCTTTATAAATTGCTTTCATACATGCACATGCACAATTCCTATATTTCATCTCCAGATTTCCAAACATCTCTCCTGTTCAATAAAACATATTTTGCAACCGTCTCTGACTGTGAGTCCTGGAAAGGTTAATCTTAGCCTGAACTTCCATAATTTTCCACCTTGACTTATAGTTTAGTATGCAGCCAAGTAATTCTTTTGCTTATAGTTAAATAGGAAAGTCTGAATATTATAAACTATTAGAAACTTCACTTTACTGAGGAACTTTGTTTTTGTACATGATCAACTGCCTGCAAATAGCCACTCCAAAAATATGTGGAGAGAAATATATTTAGTTTCATTCAAAAATATATTATAGTGCAGAAATTCCATGTAACTCTTCCATAATGTCTTCCTGTTGCTTCAAAAGAAATATGTATAGATTAGTGATGTGCAAATAAAAATCCATTTCAATTATTGTGTTAGTACAGAGACATTACAAATCAATATTTTTAATGGTGTCTCCTTTTTTCAAAAAATCCATAACAAATGATTTATGTTTGTGGTATTCTATCATATGAAATTTTTTATACTCATCTAACTGTTAACATAAATTGCTTATACATATGCGTGCACATGTGTGCGCGCACACACAAACACACACACACACACACACACACACATACACACATGTATAAAATTTCTCAGTGGCAGGATTTCCAAATGTAAATTATCCTGTGACATTAGCTCTTTAATGTAACTAGTATTGTTTGTATGGCAACTTTTAGGAAAGATTTATATGGATTATTGAACTATTGTTAGTTTTGCTGTACAATCTAACAAAATCAAAAAGTCTATGTTATCTCTCCATTGAATATATGAAACTGTTATAGTACAGAGTTATCCTTTGTGTTTTTATACACATAAATAAACCATGTACGCAATAGAACTAATATGATATTTTGTATCAGGAATTTGATATTTAGCCTAGTCCAGTTACAAATAAGTTGGCACAAATAGAATTTCAATATTCACTTTATTTACTGTATGTATTGAACTTAACAACTATAAATCCTCTAGTAACTGTTTGGAACATACAACTGTTTCAAAAGCAGAAATAATAAACCAAGTTCTTTTTCCAATATGGAAATGAAACATCCCAGATGTTTTCTATATGAAAACATGAAAGCATGAAAGAAATATCTCCCTTGATGGTTGTACATGATTCACTCAAGTATCCACCATTTTGGTGTTTGGAGTTCTGTATGAGATTTGTGATTTTACTCTTTATTTTATTTTATTTTGAAGAATTGATGGCCATGTATATAAATAAGAACTTTAGAAGAAGAAAGGAATTTTTAATTTGGAACATAAACCTTTTTCTTAGCACCTTGGTCAATTGACAAAGTCTGTATACTACATTAGGCAGCATTTAAATTATAAAACTCATACTATTTTTAATAGAAACCTGTAAATGTGAAAATTTACATTTTATATAAAGTATTACTAATATACTTCCAAAGGCTCATAGGCTTTTATTTTGTTGTATAGACTTTTTACTACAGTAATACAAAACCTATGGCCCTGACAAAATGAAACAGCAGTAGAAACTTTCTGACAAAATATAAAACCTTTAACTCACATTTTAGCAAAATTAGACTACTCAATCTCTCAATAGCTTATGTCATTAGATCACAAAATCATGTTTAAAAGGGTCAACCCTTTGACTTTTGAGCTTAGAATATTTTAAAATAATGTGCCTTGCACCCTCTATATTTTCTTTATTATCATATTGGAAAAATAAGTCTGGATTTATTGTCAGTTCATGTGCATGGTGTAGCTTTTGACAGTACACCATTTTGATATGGGAATTTCACAATTGCCACACCAATGTGTAGAGATTTGTTCTTCTGTATAATGCATCACTTCTTAGAATGTATTAGCTGCTCTTGTTTTTGTTCCATGAATGTGCTTTTACAAACATCAATATTAATTGTAATGTCTTCATTTACAAATAGCACAATTCCTCACTCTACAAAAGGCATTTTGAGAATTAATTGTTTGGGTTTTAGTGTTTCAACTGCCCAATTGTATTAGGATTTGAGCAATTGTTTCAAATAATTACATAGCTAATTTATCACAAGAAAGATTTATTTTCTCTTTTTCCCATCTTTTATGTAAAGAAAAGATAGCTTACTTGAGAAGTTTCATAAATGATCAAAATGCTTTGTTAAAAACAGTTTTTCAAGACCACTACTGCAACCTCTGGCATACTGTAGCTATTTAACATTATGCCTAATGCATTAAAGAGTATTAAATGTTTTTTGGGGGGAAACAGCCCATTGTGATGTCTTGTGCATAAAATTCCTTGCATCTACTGCAATATAATTCAACAAATTTATGGATATATGTTGGTCTAAATCTAAATAGACAGGCATGGAAATGGGTCTTATGCTTGTTTCTTTACTGAAGGCCAATAAGCATTTACACTATGCAGCCCCTGTACTGAAAGGAGTTAAATGGTAATTCTTGTTTTGGAAAGAAACATGTTACATTCTGAGGCACCTACAATAACAGTGATGTTTTCAAAGAACAAACTATTACTGTTGATTCATCTAATAAAGCATTGGTATCTAGATACACAAACTGCTTACTTGATCAAATACTAGCATCCCTTTCGGCAAACTCTTTTCCAATTCTTTTAAGAAATTCTGTTTGTAGGCATCACTCATGTTTAACACTATCTACCTGAGGCTGTCCATTTGAACACAACACTTGAAAAAAAAAACTAAATATTTCCTGCAATCTCTTCAACAATCATGTTGCACACTTGTTCCCTTTGTTTATCTCTAACTAAAAAAATTGTCAGGAGAATAATTATTCGTTTCTTTATGGCAGGGAGGCGAGGGGGGATATTGAGATCAATTTCTTTTTGAGCCCAGTATCTCTCCATCATTTGTTTGTATTTCACAGATAAAAATTTAATTTTGTGTGCAAGATAAAGACTGTATAAATAAATGCTTGACACTGAATTTAAACTATTTTTCTGTACCTAGTTATGCAAATGGAGCTTTCTCTATTATATCTTTATCACATTAACCCTGCAAAGTAGGCTAGACTTATATAAGGAATTCCAGGATTAAGTAGGGACTTCAACCCAAGTCTCCTGAACAGCACAAGATGTTCTTAGAACATCTAGATGTTCTAAGAACAAGAAATTAAAGCTCTTCAACTTTATTCAGGTGTTTAGTATCTTCAGGCATTTATCAAATGGACAAATGATATTGAACAAGGTTAGCCCTGACTCTCATTGATACTGAGATTATTAGTCATAATCTCTAGCAATTTATATTTAATTCAGATAATCTCAATCAAATTAAAAGAGAGCCAGTATGCTCTAGAGCAGGCATGTCAAACTCGTGATGTCACATGATGTCATGCAATGTATTGCAGCTTTTTCGCCATTGCTGGCAGTGGGGTGGGCGTGGCTCCAATATGATGAAACCAGCCTGCGGGCCGGCAGTTTGATACCCCTGCTCTAAAGGTTAAGGCACCAGGTTAGAAACCAGGTGACTGTAACTTCTAGTCTTTTGTGAGACTGGATAATTTTGGCCAATCACTCTCTCTCAACCCACAATGTCAAGCTCAGGAAATAAGCTGGTTCATCAAATCCAATGGATCAACATTCAGTTGATTCTGCCTCCAAAAGCAAACTTGCATGTAGGAAAATCCTAGGAAAAATGTAGATCATATTAAAAATTATATTTATAGTATCTAACTTGAGTATATTAACAATTATTGATTGCTTGCCAGTGAGAACTGTGCTTTGTAGCATAGTAATTTAACTGATCATGGTTCTAATCTGGAAATTCAAGGAGCACACTATTGGAGCTTTGAACAACAGAAGCCTTAAGAGTAGTTCTTTACATATACACAGAGCTACATATTTCTGCAAGCTACTTTTGCAGAAATGTTGAGATAAAAGCTTTAAAAATGTGCAGCATGCTGTCTTTTTGTCCCCATAAAAAGTTAGACACATAATGAAACAGAAGCAAGTTGACCTTCCCAGTAGCAGAATACCTTAATATTGCATTTTGGAACTGACTACTCAATGATGTGACTGATGGTAAATTTTAAATTTTTCAAATGATGTGCTTACCTTATCTTATCTGGAACAATGCGTTGTACTACAGCTTTTCCCAAATTTCAACTTCCAGCATGCAAAACCTATAATTCCATAAGCAGTCATAAGCAGTCACTGATTGTCCACAGTTCTTGAACTGGTATCCCAAAGCACACAGTGATAGTATTTGAGAAAGCAGGAAAGTGGCCACCAGGCTTTCTAGTTGCAGTTACACAACCCAAATATCTGTAATAATAATAATAAAAAAAAACCCTGATGGTAAATAGCTAAGTAAGGGCAATGAGAAAATATGCTAGAAACTTTACTGCTATAGCAAAAACGTAGATTTCTAGAACACTTGCCAGTTCCAGTATTTCACTTTGATGAAAAGCTTACCAGAATGGGATTTTGGACAGATGCTCTTGGTGAGCCCAAATGATTGCTTTTTTGACAAGTTGACTACTATATCAGGAAAACATATTGTGTGAGGCCCTGAAGGATCTGCTGTATCCAAAGCAACACACTAAGGCCCTTTTTTCACGTTGAAGCATTGTGGTAAACTCAGCATTATAATATCTCAATCAGAGAAATGATATCCGAAACTTTTGGCAGGGAAAACAACCCACACCTGTTTTGTCTTGTCTTGTCTTGTCTTGTCTGTTAATAATAATAATAATAATAATAATAATAATAATAATAATAAGAAGAAGAAGAAGAAGAAGAAGAAGAAGAAGAAGAAGAAGAAGAAGAAGAAGAAGAAGAAGAAGAAGAAGAAGAAGAAGAAGAAGAAGAAGAAGAAGAAGAAGAAGAAGAAGAAGAAGAAGAAGAAGAAGAAGAAGAAGAAGAAGAAGAAGAAGAAGAAGAAGAAGAAGAAGAAGAAGAAGAAGAAGAAGAAAGTTGGGAGGGACCTTGGAGGTCATCATGTCCAACCCCCTGCTCAGGCAGGAAACCCTATACCATTTCAGACAAATGACTGTCCAGTCTCTTCTTAAAAACTTCCAGTGTTGGAGCATTCACCGCTTCTGGAGGCAGGTTGTTCCACTGGTTATTTGTTCTAACTGTCAGGAAGTTTCTCCTTAGTTCTAGGTTGCTTCTCTCCTTGATTAATTCCCATCCGTTGCTTCTTGTCCTGCCTTCAGGCACTTTGGAAAATAGTTTGACTCCTTCCTTCCTTCCTATCTATCTATCTATCTATCTATCTATCTATCTATCTATCTATCTCATCACCCATCTCATGTAATTGCAATTACAGATCTGGGTAGCATGTGTCTAATAAAAAAACTAATGAAAATATTGATTATAGGTTAAAAAAATACGTCAAAAGAAAAAAATCCAAAAACATGGCATTATAGCCATGGTCAAACAAATAAATATCCCACCTCTCATAAAGCAGGCATCCATCATTCTGGCTGTGCAAAAAAAAAAAAAAAAAACAAGTTCTTCATAGATATGATTCAATCACTAATCAGAGGTGGGGCTTGGAGTAGATTGATGGAATGGGAAACAGCAACAAAATAATACAAGGTTTATAAGAAATTATATGGTAATATTCCTTAACTCCTGATCACATTGCCATTACCCAAACCAAAAACTGATCTAATGCACAACCTCAGCTCCAATTGGGGTGAGTCATGGTGGCTAATATGCCTCAGACATCACACTTAAGGAAAACAAACTCCCAGAACCATAAGCCTGGAAATGCCACTACCAGCCCACCCACAGGATATAACATGTAGGGAGCCTGGAACAATAACAGCTGACCCATATTGTGCCTAGTCTCAACTTTACAAGTATATTCTCAAATTCAGTTATCTTTGTAGCAGCACTTCTAGCAGATAACAGAGCCTCCAAGATAATTAAAGACACTCCATCATCAGGATAAGTTAAACACAATAATCTCTGACTTCCACAAGAAGCAATATTATCAAGAGTAATAAAAATAACAAAGTAGCTACAAAACAATACTGACCAGAAAAAAAGCATAAAAATAATCTTATTAATCTAACTACAGTGAATAAAACATTTAATTAATTAATCTAACCATAGCAATTAAAAATGGAGCGATCATTTATAACTCTAGTGTTCTCCTAATAAGCTGGGGTTCAGCCATTTTATGGAAAATTGTTGCTGAAAAAGTTGGAAAGAGAAGATTTCTCTGAAAGGAAAATTCAAAAGCTCTAAGTATAGTTATGGAACAGTCATTCCTTCTCATCCTACTTACGTTGCTATAAACATTTTTGCCCTTTAGCAAATAATATTTCAAAAGGACCGTAACAATAGGCCAGAAATTACATAGTTTATTAATCTTAGGCTAAGCAAATAACTTTATAAGCTGTTCTCTGTTTGTGTTTCTCTTCCACAGCTTCAAAGTAATGCAAAGAGATTTAGAGATTTTTACCAAATACTGGAATGTCATTTCAGCCTTTCATGTGGATAGGCACAAGGACAGCACTTATTTAATAAATATTTTTAACATATAAACAACTGATTTGATCCTAAGCAGAAGCTCTAATTTTTGAAAGTCTTGGCGCTTTTGGAACTTCACAGAAGTTGATATTTCCATGTAGAATCAAGATATGGAGCAGACAGACAAGGTCCAGGGCTTTTGCTGTTGCTCCCCATGTTTCTGCAAACAAGCTTGTAAAAGATTTATATTATGGAGATCAACAGTTTCAATAGTATCACTCTTTTGAATCAGCTACTAAACAAAGTGTAAGTGTTCTAATAAATGTAATGCCTGTTTTTTTTAAAAAAATATCTCTGTGTGTGTGTGTGTGTGTGTGTGTGTGTGTGTGTGTGTGTGTGTAAAGAGAGAGGGAGGGAGGGAGGGAGGGAGGGAGAGAGAGAGAGAGAGAGAGAGAGAAATATATTTTCTGCATGCAGAAAAAGTGAAAATATTCCATTGCTGCATTAAAGAATGTGGCTAATATCTCCCATATCTCCCATATACAGTATAATCTTTTTCATGACACAGCAAGTGAGATGAACTGGAATCATAACATTTTCAAAAAGGATTTTTTCCCACATTAGATAGGCTTGACCTTTGAAAATGGGGATAAGAAAGCTGACTCTCTCAACAGCCTGTACCTATCTTTGCAAATAAAACTTATGGCATTCAGAAAAATGACATAGTAATGTCATTCATAAATGGAAAATCAAAATCAAAATTGATCAGATTGAGCAAATTAGGACCTTTAACTAGTGAGGATTTATGTTTCAATTCTCTAATAATAGCAGAGAAGCAGAAGGAGGTCTATTTCACTTGTGCACAAAATAAATACCAATGCAATAATGTTGGAATATTCATGAGCAGGAAGAGTCATGTGGTAACTCAGTCAGCCAATGTGAAGAAAGTGCTATTGAGTCTGTGCAAAAAGATTATTGAGTTAGGAGCTGGATTCCCAGTCTCAGTTTTCTCTCTGATCTGTCTCTGTAAGAAGTCTTCATTAAGCTATGTTGCTGTAAAGAAGAATGGTATTGTAAATATTTTTATATAAATATAAAGTTATTTGAATCAGCTAAATGCAGTCAGCTGTGAGAGCTTCTGATTTATTTTTCACCAATAGAGAAATTAAAATTCTCTAACAGGTTATGGGCCCAGCGTTTACTAAGGACTGCATTGTAATTTAAAGCTGGAAGAAATTGCCTGTGTTTATAAAGTTTAAGAACAAGGCAGAATTAGGAAAATGGCTGCAATGGAATTTAAAGAAAGCTGTGTGCCTCATTTGGGCCAGAAGAATTACATTGTGTGGGCTGCAAAAATGGAATGTTTGCTAAAAGCAAAAGAGCTGTGGTATATTGTTGAAAATCCACCACAAGTATTTGCAGCTGCAGATCAGAAAAGCCATGATCAAGCAATGGCTTATGTCATCTTGAATTTAGATGATGCACAATTTCTAAATGTTGCAAATATAAAGACTGCAAAGGAGATTTGGTTGAAATTGAGAGCTGTGCACGTGAATGTTTCTGCTTGCAACATAGTGCAATTGTCAAGAAAACTTTATAGAGCCTGTTTGCAACCAGGTGAATCTGTGGAACAGCATTTAAATAAAATGCAAAGTTTATTTTTTGGAGTTAGAACAATGTGGGATTAAATTCCCTGAGTCCCAGAAGGTTTTATTGGTGTTGAACAGTTTAGATAAAACCTGGGACACAGTTTCTACGATATTTGAGTTAAAGAAGAGCAAGACTTAAATTTTGAGGCTTTACAGGCATGTTTGCTTAATGAAGAAATAAAGCGACATTTTAGAAGCAGCCACAAGGAAGAGAAATTCCTGAGGAGGGGGTCCAGACTGCAAGTCTCCAGAGAAGAAGAAACAAGCAGATCGGACCCAGACCAAATTGCAACAAAGGAGAGATTTTGCAAGCAGAGAGCTGCTCAGCGGGAAAAGACTTGCTACATTTGTAGAGAAAAGACACATTTGCAAAGGAACTGTTTGCAGAGGAACTGTTTGCAGAGGAACTGTTTGCAGCAAAGGACATTTGTGCAACCAAAAAGGACTGTTTTGCAAAAGGAACATTTTGGTGTTGCAAAAGTTTGCTATAGCAACAACAGAGACAAGTGGCTAATAGATAGTGGGGCAATTCAAACAATTGTTAATGACTCTGAATTATTTTGTAGGTTTGTTCCAGTAGCACAAGAAGCTGTGGCTTTGGCAAATGGCCAGAAAGCAAAAGTCATTGGAATAGCCGATGTAAAAATTCCATATTTGGAATCAAAGTTTACCAATGTGCTTTGTGTACCTGAGATGGAACAAAATTTGTTAAGTGTGTCTAATTTAGACAAACAAGGTTTTGAGATAATTTTTGTAAATGGGAAGTGTCTCATCAAGAGGAATGGGAATATTTGTGCAGAAGGCATAAAGGAAGATAATCTATATGTATTTCAGGGACAAAAGGTTCAATGTTCCCATATATTTAAGAATGTTGCAGAGCATGATTCATGTGTTCATCTTCTGCATAGAAGACTTGGCCATGTAAGCTTTAAAGTTTTGCAGCAAATGCAAGATTTTGCAGAAGGGCTAAATTTGAAGGGATGCAAAACATATTTGGACTGTGCAGTATGCAAAGCATCGAAGTCAAAGGCATTCCCAGTTAGTAAATGTAGCACAAGACAAACAAAAATAGTTCTAGAGCTGGTCCATGCAGATCTGGTGGGACATATGCAAGCCAGTTTGGGAAGAGCAAAATATGCACTGGCAATTGTTGATGATTATAGCAGGTATTCATTTTGCTATTTGCTTAGAGCAAAGACAAAGGTGCTACAACAATTCAAACAGTGGGTAAGTTTTGTAGAGAGAAGGTACAGACAACAAGTGTGTCAGTTGCAAACTAACAGAGGTACTGAATTTATGTCAACTAAATTCCAACAATGGTTGGGGTAGTTGGGGATAAGACACAGACGTACAAATCCTTACACAGCAGCAGAGAACGGTGTAGCTGAAAGAAGGAATGGTGTTTTGCAAACAATGAAAGACTCATTATTAGAAGATTCTGGTATGAGCAGGTCATATTGGGGAGAAGCCATATTGACTGCAAATTATATAGTTAACAGGCTGTGGAGTTCCTCCATTAATAATACTCCATATGCCATTCTATATGGGAGAAAGCCATCACTGGCACATTTGAGAATTTTTGGAAGTACTGCATGGATACATATTCCAAAAGCAATCAGAAGAAAAGGACAGCAAAAGGCAAAAAAGCTCAGGTTTGTGGGCTATGAGCCAGGGTCAAAAGGATACCACTTTAGCGATGGAAGTAAAAGAATTATAATTTGCTGAGCTTGAAACTTTACAATTTTTGCCTATAAAAATGTAAAGGTAATTCAAGTTTTTGAAAACAATGCTTGGTGTGCCTCATTGCTTTTCAGATGCAAGCTAGATCTATGTTGTTAGTACAGGCCATATGAGGATTTGCTGACTGAAATCCTGGCTAAAATTAATTTAGGGGTGGGCAAGATCTTTATCACAGTTAATCTGTCAACAAGTTTGACCCATTTTCAGTCTTGTCCTATTGTGTATTTTCAGTTCAATCACTGATAACACAAGGGTCTGAGGGGCTCTTAAAAGACATCAGACAATATACCCTGGATCCAGATTTACAGGACAGGAACAAGATTTCTCAAAAACCATCAGGCTTTGAAGTAGGCCTTTTTCTATTCCTAAATATGTATACAATTTTCTTTCTTTCACTGAAAAACTTTTTATAGGCTTAATACTCTGCCATCTGGATCTTGGAAGGGAGATACAGCCACATTCTCTTTCAGGACTCTGTCACTGCCTACGGGACCTTGCTGACAGTTCTGTAGTCCTGTCTATTATGTGATACATGGCACTCAGAATCACCTCTCCTTGTACAGTGTTACAATTATACAGGGAGTCTTCTTTTAGCAACCACAATTTGGACCAGCAATTTCTAAGTAAAACTATGACTGTGCTTACAAATGTATTTCAGTTTTCTTTTGCTTTATAGACTGTGAAGGTCATACATGTGAGAATTGGTTGTAAAGTTACTTTTTCATAACTGTCAACTGTGAATGGGTAGTAAATAAGACAATTGTTAAACGAGAACTATCTGAACCACAGAAGAGGGTGTTTTTTTTGTTTTTTTTTCCCTTCTAGATGGTAAATGCTTAAAGATTTCAAAAAAGTAAGAAAACAACTACACTCACTGTAAGAAATTTTTAGGTACAATCACGTTCTGGTAGATGGTCTTATGACAGGAGACAATTAGCTGGTTTTTTCTATTAATATTTTTGGTTTATTGCAAGTTTCTTGTTTGATATTTTCCATGGAATTTTGGTCCATGACTGTAAGGTTTGCTTGCTTGCTTGATTTGATACTCTGTATTTATACATCATGAACCTTAGATTTGTTTCAAAAAATTCATGTGATACATACTTTTAACATGTACCCCGCTTTTTAGAATATCATATAGCATAATTGCCTATATTTGTTTTCCCTGAATCTATGAATTGACAATATTTATTTTATTCATTTGTTCAAAGTATTTATACTGCTTCTCATTACTTAAAAAAGAAAAACATAAATGGGAAACAATTTTCTTTTCCTAGGGTTCAAGCACCTTCCAACCTGTATGATTCTGATAAAAAATAGAAGTTTTTTCATAAATTGAATAGAAAAGAGAATATATTTTGAATGCTGCCATTTATTTTCATGAAAAGACCCCCCTTTTAAAGTATAATTGCAACATGAAAATACCTACATATATTCTTTTAACTGGACTTTTAAATGATAGAAATTGAAATTATAATTTAGTTGTTCCTAAATTGATTCATTTCATTTTTATGGATTACTTTGCATGTTCTTACCCTTTTCCTTTAAAATTCAGTGTAAAATGGCTGTACTAAAGATCTGCAGAGTAAATTTAAAATAAATGTTCCTTCCTACCCACCTTTTTATTCTCTTTAGACTTGTGTCAATCTTCTGACAGAACACAACTCTCATTGAAACTGCTGAGCTCACAGAGATGAAATTAAGTCACTATTTATTATAAAAAAGTTTTGTTTTATAGACACTGAGCTAAAGATAATGGTTAATTGTCAATACTGCATGCTTTCTCTCTACCATAGTAGTAAAATAAAATTAATGTTTCTTACATCATAATGGTATATTTAACAGTACCCCTTTGTGCTGCAATGTAAATAGGTCTTAATGAATGGAGCAGGACCTCCCAGTCTTCACACATTATACTCTTATTATTTCTCTTGTTTTCTCTTATATTGTTTTTTTCCTCAGTTCAAAAGTACACACTTACTGAGAAAGATTACTTCAGATAATTCCTTCAAAAATTCCTTGCATACCAGAGAAAATGAATCTTGCTAATTTTATAGTACTGCAATTAAATAGGTCAGTGGTATCATATATGCTTTTATAATGTTTATCTGTGCTTCTCCCCATCAATTAACTAAGACTAGTGATACCTCATGCATGTCAGGAAAAGAGGAGATAGTAGCATACTCTAATAAATACTCTGAGACAAGGAGGACCAGTCATGGCTCTAAAGCTATACCCGCTGCCCCTCATGAAAGACATGCTGTCACACCTATCGAAAGGGAAAATTTTTTCTAAACTAGACTTAAGGGAAGCTTACTATCGAGTAAGAATCAAGGAAGGGGACGAATGGAAGACTGCATTTAACTGCCCCATGGGGTGCTATCAATTCAAAGTCTTGCCATTTGGATTACAAGGGGGCCCTGCAGTCTTTATGCAATTAATCAATGACGTTCTAAGGGAGCACCTGTTTAAGGGGGTCCTTGTTTACTTGGACGACATTCTTATCTTTACCGAAACAAAAGAAGAACACGTCAAACTTGTCAGAGCGGTTTTAAAGAAGCTGCGAGCCGCTCACCTATATGCCAAACTCTCAAAATGCGAATTCCACCAGGAAAGGATAGACTACCTAGGCTATCGCATATCCCCACAGGGCATTGAAATGGACCCAGAGAAGGTCAGAGCAGTATTAGAATGGGCACCACCCCGCACAAGAAAGCAACTACAAAGTTTCCTGGGCTTTGCAAATTTTTACCGCCAATTCATCCCCTCATTTGCACAGATAGCCTTGCCCCTCACTAACTTACTAAAAACGAAGGGAACATCCTCAGTAAAACCTAGCCAGCCACTAAAATGGACAATGGAGTGCCAAGCAGCGTTTGAGAGACTAAAGAGACTTTTTTCTGCCGAACCAGTACTAAGGCACCCAGACATGGACAAACCCTTCATAATACAGGCAGATGCAAGTGATGTGGCAGTGGGGGCTGTGCTATTACAAGAAAATGATGATGCAGTATTGCAACCCTGTGCATATACATCTAAGAAACTCACGGAAACAGAACAGCGCTGGCCCGTATGGGAGAAGGAGGCTTATGGGATACGTTGGGCATTACTCACGTGGCGACAGTTCCTGGAAGGCAACAAAATCCCCTTCCAGGTATGGACTGATCACAAAAATTTAGAAGCCCTGAAAACTTCCAGGAAACTCAATCCCAAACAAGCCCGCTGGTCCCAGCATTTTCACCAATTCCAATTTAAGCTCAAACATTTACCAGGAAGAAAGAACTTCCTGGCAGATGCACTATCTCGCATGCCCCAATATAACAGCGCACGAACCACAGACTCTAGACCAATAATGGCAGAGTCACAACTGGCAGCGCCAGTAACCACAAGAACCCAAGCCAAAATAAAACCACAACTGGACAGCCAAACTGGGATTGAATTCAGAAAAAGTTTGGAAACAGATGATTGGTTCCAGAAAAACAAACATGTGTGCACAATGAGAGACGGATTGCCTTGGGTAGGGGAAAAGTTATATATACCAACAACTCAAAGACTAACTTTCATGCAACTTTGCCATGACACAAAATCAGCAGGGCATTTTGGATTTGTAAAAACTTTACACTTAATTAAACGGCAATTTTGGTGGCCATCAATAAAAAAGGACATAGAAAGTTATGTTGCCAGCTGCCCAACCTGTGCATCAGCAAAGAGGTTGCAAGGGAAATCGCCAGGGCTGTTACAACCAGTGGCAAGTCCCTCAGCCCCCTGGAGGGAAATAGCCATGGATTTTATAGTGGAATTGCCTGAAAGCAATGGGAATACTGTTATCTGGACAGTCACGGACCTATTTTCCAAACAGGTGCACTTTATCCCTTGCCAAAAAATTCCCACTGCAAAGGCCTTAGCAAAACTTTTTATCCAGCACATTTACAGATTGCACGGGGCACCCCAACGCATCATCTCTGATAGGGGAGTGCAATTTACGTCTGCATTTTGGAAGGAATTTTTATCCCTCTTAGGGACCACTCAGGGACTGACATCTAGCCATCACCCTCAACAGATGGACAAGCGGAACGCTGCCAGTCGGTACTTGAGCAATATTTGAGATGTTTTTTAAATTTCCAACAGAGTGATTGGACGGACTTACTTCCTTTTGCAGAAGTTGCCTACAATAATGCAGTCCACTCCAGCACAGGCTACACTCCTTTTCAAATAGCCAACGGCCAAAGTTTCAACCCTATGCCAGAGTTAACCCCAAAAGAACCAACGATCCCTTCACTGAAAGAATGGATGGAAAACCTACAAAACACCTGGCCAATAGTCAGAAAATCACTAGATGAAGCTAGGCGGGCATACAAAGCACAAGCCGATAAAAAAAGGGTTGAGCCTACACCATTCATTATAGGAGAAATGGTGTACTTATCTACAAAATACCTAAAGTCCCTACAGCCCTGTAAAAAACTTGGACCAAAATATATAGGACCTTTTCCAATTAAAAGGATCATAAATCCAGTAACAGTAGAATTAGAATTACCCAAAAACCTCAGGCAAATACACCCAGTTTTTCATTGCAGCTTGCTGAAAAGAGAGCATCAGTCACCTCTACGGCCAAAAATCCCCCCCCCCACCACCTCCAATCATGGTGGAGGGGGAACAACACTTCGAAATAAAAGAGATCCTTGACTCTAGGAGATATCATGGAACAACTCAGTACCTAGTTGCCTGGAAACACCTCCCTGCCTCACAAAATGAGTGGGTCCATAAACGTCACGTCAGAGCCCCGAAGCTATTGAAGAAGTTTCACACAGAGTATCCTAACAAGCCTAACTAAATTTTTTACTTGTGTTTTCTTTCAGGTGGATCTCTCTTATTGTTAAGAGGGGCCGGATGTCAGAATCCAATTATATTTCATCTTTAATTATCAAACATAGAAACTCCCAATTCTGCCTTCTCTGGATTCTGCCATAAGAGGGAGAAAAGGGGGAGAGCAAAGGGGCTTTATGGCCCTCACTTCCTTCAGCACACTTCAAAGGACTGAATGTGTGTTTATTGTGGCCTCTAAGCTTTAACATATCAAAGAAGAGTAATTGCCTTTCATGTAGTTATCTGAAGTCTCCATCCAGACGGAAGAAGAAAGGGGGATGGAATTGTGATACTTGAAACTATCACTGGAAGGGGGGTTGATTGGGTGGGACTACTGGGGAACCCCTTAAAACCTTGAATGGGAGAGCTTGAACCCCAAGTCCTGTCTAGCATGCCTGCAACCATTTTCTCTTAATAAAGGATTCCTGTTGGAAGAATTATTCCAAGAGTTCTGTCTTCTTAAGATGCAAAGTGGGGTGGGTCCTCACAGCTATAATCATTCATTCAGGCAGCCCTTTTCATTGATGATTGGCAACACCAGACAATGCTTAATGTTTCCTATTTACTGCAAGTGGTCTCTCTTTCTTCCTTCGGTAGAAGATTTCTTTTCTTTCCCTTCCCTTCCACCTTTGGCATGCCTGCTGTACATTGCTTAGCATTCAGCTCTCCTTTTTTCCCCCTCCAAGTATACCTGATTTAACACAAACATTTGCCTTCTTGTCTCTTTATCCCATTAATTGCTCTTGAGCCTTAGTTTACTTATTTGTCTTTTATCTATGCCAGTTGGAAACAATTCCAATGTTTCAACTGGTCCAGCTATTGGTGGCATTTGGAGCACTTCATACTTTTGCTGTTAACATTTTACCAGCTGGCTTTGTCAGAAGCAAAGCCTTAAAAATCCAATCTGGCTGTACTTTTAATACAGATATAATTCAGACTCCCTGAATTGAGCTAATCAGAATTATTCAGTTCTTTATATCTAAAGCCCTATACCAAACTTTTCCTTTGTGCACCAGGAGCCTTGAATTAAAGACACACAGAACAGCAAAAGTAATATTTTATTTGTTGCCTGTTTAGTGAATTTCCTTTGTAACTTTTGATTCAATTTACCTTGAACAAAGAGTCACTTTGTGGGTTTTATAACCCATTTTCCATGTGTGAGCTTCAGTATGCAAGTGACATTTATGCTCTACTAATGGTAATAGAGGTTAAAAAAAAAGGTTACTAAACATTCATAAAAGATGCCAGCAATTACTGTATAGTTTCCATAGGGAGTCATTATACTGATATCAGTGAAGCAGTGTTCAAAAGGACAATGGCATAAAGGAAAACAAATTCAGTGTTCTATAATGGTGTCATTTTATAATTAATCTTATGATGCAATTGTGATAATTTTGTTTCCCTTTAATTTGTTGTATTTTCCATAGTCTATGTACTGGACAGTAGGATATTTTTCCTGTCTGAAAATGCTTTAATTACATAGGCTGCTAGTAGTCCTCACATTGATGATTTATATTTTGCTCTAGATAGTGTTTTTCAATCTCAGCTACTGAAATCATGTTCTTAACCGCTATCCCATGTTTTTGTTATATTCTCCTAAATAAAGCCTAAATCAATAATTGGGGATCTTCATGAATCAAAAATAATTCAGGAATACTTCAGATTTCACACAAAATTGAACCTCTCAGCTGTTCATTAAAAGCACCCTGACTGATTTTGGCTGGAGCTGAAAAAAAAAAAAAAAGAAAACAAAAAGTTGAAACTGTTTTAAATGCTCAAGTCATTAAAATTAAAATTCTCAAAGCAGAGATACTATTACTGAGGCTTACACAGAAATCTGAACAAAGAGGGCTACTTTTAATGGATACAGATATATTCCATGTTTATGGCTATGTTATGAACAATTTCTGCACATTTTTTTAACATACGTACCCCTAGAAGGTGCATTCTCAGTTTTCTTCTGATTTGTAAATTATAAAATGCTTTGGATAAACTATAAGATTTATTTTCAGAGAAGTATCATGTAAATTAATTCATGCAACATATTTAAAATTTCCACTGCCATCAGATTATTTCTCACAATCTCTGTAATGTGACTATAAACTTACATTTCCCTTGCTTGGAATTGAAAACAAATTAAAGTCCAGCTAGAAAATTATTATTATTTTCAGAAGAGAAGCAACTGAATGAGAAACATTGTTTTGGTTGCCAAACATCCTGAAAGATACTTCCACCTTGCCTTAATTTTTATCTAGAAATGTAAACATTTGGAAAAATAAGTTGTTCTGAAATAATTGCAATACTATATAAAAGAGTGTAAAGTATCCCAGCTATTCAAATTACAAATTTCGATGCCTGGTCTGCATTTCTAATTATTATTATTATTATTATTATTTGCAAAAGCATTTCTATCCCAAAATAATTTATTTTCTCTTTCTCGGCCAAACAGAGATTTTTGGAAGTTACATTTGGGTGTTCTGCTCTCAGATTTATGGGGGAACGAATTTCTACTTTTTCTATTCTGCATATTTATCTTTTTTTTTCCAGTACAACCAGTAGCAGCCAAGTAGTATAGCTAAGAATGCAATAACTCTGAGTCACATAATGAGAAATTTCTAAAAAAAAAAAAAAAAAAGGTGCCTGAGAGGTCATACTCAATGATGCATACTATATATACTGAATTTACTTCTGAACAATGCTTTCTAAGGAGGATTCAGAAGAAATGTGTTTCTTCTTTCTTCTGAGGATTATCAGAAGATGTAGAAGCCAAGTCCTTTGAGGAAAGATTGAGTAATTGGAGATGTTGATCCTGGTCCAAACTGATGATGACTAAGTTAATGGCCCTTTCCCTGACTGGAGAAATATAAAATGATAATCATACCAGTCTAATAAAGGATTGCAGAGCATGATATATAAACTGTCAACAGCAAACTGCAATGTAGCAAGTTTGCTACATCTGTTTACATCTTTGATGATGTGAATCGTGTATTTGTCAACAGAATAGTTTGATTACAAATAACCACAGCCAGAAACCCTGTGATTGAATGTGAGTGTGCTGTTTTTGGATTCTGACAACTCCTATGTGTTTATAACAATATTTAGTTTTCTGAGGAATTCAGGAATTACATTTTGTAAATCTATGATGTGTTCACAGAGAAATGCTTATGTTTATGAACTTCAGGCTGGAGGTTCAATTTAGTTTTATAGAGAATGCTTAACTACACTAACATTGATGCCAAAGAAATGACATTATAAAGAATTCTATAAAAAACTGTCACTGACATTCTGCTGTTGGGGTTTTCTTTCTTCCTTAAATATACTGTAGGATAAGTTATTTAATGCCTGTGATACTCTGAAGATGGGAACGAAACTAAGAATATGCTGTAGTCAGCATTCACTGTAAAACTAAAGAATGTAAGAACAGCACTTTCAGGATAGCAAAAAAATATCAGCAAGAAGGCTTTAGAGAATTACAGCATAAATATTCTACAAGAATTTGCCATCAGGTGGCAAAAAGATGAAAAAGGAATGCAGAAAAAAATGAAATGTGACTTTGAAAGGCACAATATATTTTCAACTACCTTTCTTCTAGCTTGCATCTTTATTTTTCTTCCCCCAAAACGAGAAACAATGTAGATCTATTGTAATCCTGTACTACATAGCTAACACTTTTGCTGAAATGAAGAAAAGGAGGCATGCAGAACATATTCTGATGACATAGCAAAGAGTTACATTAATGGGTTTTCCAGGCTTCGTTTATTTAATACTAAAACAGCATAATATAGATAACATCTATAGATTTATTGAAAAATAAATACAGTAGCAAAAAATCCTTTGATTCCTTAAGGACTGCTTTATTCACATGTGGTCCATTTTTAAAAGTTATACAAAATGAATTCCTACTTCACTGTCTCTGTCACTACAAATAATTCTAAAGTACAGATATTGATTATGATTTTTTAAAATTCATATCTCGAGCACACCCATACATACATATGTTTATGTTTTAAAATGACTTATTTCCATATTGCTTTTGATAGTTAAACTTTGTGCTGCTGCACTTTTTTTACTTTTGATGTTTTGTGAGATCCTAAATTAATTTTTAAAACTGCTTTCTTATAGATATTTAATGAAGATAGCAGCCGTTATTTCTCCTCAAAGAACAGTTTATTAGCATTCTAAGCATATGCTTAACTGAACATTATTTAAATTGTCTTTAAAATGGTTGTATTTAATGGGGTTTATGTCTTTGTACTATATTTAAAATCTCAAAGATATGTATCCATTATTTTTAATGTTAGCACTGACCCTATGAGAGAGGCAGTAATGCTATTTTCTAAGTGCAGATAAAAATGTGAAATATTAATTCATGAACTTGCTGGTTCATTAGATTATAACCATCATACTACATTAGTTTGTCATGTTTTTTAAGTATAGAAAGGCATACAATTATTAACATATAGACATAGTAGGAGTTATTGAGATTCTTCCAGTGTTTTTTCCTGCTGACTCTACAATCTTACAGATTGCTTCCTTACTTTTCTTCCCCTACATCTTAGTTAATGATTTAATCTGTGACCTTTCACAGGCCAATTTTGGTGCTGATCATTTGCTTCTGTCTTTGATGGATATTAGAATAACCCTGCCAGAGGTTTTATGAGATGCTGCTTAATTAGCTAGCATGGTGAAGTAGTTACATCCTTCAAATCAAACATCAGAGTTCACTACTGACAATGTTTCCTGAGAATGATGGGGATAAAAGCTCATCAGCCCTGTAACTCTCCATTCCATTATGGATAAAAGTGTTTACTATTATTTTATTCTGCCTGTGATTAGCATAAGCATAAGATTTATTTGTTAGATTCATATTCCATTCTGTCCTCAGGAGCTCACCTACCAAACCACAATATGACTGTAAAAGAAGTTGAATGCCTGTTGTTAACACAGCAGTGTTTCATTTCAGAAGGAAAAAAAGAAGAGATAGAAGAGCTGGTATCACACTGGATACATTTTATTTGACTTCTTTGTTTATTTGTGCTTTTCTGTTTATTAATAAATGTTTAAGACAAGAACAAACCTTTGCAAGTAGTGATAAGCAGTCATGGCCTGATTCACACATCTCATGGAAAATAAATTATGTAAGGTTCTTCTCGGTGGTTTTGAATCTCAAATGTATCCTTTGGATTTAATCACCTTAAAGTGGATGGGATTAATGCAACTATGTTCAAGGTTGGGTCATGATGTCCTCAGCTACTATTGCTCAGTTCTGGTTGCCATCAGTGAAGAATAAGTAAATAAGAAGAAAACAGTGACAGTGAGTTAAAGTCCAAAACAACCTTTTATTTAGAAATGGTCTGACAGTGATATTATTTCCAAACAGAAGAAAATGGCTACTTCTATAGAAGATGGACTTGATTCAAACTGGTGGTTCATTATTTGAAATGATTAGGGAAATCAATACTTTTCATTAAACCCAGAAAAATTAAACAGTTAAATGTAATTGCAACTCATTTCAGTGGAGAAAAGAACAAGACTGACAAAAAAAAATGCTGTGGAAAGACAATGGCAAGAAGAGCATATAGCCAAACCTCAGTCTTAACAAGACTCTGATTAAGAGGCAGGGAATAAATTGGAACTAGCCATTACATAAGAAAGTAAACACCCAAGTCCTTTATATATCTGAAAAATTGTCTGTGTCTTCACTACAACAGCAAATAATGCCAAAATAAGGCTGAGCATCTTTACAGCAGTGGATGGACTTATAACACAAAACATCAACATGGCATGCCTTGTTATTCTGTTTATGTAATGGGTTGATCATAATATATTCCATATTGACAATAGTTTAACAGTTTGCTACAATAAAAGATGTTGTAAAAAATTTCTGGGAATTGAGGATAGGAGAAAGGCCACCATAAAATGTCTTAAATTGATGCTTTATCTTCCCTTGCTTTACTTGTCTATCTTGTTCTTCCCAAACTGATCTACAGCTCATTTTGCTGCTGCTAATTTGATTACTTATTTTTCATAGTTGTGAAGTTTGATTGTGTGATATTGTGTGTGCCTATTTTCTAGTTTTCTTATATTTAAAATTGATCATACAGGAAGTATGATTAAAAAATTAAATCACTGATAAAACAGAAACTGAATATAAGGAATTTAAGATCAATAGTGAAAGTATCTAAGAAAAAAAGAATGACTTTGTATAAAAAAAACAACCCATGACTAGTCCTTATCATCTTCATATTGGATTCATAAAATATCTTAAATCAGATAAAAAAACTTTATGGCATGGTGCAAAATGCAAACTCACCCACTATCTTAATTGCAATAGTCTAATTTGGTAAATATCAGTTTCAAATTAATATGGATCATACAAAAACACATTTTTTTTCAAAACCCAATACATCAGATATTGCAAGAAGTAGTAAAAATAAAAAAGATTAGATATGCTTTTCATGATTAAAGGAATGGTTTAGGCTCACATTATGAGGTGGGGGGGTCTCTTTAAAAAAGAGATGAACTCATGGATCCAAATCTGTCTAGAATCTTGCAATTATATCAGCCCTTAAAAATGCTTTCATAATGACAAGTTTACTATTTTGCATGATAATATACAGTATGTTTTGTATTTCTGTCACATCAGTATGTGACAAGAAGGAAGGTTTTATAATATTCACAATGACCAAACACAATGGGTGGCATCATTTACATACCTGATCAAAGACTGCATGACTACTGGCTGTCTTTGTGTATTCTTATCATTAGTGGTAGTTAACTGAAATTAAGATGTCATGGGCTTCAACATAAAATGTCATCCAAAATGAAAAGAAATGTCCTACTTCACAATTTGGCTATGCAGATAAAGACATGAAGCTGGACACCTAATGTAAAGTAAACATAAGAAAGGAGAAGAAAGAAATAAACTGTCTAAATCATCAGAGCTCTTCTTCCATGTGGCAGAGTTTCCCCACACACACACACACCAATCAAATCTACTAGTGCAATGGCATTTTCCTGGCATATTGTTTAGGAAGCATTTAATTATGACCTATGCATTTCCAGATGTTGATCTTCCTAATCAATTCACTCCAAAGAATTATTCCCCAAGTAGACATGGTATCAATACCTAGATTGATCTGCCAATTGATAGAACCCATGAGTAGATCATTCATGATTGGTTTTATGTATTTCTTTTTAAGTAATTTCCTTCCTTCCTTTCTTCTTTCCTTCCTTCCTTCCTTCCTTCCTTCCTTCCTTCCTTCCTTCCTTCCTTCCTTCCATATGTAAAGTAGGTTAACAAAATATTGCTATTATTCTTTTTCACATACAAGTGCTAGGTAAAAACAAATAATTGAAAATTTTAAAAATTGCTAACATACCTCCATTGCTGCCTCTTAGTAGTCCCTGTAAACCATTTTGGCAATGGCTGTGATCATACTAATATTCCTCGACTATTCCTCATACTAATATTCAAAATTATTGTAAAGTGCAAAGAATTGACCGTAGCTTATATGCAACTGACCAATAAGAGATTGCAAGATAAATACTGATTATGACAATAAGCATTTCTTGGGCTAGTGCAAATACTGCTGTGGGGACACAAGGTTAGAACCATCAGTGGTTGGTTGTAGAATGGGAGGAGACACTGCTAAAGCAGTTCTGTAGCTGTTCTGGAGGTAGTCATAGAAAGAAAAAGGGATTGTATGTTCTATTAAGAATCCTGAACAAAAGTAATTTTTAGAAAATTAATAAGAGTTTGTATGCATATCCTTTTATATATTCACTTGTTGCTTTCATAACATTATTTTGAAAACTGAAATAAAAATAAAACCATTGTTCACCTATCAGTTATGTATTTAGATTCATGCATTTTAGTGCATCTTTTATACACTAGTTGGATTTACTTGTATTAGTATATGACATGTTATGGGTGTCCACACCAGATTAATAAAATCCAAACTCATATTATAGATGAATACTGTAAGTACATCCAGCTATTCTTTGTAGATAGAGAGCTATGGAAAGTTTTGCTTACAGGTCACTCTATGGGGTACAGATGTTAATCTTAAGTGTTAACTGATGAATTGTTTAACACCACACAAGGAAGTTTCCTTGCACCATTTAACCAGGACATATTTTGACCCTGATATACAGTATATTTTCATGTCATCTGTGCTCATTGATCTGAATTGGACTAGCTATCTGGAGAACATACCATTTCTGCTTTATCTGGTTCTGCTTTCAAGTGCACACAGATGTCACAGCTGGATATTCACAGTGAACTGTGAATATTCAGAACAATCCTGAAAGTAGGGAAGAATAATATAAAAAGAGAGTGTTCTGTTCATAGAATAGAGAAAGAGCAAATGGTTTTAGAGTAATATTAACATGCAACTATTTTTTATCTATACAGTCCTAACTTAATTTTAGTTATTATTTCTTTCCCAACTATTTTTTTCAAGAATATTTCTTCACTCTGTTGGTGCCTTTTGTTCTCCTCCTTGCTCTTTTATTCTACTATCAGTCTGGCTTGGCACAATGAGAACATCTAAGTCAACATTACAGCTTACTTGCATAACTAATTAGCATAAAATTTGTGTGGCCCTACACTCCTCATCACTTTTATTGGAATTTATTATAAGTCATTTTTGCATTCTTGAATTGATATCCTATTAATTCATATTTTCAGTTTTCTCTGATGTTTTCCCCTCTTATTTTATTATATTATTTAAACCATTCAATAAATAGAAATTGTTCTGTAAAAGAACAAGGTTTTAACAGATGGATTGCTAGAGATGGAATATTCTGAAAGTTCAAAGTGGGACCAAATGTTTAACTTCTACTGAACTTGGATGGTGGGAATAAAAACAGAAAACAAAAGGGGTGAAAAAACCTAAAGCTATTCATAATGTCTTCCCAAAGAAACAGAATAATATTGTGGCTTACAAAAAATGGTTGTGGTTATATTAGCCTTTGTTATTTTATAACAGCTTCAAAAAGGAACATTATAATTATCAAAGCAATCTGCACTGAAAATTATAGAATTAACAAAATGATTACCACATTTTTGGAAAAATAAACAGTGGACCTCACTTATACCAAAATAAATATAAAAACATTCATCTCTTCTCTGCTCCCTTCCCCCCAAATATTTACTAAACATATCCCTTTTCTTATCAGGGCAGGTTCTAGTCACTACAGATAATGCCAAAGGAAAGTGCTAGCAGCTTTAGTTTATCCAATCCATATTCTATTCATTCTGTCAGGCAGAGTCCAGAGTGCAGCAGCTCATGTTTTGTTTTGTGTGGAAAACTGTCTAGTGAATATAGCTACCTTTGAAGTAGCTGGTCAAGGAAAACATCTGAAGCTCTAGGCCAAACAATCAAATGTGTATTATATTTATGCTATAATATTTAGAGATGCGAGTCACTGCACAAATATATGGAACATTTTCTCCCTTGAAAATTATGACTTTAAACTGCCAGGATGACCCAAAGGTAATTATGAATTTGCCTGGTTGCAAAGTGTTACAATAACTGTGGTTGCTCAAGACTATTGTAATATGCTTCTGGGTGGGCTGAGTTAAAATTGTCAATTATATGACTTAGTACAGAAATGTGAACACAGGCTAGAATAAAATGTGGCTGATACCAAGAACTACAGCCAGCCACATATCTAATTCCTCCTATCGATTTCTGACATAGTGGTGGACAACTATGTGAAGGACCTAACTTTCAAATCTTAGCAGCTTTTGTGAGGTTATCCTATTTTCAGGGATCTAGGGAGCTGGAATACTTGAGAAAACCATGTAAAACTACTGGGGAAAAAATCCCAATAATACATTTGCTCTACATTATTTACATTTGTTCTTACAATAATTAAACTAGCAGCTCATTTCCACAAAACAGAATCAATAATAGTCTACAAAATCCTAAATAGTGTGAAATAATCCACATAAAGGGTTACATTGGACAGTGTTGCACAAATAATATCATTAAAAACTTTCACTTTTAAAAGGAATGACATTTCTAAAGGAGAAATCCCTCCCCCTCCCTCCCCAAAATATGGAAATTCTGTATATGCATTTAGAAATAGGTCAATCAATCTGGATTTTTCTTATTACTCATTTCTCATTTTGTTTCTATTAAAAACAAACAATGAAAATATAATAGGTGATGTGTTATATGCATTCATCTAAAATGTAATAGTTCTACACATTGTTTGTAAGCAGGATCCTCAACATGCATATTTTACAAGCAATTTTATTTAATATATATTTGTAAAGTAATACATATACACAAGCAAGTTCTCCATTTTGCATATTTTATAGTGGTTTCCCTAATGATCAGGGAATTGCATCTGAATATATTGAGAACTGTGAAAATGACAGGACAATTGCTTCTGATTCATCTGTTAGTTTGCTAAGTGCAAAATAGTTTGCAATAAAATATGAACCTAACCATTTTTTTCATCACCGCTAGTATCTTCATACATATACTCACATCATAAAATCCTATTAAATAAGAAGAATACACAATATATGTATAACACCATCCTGGAAAATTTAAACTAGAAGCAAATAAACTAGAAAGGCAGAGGAAGCATATTTTTGTGATATTGAATTTGCATTAACTGTGTGGCCAATTGTACTAACTGTGAGATCAATCATTTAGACAGTTTTTTGCTCTATACTTGTTGTATTGTATATTAGTTCACAATGTTCTCTCCCCTTCTATCCCTGGGAAGCACAAAGAGTTCATATGCTGGACCAGATGTTATTTTTTTGAAGTGATCCCTGTAGAACATCACATACACTACAGTACATTATCAAAGCTGTTTTCTTTTTCTATGGATGCCTACCTCATGCAAATATAAAAATCAAAACAACATTTGTAGCCTTCTTAATAATCTCTCTTATTAGCCACTTGATAATTGTTCATACCCATTCGTTTCTCCACATTTATTTTTCTGTCTTCTGATTGTCATTCCTTTTCTAATCTAGCCAGTGTTGGAGTTGCTTGTTATTGTTCCTTGGTTTGCAATATTGTATTGGATAGCATCAACTACAAACTTCTTCTACTATATCAATATTAACTATTGCTGATACATAATAATGCAAGACATTATTACTATTACTACTGTGGGAAGAATACAGAGAAAGAAATATTCTGGGAAATATTAAAAAGGCAGAATATATTTCCCCAAAGGATTTTAAAGGCAGAAACCAGTCTCTCTGCTCCAAACAGAAACCAGGTCTGCAGAAATGCAGATGTGATAATCTTGTCAGAAGGATTGGAGTCATAAAGCTGGGATTAGAAAGAAACAATCCTCACACCAAAAAATTCAACAGTCATCAGCCACAGCCCCAGGAAAGCAAGATATGACCTTTGGGACATAATAGGATTAACCCACCAGAATACCAGAAATGCACACTCAGACTCAGGTCAAAGTTCACGTCACAGGAACAACTCCAAACAAGAAGGTATAAAAACCCAGTCCCTACTACATGTGGTCAGGGTTTTTTTTTCAGAGCCATCTTTCTGTGTGGCTCTCCTCTTCAATAAACTACAACCGTCTTTCTAAAGCAGTCATCATGTTATTTATTCCCGGCTTGGACTGGACCCTGATGAAATTTTTTCCTTCAACACTACTGCTGCTGCTGCTGTTACTAATGCTAACAATAATGGCTGACTATGTGATGAATCATAATAATAAGGATGACTGTTACTGTGTTGTTGTTGTTACTAAAAGTCCAGCTTGTCATGTTGTTTGCGTATTTTAGCAGAATACCTCAGACAATTTGCAAATGCATGCATTTCAGAGATGATAGACTTGGTGTCCCACTGGAGTATAGTTTCTTGGAGATCCTCTGTATAGGAGTATGGCCTTAGTGTTCAGAATATTTAAAAACAGTGTATTTCTCTCCTTCATTTTAAAAAGCATTAAGAACTAAAGGGCAGCAAGATTAGAAGGTGTAGTCTAACATGTTTGTGCAACATGCATTCTGTAGACAAAGGCTTAAAGTGAGTCCCTCTGGACTAGGACTGAAGTCTCAGCTATTAAGTATCATTTGTGTGTGAACAGCAACCTTCTCCTTTACAAAAGTTAAATTCCTGCATTTATTGATTTTGTCAGAATCCAATTATATTTCATCTCTAGTTATCAATTATAGAAAATCCCATTTCTGCCTTCTCTGGATTCTGTCATACAAGGAAGGGAAGGGGATGAACAAAGGGGCTTTAGGGCCCTCACTTCCTTCGGTACAACTTCAAAGGAATTGAATGTGGATAGCACCAAAAGGCCTAATCATAACAAAGGGGACTATTACCTTTCATGTAGTTTTCTCTGAAGTCTCCATCCAGCCGGCAGAAAGGAAAAGGGGTGGGAAATGTAATGCTGAGACTGTTGCTGGAAGTAGGGGGGGATTGGGTGGGGCTACTGGGAAACCCCTTAAAACCTTGATAGGAAAGCTTGGACCCCAAGTCCTGTCTAGAACGCCTGCAACCATTTTCTCTTAATAAAGGATTCCTGTTGGAAGAATTATTCCAAGAGTTCTGTCTTCTTAAGATGCAAAGTGGGGTGGGTCCTTACAGATTTTTTAAAATATCATCTGATGTGACTATTGATTTATTTGTTTAAAGAAAGTTACATCCTGTGTATTTTAATTAAAATTCCCTTTAAAACATTAATATAATACTTTTTTAAAAAAATCAGTAAAATTACACTCTATTTACATGCCTAGTTCTCTCTGAAGTCACTTCTGCCACTATTTATGCATGAATAACACTTACCCAAAACGTGTGTCATGTATTGACATGCTATTTCCTAATGGAAGAACAGATGTGTATTTGTAGAAGTTTGCTTTAAAAAAAAACTATTGTGTTTGCATGTGAAATGACAAGTTTCTACATATGAGCATATTGCTTGAATTTTCCATGATATAGAATTACAATAACAACAATATAAGAGTAGGCACATATGTTATGTGCATACTAAAGTTCAATAAAATAGCCCAAATCAACATGAAATTGTTGCATTACTTGAACATCTACTGGAAACAAGAAAGTTTATATCAAACAAATCAATCAAACCAACATTATATTGATACATTTTAATTTGCACAATTTCAATAATATTAGTAACATGTCTATGCAAAGTAAAACAACACAGAAGCATTTTTCACTGTGTGCCTGCTTATGAAATAAATCAAGGAACACATACATGCAATTCACTTATCCGCTCTCATGAACAGCAGTAATTTATCAGGTAGACTGACAGGCCTACAGCCACAAACAATTTCTTCTATCTGGCCCTCTGCTTAACTACTTCTTTCATATAAACACATCATCCCATTAGCAGCAGGGACATGACTAGTTCATGCTGCTGTACTGGGAAGGTTGGAAAAAATTAAAAAGAAGTCATTCAATCACTATTGATAGAACAACAGGCAATTGCAGTGCTCAGAACAGTCAGAATACTTAAAACAGCATCATTCAAAATGGTCTATTTTGTATCCCTCCAACCTCAAAACAAAACTCTTGAAGCATACATTTTCTTTCATGCTCAGAACAGTCTAAACTGCTCTTTCAAAATATGAACATTTGAAAGTCAAATCATTTTGTATTTCTCTAGAAAAGTGTGTCAAACATATCTGCTCTTTGGAAATATATCCTGTATCTTAAAATAATAAATTTTCAGAGAGATTTAATTGTAAGAATTGGGCAGGATTATCAAGGCCAACGTCAGTCTGAATTTTTTCAGTGCATTCAAAATCATTTGAATCTAGCTCAAGAAATGAAGTAAAAAGCATTATCAAGATAAAATTGGCTAGTTATATATCAGAATTTATAAAAACAAAAAGTCTGCACTATATTAGTAAAGAAAAATGTAGCTGTATGTTGTAAATTGTAATATCATCAGTAAACATACTTTAGGCAAATTCTATCAATACTGCAGAGCTGGGGTGAGCATGGCCAGCAGGCTGTCAGTTTGACACCCGTGCTTTACAGAAATTCTCAGTCTGTTAAAGCAAAAATTGAATTTCCTTTAATTTTCCTTGAATATATTTTTCCATTTTTCCATTTTAATATTTTCCTCAAGAAAATATATGCATGCATATACCTGCACTATACCCTATGCCTATACCTATATCTATGCCTATATACATCACCTTACTATTTTTTCCCTAACAATAGATAAAACAGAAAGAGGTTGACCTCATATAAGACTGTGAATAGCTGCAGTCCTATATTCAACTACAAAAATGAAAAATACCATATAGCAAAGATAGTACAAATGGTAGAAGGCACCTTGGATGCAATTCCAAAACATCTGGAGTTCCACTTGAACACCATTGTGTTACTGACAAAATCCATCAGTCAACTGAAAAAGTCAGCTTTATCTGGAATAGCTTACATCTTCAACAATACCTTTAATATTATTAAACAACATCTTCCTGTCCCAGGTCCTTTGGAAGGACTTAATAGGTAGATAAAAATGCAAACTCGGTGTAAGCATCTGACTCACCATGCAACTAAGCATAATTACACAATATTTTTCACTGTGAAATTCTTGTGTATGTGTGTGTGTGTGTGTATGCATATGTGTACATAAATTATTTAAACCAATAAAAACCTCTGTATTTCCCAACATTATATGTTATATAATGTGTGTGTTTATATGTATGTATATATAATTGGCAAGTTTTCTCTGTGTGTTTTTCTACAAGTTTATCCACAAGTGTGTCATTTGACTCACAGAACAAAGTATATGTCATTTTGATGGACACTATTGCAGCTCATAAAGAGTAAGCTCCCCAGAGGTCACCAATACAAAAACTGAAAGCATCACTCAAGAGAAATAGGATCTTTCTGAAAGATTTCAAAACACAAAAGCTTTATAGCTGTCACATTGTTTTTGTGTTCTGTTCTAGGAAGCATATCTTTACCAACACCATGTGCCCATGAATCTGGGTATTATAGACATTGTTTGTCATCAGTCTACAGCTTTCAAGTTCCAGGAAGTTTAATTTCCAAGGTAGATCTTTTGTTTTGTTCAGGAGATGTTTTAATTCCTCTGAAATTTTGTATTCATCCCCTCTGTTGGTGGATGTGGGAGAATGTGCTTTTTATCCATGAACAATTTTTCAACATAATTATCTACCTTCAAAATACCAGGATGAAAACAAGTGATTAAACCTCATTTAGTTTTTATGAATGCACAGGTGTGAATCTGAATGCAAAATGGAAATAATATTTTCCAATTTTGGAACATGTTATACAAGAGAATCATTATCAGTCTGGTTGTTTTCTCATTGGTTTACTTATCTGTCACAGTTCTGTTTTATTGGTGGAGATACAACAAAAGTTATAGAAATACAACTGATTTCCCAGTGTAATATTTCCTGACGTTTATAAATATGCCGAGTACATTGTGATATTGCTGGATAAATTCTACAGAGCAAGAACTAGCAGTATTAAGTAACTGCACACTTATATTGAGAGTCAAATTAGTGATTCATTACAATACACATATGAATCTGATTATGATTATTTTTCAAAAACATCTATAGTTAGAATTTTAAGAGACAAACACATAAGAAATTAAAAACTACTGAAGCAGCAGTAGTGAAATCTGAATCAAAGCATTACTGACAAGTCAGAATAAAATTAGGGAGAAAGAAAATTGCACCCACACACACATACACACAGCCCTTTGAGGTAGGTAAATCAGGAAATAAATGCTACAAGGAACTCAAACAATCTGCTTTATTGTATAACACATAATATATATAGCATCTTGAAAATTTTCACTTTGTTCTCTTATACCAATCAAGATGAGTTGATTTCCCAGGACTGGATTGTTAATTTTCTTTAAACCATTAACCTAACAACTCTTGCATTCCTTTGCATAGGCTTTCTCTGCAGTTCTCTACAATGTGTATAGACATACTATAAAGTTTGTTCATTATATTTTCCTTGCACTGAATCAAAACATAAATACATTTATGCTTTGGCTGAGTTCATCTGAGCATTTTTATTAATATAGTCCTATGGTGTTTCCTACTGTTGGCAGGGTGAAGTATTACTCCCAAAATATTCTCAGGTATTGGATTTGACTACTTGAATGAATCATGTCCAGTTGTTTTTCATGGCTTCCTTTTCCTGTGTGACAACAATTGTTTGTAGTATCTTCTGCTGGAGGAGGTCTTGTTCAGCTGTTGGTATGATATTGGATACATAGGTCTGGTGAATGATAGAAGAACTTTTTGGGCATTAAAACAATCTTTGTCAAACTTTGGAATAGTGCCTTGTTGCTTCAATGGACACTGTTGCTACAAAGAAAGAGATAAATTATTCCTTATTAAAAGAATGATTGGCTTTTGAACCAGTCAGTCTGAGACTGGGTTGAGAAAACATTTTAAAGCAGATAATATGGATTGATATATAACCACCTTAAAAAAAATCACAAATTAATAGGGATTCGTCAAAAACAATTGCCATATCTTATTTCATTTTCTTTTATCTGTTTACTATCATATCAATCTGTAGGATTGAATGAATATAGGTGATTGAATTGAGTAATATGAAAAGCTGATACTGTTTTGAACAGTAGCTTAAAATATGCTAATTAATGCTTATTAATTAACCCTATACTGTTCAACAATTTGAATAATGGAAGAGAAAATAAAAGGATGTCTTTTGGGGACAGATTTAGACAAGATAAAGCCTTATGCTATAGAACGCAGTAGAAGCTCTATTTAATAATAATAATAATAATCCCCCAGTGAGGCACTACCTTGACGTGGTTGTGGGGCTTGTGTACTCTGAGGAAGATGAGAGCTATGCCAGAGGTTCAACCATACTGGACAGGTCTCATCAGAGGAGTCAGACAAAGAGTGTCTCTCCCATAAAAAATATGGTGAGACGTAAATTGCAGAATGCCATACCGGCTCGGACGTCGCCAGGGTTAACAAGGTCCGCACTAGATATTGGAGTTCCTGGATATCTGGTGAAAAATGGGTTACAGGACTCAGGACTGTTGGCTGAGCAACCAGGGCCAGCAGCTGCAGAACTACTGGAAGAAAAGGTGTTTACCCGTCGCAGATACACAGTGATGGAAAACAAAGAAATAATGATTTGTTACTACAGATCAAGTCCAACAAGAAGAGGATATCTAAAACGAATGCACCAGTTCTGGAAAGAACAACATCCAGAATCAGAAATAACAGAACAGAGACTAGCAGATCAACGCCGATTTATAACACGAAATAAAGTATTTACAGAAACAGAATTGGACGAACTGCAAAGGTTTACCCAGGGAAAAGAAATCAAAGCCTTACAAGAAGTAATTCAGAATGTAGAGGCAAACCAGGGGGAGTTGGCAGTGAAAGAATCCAGTAGAGATATACAACTGTTCTCATTTGGAAACCAGGCACCTCTTCCTCAGGAAGAACAAAACCCTCTAACTAAAGAAATAAAAGAATTGAAACAAAGAATAACTGAGCATCTAGAACAGCACAAAAACAACAGAATAAGGCTACCTGCATTGAAGGTTGTTCCAAAGGAACAGCTAGCACAAGCATTAAAAGATGCAAATACTGCAATATCAAGTATAAGCACCAATTCACTGCAAGAAACAAACCAACTAATGTACAGCACAGCTACAGTTATAACAGAACACCTGGGATGCAAAATCAACAAAAAAGAAAAACAAACAAACAGTGCACCAGAAAAATGGAAGGTTAGACTAGAAAATAAGATCAGCAAGTTAAGATCACATGCAAGCAAGCTAGAACAGATGAAAGAAAAGAAGTTGAAGAACAAGAAGACCAAAGAATATCTAATCAAGAAATACCACTTAGAAACAAGGAAGATCAAGGAAGCACTGGAAATAATAAAGCAACAAATAACAGCTATAGCCAGGAAAATCAGTAGATATGAAGCTCGAATTGCAAACTATAGGCAGAACTCCAATTTCAATCCAATCAGAAACGTTTCTACCAATCCATCAATGGAGAAACTGCAATGAATCAGTCAGTACCTGACACGGAAGAAACAGTGCAGTTCTGGAAGCAGATATGGGATAACCCAAAGAAATACAACAAGGATGCGGCTTGGTTAAAAGAGGTGGATGCAAATAAAACAGAAGTTGAAATGAACGAACTAGTAATAACAACAAAAATGGTAGAAAAAAGAGCAAAGAAAATCAAAAATTGGTCAGCACCAGGTGAAGATGAACTGCATGGGTTTTGGTTGAAACATCTAACTGTTATACACCCACTCATTGCCAAGCAGTTCAACAACATACTACAAGGAGGAGAAATTGAAAAGTGGCTAACAACTGGGAAAACCTACCTAATAATAAAAAATCCAGCAAAAGGGGCAACACCAGGCAACTCCAGGCCAATTACCTGTTTACCAACAACTTTCAAATTACTAACTGGTGTGGTAGCTGATGCAGTACAACAGCATCTAGTTGAAAACAATCTCTTTCCACCTGAGCAGACAGGAAACCGCCCCAATAGCAGAGGAACAAAAGATCAACTCCTAATAGACAAAATGATCTTGGAAAACTGCAAAAGAAGGAAGACCAACCTGAATGTGGCATGGATTGACTACAAAAAGGCATTTGACTCTCTGCCACATGATTGGATAATAAAGTGCCTAGAAATAACAGGAGTCAGTAGAAAAATCAGAAAATTTGTGCAAAGATCGATGGCACAATGGAAGACACAGTTGCAGATCAATGGTGAGAAACTGGGAGAGGTTAATATCAAGAGAGGAATATTTCAAAGAGATTCATTATCACCATTACTATTTGTCATTGCACTGTTTCCTCTGTCAACAATACTGAATAACTCAGGACATGGCTATCAAACATCAAAAACATCTACCAGACTATCCCATCTCCTTTACATGGATGATCTGAAGCTGTATGGAAAAAACATCATCTGAAATAGAATCGCTGCTCAACACTGTCCGTATATATAGCCAAGATATTGTAATGGAGTTTGGCTTGGACAAATGTGCCACACTTACTATCAAACAAGGAAAAATAGTAAAAACTGAAGGAATCAAGATGCCCCATGAAAATAACATTAAGAGTCTGGATGAGGAAGAGTACTACAAATACTTGGGTATCCTACAGGCTGACAACATCAAGCACACTGAAGTCAAGAAAAAGATTAGAAGTGAATACATCAAGAGAGTGAAGAAGATCTTAAAGTCCAAACTCAATGGAGGAAATACCATAAAGGCAATCAACACCTGGGCAATCCCAGTCATTAGGTACACAGCTGGAATAGTGGACTGGACTCAAGCAGAACTAAAAGCAATGGATAGGCAGACCAGAAAAATAATGACAATGAATCATGCCTTTCATCCACACAGTGACATTGATAGACTTTATCTACCAAGGCAAATAGGTGGGCGTGAAATGCTACAAGTACATCAGATGGATGAAGAAGAAAAAACGGCTTTGGAAGAATATCTGAAGAACAATGATGAAGATGCACTGAAATTAGTATATCAGGAAGGCTTACTAACTACTGGAGAGACCAAACTGGCCTACAAGAAAGACCAAATGAAGAACAGAATAGAGGCATGGGAAGACAAAGCACTACATGCCAATACATTAAAAAAATAGCTGGGAAAGCAGATAATAATAAAACCTGGCAATGGCGAAGAGCAGGAAAATTGAAGAAAGAGACCGAGGGACTAATTCTGGCTGCACAAGACCAAGCCTTAAGGACAAATGCATACAAAGTCAAAATTGAGAAGACAGCAACAGACAGTAAGTGCCGCCTATGCAAAGAAGCTGAAGAAACAGTGGAACACTTGGTAAGCTGTTGCAAGAAGATTGCACAAACTGATTACAAGCAGCGGCATGACAAAGTAGCAACAATGGTGCATTGGAAGATCTGCAAAAAATATCATTTGCCTGTAAGCAAAAACTGGTGGGATCATAACATAGAGAAAGTCATAGAAAATGATAAAATTAAACTGCGCTGGGACTTCAGAATTCAAAGAGACAAGCACCTGCAACATAACACCCCAGACTTAACAATTGTCGATAAGAAAAACAAAAAAGTCTGGATAGTGGACGTGGCAGTGCCTGGAGACAGCAGAATAGACGAGAAAGAACTGGAGAAGATAACAAAATACAAAGACCTACAAATAGAAATAGAAAGACTGTGGCAAAAGCAAGCAAGGGTAGTACAATAGTCATAGGCTCCTTGGGTGCAATCCCAAAACAACTGGAGCACCACTTGAACACAATTGGCATTGACAAATTCGCTATTAGTCAATTGCAAAAGGCGGCCTTATTAGGAACTGCTTCCATCCTGCGACGATATTTGTAATACCATTAAACATCCACATCTGCCTATCCCAGGTCCTGGGTAAGGACTCGATAGGTAGACAAAATGCCAAATCCAGTCTGAACATCCGGCTGACTGTGCGATGATCAATAATAATAATAATAATAATAATAATAATAATAATAATAATAATAATAATAATAATAATTACAATGAGAGTGCGCGCTTCGCGCCTTGCGCATGAGTGCAGGCTGGCACCACTCATCTGGTCCCTGGCAGCTGGCAACAGCCCGGGACCATTGCAACGTCCCAAGCCTGCTTTTGCAGGCTCAGGACACAACACCCCTTTCCCCCAGATGAAACTAAATCAACCTATATAGATAGGTATACATGACCTCACAAAAGGACATGGAACTGCACATATTGTTGCAGCTACTAATAGCTACTCTATACATGGTGCCGTGCTATTGTTTTGGAATTGAGTGTCCAATACTCACAATTCCAATTCCCCCAAACAGTAGGCACCTTCCTCATTTCCCTTGGCTTGAAAGCAACTTCACATATTCTTCAAGGTGTTTGGGAGGTCTTCTAACCCTCTGTGACCTCCTCAGATTTTGAGAACACCCTTGGCCTTCCTGTGTGTTTGTTGCAGTAGAGTTTCTCCCTCTCTGTTGTCCTGGTGGTCCCCGTGACCTGGGTTCTGATGCCTGTTCTGCTTGCTTGCCCACCGGGCTTGACAGACCAAGACTTTGCTCCAAACTGTACCTGGTTGATCTGCCTAAGTGTAGGCTATCAGGACCTTCTACATCCCACCCAGTGTTTTGTGCTTCTGTGATATTCTCCAGGTCCACAATGGACCTATCCTGAGAATGCATTCCTTCACTCCCAAGCCCAGTAGCTGGGTGTCTGGGGTCTCTGCTATGCCCCAGTATTCTGTTGCCCCCCCCCCTTCATTGCCGGAGGTACCAGAATCAGGATTTGCCTCTCTGACTACCCCCGTGTACCCTGACTTCCTTTTGGAAGCAATTGCAGCATTTGGCCATCTAGTTTATTTGGGTGCCAGTTCTCTGGAGTGATTTGGGTTGTTTGGATACTCCCGGTTATTCTCCCTGTCTGGAGTGCTGTGATAGAGCTGTGAATAGTGAGAGTGCCCCCTGAGTGACTCCCTGGCTGGAGTAAGTACTGGTACATATATTATTCCTGGTTCCCCTGAATTCCTGTTAGGTGCACTTGCGGATCCTTGGGAGAGGCCTTCCTCTGTCACTCCATTTGCCCCTGACTGCTGACAGTACCCTCCCCTTTGCACACACTGGTCCCCCTCCCCCCGGAGAAAACCCAGGAGTTGAAGAGGAAGAGTCCAGTCTCATACACAGCTGATCGATATGCCACCGAAGAACACGGCTGTCGTCCAGAGAAACCTTGTAGGACAAGGGACCAGTGACCTTGCAGACCACAGCTGGAACCCACAGGTGACCGGGCCCATAGTTCTGGGTCATACCGGGGCACCCACTTGCAAACATCTTGGTGCCCTTGGTTGCGAAACCTGAGGAGACACCCTGTCTGGATGCAGCCTGTCAAGTTTGGTGATCAGTCTGCGCCCCCAGCGAAGTTCTGCCAGGCTCTTCCCAGTGGAAGTAGAAGGTGTGGTGCGGTAAGCAAGAAGAAAATCTGAGAGCATCCTTGGTGATGCGAACCATCCATTCAGCCATACCATTGGTGGAAGAGTGGAAAGGCGCCAAAGTCGCATGACAAATCATGTTGGCCTGCAGAAAAGCCTGAAACTCAGAAGAAGTGAATTGAGGACCGTTATCTGAAACCAGAACATCTGGAAGGCCATGTGCAGCAAAAATTCCTCTTAATACCTGAATGGTCTTGGCAGTGGTAGTGGAGGAAACAGGAACAACCTCAAGCCACTTTGAATGGCTATCAACAAGGACCAAGAAGAATTGCCCCTGAAAGGGCCCAGTGTAATCTACATGCACTCTAGACCAAGGTGATTGTGTTTCCTCCCACCTATGCACAGGGGCCTAAGGCATTTCTGGCCTTGAACGCTGGCACAAGTGGCATCTGTGCACCTGGGCCTCTATATCCTTGTCTAACCCAGGCCACCATAAATGGCTGCGCGCAAGTGCTTTCATCCTGACAATGCCAGGATGGCCCTCATGTAAAGAGACCAAGATCCTAGATCTCAATGAGGTAGGAATAACTACTCTGCTGCCCCACAACAGGCAACCCTGAAAAGTGGATAACTCATGCTTCTTGAGCCAGAAGCTTTGGAATTCAGTACCTGAATTCAGGCCATCCAGACAAAACCCAGGAAAGTACACGAGCGAGCGTTAGATCTGTGGCTGATTCTGCAGCCACATCCCTGGCATTTAGGGAAGATTCAGGCAACACCTGAATGGAGAGAATATTGATAGCAGGAGCAGGGTCTGCTTCTACCAGCTTCAGAGGTAACCTACTTAGGCCATCAACTTGGCCCATTTCCTTACCAGGTTTGTGAATCAGTGTATAATCAGAGGCTGACAAAAAAATAGACCACCTCAGCATTCTGGGAGAGATAATCTGGGGGGTTTGTTTGTCCATAGTAAACAACCCAAGCAGGGGCTTATGGTCAGTGTAGACCGTGAAATGGCTGCCATATAAAAAATCATGGAATTTTTTAATTCCAGCTACAATGGCCAAGGCTTCCCTGTCTATTTGAGCGTAATTACACTCAGAAGATGACAAGGTTCTGGAGTAATATGAGTTCCATCAGCCCTCAAATGGCTGAGTACAGCCCCCACCCCATAACGGGATGCATCACAAGCGATGCAGACAGGTAGGTTTTCATTGAAATGTGCAAGCACATCATTGGATGTAAGCAAGGCCTTGACCCCATTGAAGCTTTTTTCGTGTACTTGGGACCATTGCCAAACTGCCTGCTTGTCTAAAAGCCTATGAAGTGGTTCTGCTACATCAGCCTTGTTAGGTAGGAAAGCGTTGTAAAAATTCAAGAGACCTAGGAATGCTTGTAACTCAGCTTTAGACTTAAGCCTATGGGCCTACTGTATGGCTTTTAATTTAGAATCAGCAGGGTAAATACCCCTGGAATCTATTCTGAATCCCAGAAAATCAGTAGAAGTGACTCCTATCTTACATTGATCTTTTTTGAGTTTTAGGTCTGTTCTTCTGAAAGGAAGCAAAACAGCCCTTAATCTCTCAGCTAAATTCTGAGTAGATTCTCCAGCAATAAGGACATCATCAAAATAGGGTCAAACCCCAGGAATACCTCTTAGTGTGTTCTCCATGACACTTTGGAATATTCCAGGAGCTACATTTACTCCAAATTGTAGTCTCTTGACTTTGAATGCACCTCTGTGAGTTACAATAGTCTATGCTTCAGCAGCAGCTTCATCAACAGGTAACTGTTGATATGCCTATGCCAGATCTAGCTTTGCAAAAAAACGCCCCCCTTTGAGAAAAGCCAAAATATGGCTGACTACAGGTACAGGATACGCATGCTGTTGCAATGCCTTGTTTAATGTGCATTTGTAGTCTGCACATATGTGAATGTCCCCATTAGCCTTGAGAGGCGTAACTATGGGGGTTTCCCATGGACTTGAATCAACAGGTTCTAAAATACCTTGCTGGATCAATTTATCCAGTTCAGCATCAATTTTCCCCTTAAGTGCAAAGGGTATTCTCCTTGCTTTAACCCTAATGGGTGTGATGGCAGGGTCAAGTTTCAAGGAAACTGGAGGCCCTTTGTAAGATCCAAGTTGTGGACTAAAGACATCTCCAAACTCCTTGCAGACCTCTGCTAGACCTAACGTTTGCAAATTGTGTAGCCCTGTAACTTGGATACCCAAGGCCTCAAACCAATCGAGTCCAATAAGACTCGTTCATTCACCCCCAACAACCAATACATCCAATGGAACTTCAAAATCCTTATACTGTACTGTAAGGGTGGCCTCCCCCTTTACACACACCTTGGAATTTTGAAAGTCTGTTAATATTATATTGGATGGCCTAAGTTTGGCCTGGAACCCACTGCTGTTACAAATCTTCCTAAATGTATGAATGGAGATGATTGAAAGAGCAGACCCAGTGTCCAGCTCCATAACCAAGGGAACTCCTTGCAACCTCACCTTAAATGACAGTTTCTTTTTAAGTGGCTTGTGTGTGCCTGTTCTACAAATACTTCTGCATGATGCACAGAAACCCACCCTGTTTTGGTTGGGGACCCTGGTACCTTTCAGAAGCAATTCTTCTCGAGGTTTTGCCTTCTGGCAACCCAGGCAAACAGATGCTATGTGGCCTTGCCTGCCACATGCTCTACAGATTGCAGAACGGAACCTGCAGTCGGCCCTCTTGTGGCGACCTCTGCACCCGAAGCATTTGGACACAGCTGGAGCCTTTTCTTTGCCTTTCTTCTGTTTCCCTTCCTTGAACGGATAAAGATGATCCACCTCATCTTCAGAATCTTCCTCTGAGCCTTCTTGGACTCCCTCATGCTGCTTCTGGATTGTTCCTGATGGGCCTCATGTTCTTGACCGCCCCGCCTGCTGCCTCTTCCACTGTGACCTCTCTCAAGGCATCTTGGAATGAAATATCTTCCTTTGCAAAAAGTCTCTGTTGCAAGTCTCTGTTCCTTAAACCACATACAAAACAGTCTCTCAGCCTTTCTTCTAAATCTTTAAAGTCTCAGGGCTTGGCTGCTCTTCGCAAGGCTGCAATGTACTCTTTGGCTGATTTACCTGCTCTCTGATCCCTCTGTTCAAACGTGTGCCTCCATGCAATGACAGACAACTTGGGCTGAAAATGTTCCTTCAATAACTTCTTTAAGTCTGTATATGTGACAGACTCTAGAGGAGCAGGGGCTGCCAAATTTTCTGCAATTTCAAACACATCTTGACCACAGACACACAGCAAAGTCGCGGCCTTCAAGCCATCTTCTCTAACTTGATTCACTCTAAAGTAATTTTCTACTCTAGCGACATCTTTCTGGGTGAGTAATGTCGAACTCGGACAACCGCCCTATCTTCTCCATCCTTGCTTCTACTTCTAGGAAGGGATCTATCAGCCAGCTTACCTCCAGCGACGCTGTACCGGCAGGCCAGATGCTGAGTTTAACACCGTCTTTCTTTCTTAAGGACTCCTTGGGTAAGTCTTACAAGTCTTCTTCTTTTAGCTTGCAAGCATCCCGCCTTCATTGCCAGTGTTAAGTCCTCGAGTCAAGGGTGAAAGAAGAGCACACATTCTGAAGGTAACAACAGCTTTATTCTTCTTCAGCTCACTCCAGCACAACTCTGAGACTCGCAGGCCTCTCTGACTCTAAAAAGAATCCCTGGGCAAAAAGGTTACAATGAGAGTGCGCGCTTCGCACCTTGCGCATGTGCGCAGGCTGGTGCCACTCAGTCTGGTCCCGGGCAGCTTGCAACAGCCCGGAACCATTGCAACGTCCCGAGCCTGCTTTTGCAGGCTCGGGACACAACACTTCCAGTGTTGGAGCATTCACCACTTCTGGAGACAGGTTGTTCCACTGGTTAATTTTTCTAACTGTCAGGAAGTTTCTCCTTAGTTCTCGGTTGCTTCTCTCCTTGATTAGTTTCCATCTGTTGCTTCTTGTCCTGCCTTCAGGCACCTTGGAAAATAGCTTGACTCCCTCTTCTTTGTGACAGCCCCTGAGATATTGGAATACTGCAATCATGTCCCCCCTTGTCCTTCTCTTCATTAAACTAGACATACCCAATTCCAGCAGACTTTCCTTATATTCTTTAGCCTCCAGTCCCCTAATCATCTTTGTTGCTCTTCTCTGTACACTTTCTACAGTCTCAACATCTTTTTTATATCATGGTGACCAAAATTGGATGCAGTATTCCAAGTGTGGCCTTACCAAGGCATTGTAAAGTGGTATTAATACTTCACGTGATCGTGATTCTATCCCTCTGTTAATGCAGTCCAGCACTGTGTTGGCCTTTTTGGCAGCTGCAGCACATTGCTGGCTCATATTTAAGTGGTTGTCCACTAGAACTCTGAGGTCCCTCTCACAGTTACTACTATTGAGCAAGGTACCCCCTAGCCTATACCTGTACATTTGGTTTTTCTTGCCTAAATGTAGAACCTTACTTTTTTCACCTTTGAATTTCATTTTGTTAGATAGTGCCCAGTGTTCAAGTCTGTCCAGATCCTCCTGTATCCTAAGCCTGTCTTCTGGAGTGTTGGCTATTCCTGCCAGCTTGGTGTCATCTGCAAATTTGATGATTTCCCCATCTATCCCCTCGTCCAAATCGTTGATGAAGATGTTGAAGAGCACTAGGCCCAGAACAGAGCCCTGGAGCACCCCACTACACACTTCCCTCCATGTAGATGCAGTTCCATTGAGGACCACACGCTGAGTACGGCTGGTCAGCCAGCTCCGGATCCATCTGGTGGTGATGCAGTCTAACCCACATTTTTCTATATTATCAAGTAGTAGGTTGTGATCTACTTTATCAAATGCCTTACTGAAGTCCAAGTAAATTATATCCACAGCATTCCTCTGATCCACTAATTTTGTCACTTGGTCAAATAATGCAATAAAATTTGTCTGGCATGATCTGTTTTTGACAAACACATGTTGGCTTTTAGTAGTGATTTTGTTTGCTTCTAGGTGTTCACTGATTCATTGTTTGGTTATCTTTTCCAGAATCGTCCCAGGTATTGAGGTCAGGCTGATAGGTCTGTAATTTCCTGGCTCCATTTTTTTTCCTTTGGCAAGTGCTAACAGAAACACAGAATAAGATGGCTGGATGGAGTCACTGAAGCAGTAGGTGTGAGCTTAAATGGACTCCAGAAGATGGTAGAGGAAGGCCTGGAGGAATGTTGTGCATGGGGTCACAATGGGTCAGACACGACTTTGCAACTAACGACAACAACAACAGAAATTAAGGCTAAAAATATCATCAAAAATATCATCAAAAAAGAAAGAAAATGCAATATTAGCCTATATAATTTCTGCATTAACAGACATATAGACATTCCTTGATGAACATAAACATAGCTGTGAGAGGGTAGACAATTACATGCACCAGCCATTCCTAATTTGGGGAATTTCCAGTATTCCAAAGATTGGTATAAAACTTTGGTATAAAATGTTACATTGACAAAAATCAAACATGGTTACAGAGGAAAATATGAACTTTGCAAAATAACATTGGTTTGGAAGATTCATGCTGAGCTAAAATAGATTTCTATTTCCAATCTATTATTTCTACAGCAGTTTTGGAACAGTACATGTTTATTTTGGGCCTGACATCTTTGCTCTGCAGGCCCATCAATTTCCAGAATTTACACATTCTCAGCAAAATGGTAACTGATCTTTCCACAGATTACTTTAAATTAATTTGACTTTGTACAGCATTATCTTACAATTGCACTGACCCCAAAATGAACTTCTCCATGTTAATTCACATACGCATAGTGAGAGTTGATGTTTCAAACACCAGAAAAGATTATGCTAAACTCATGCTAATTATAATTTCCTAATATATTTTGAAAACCATGCTGCTACCAAGTAACAAAGGTCTTTTCCAATAAAGGATACCCTTCTAATTTACTGATGCATCATTATTACTGTCTTTTATTTTAACTGGTTCTGGAAATATAAAAATGAGGTCCTTAGAAATGAAGTGATCCATAATACTAAACATAGTGTATATTTAAAAAATAATAATGAAAGGAGGGTACATGTTTTGGGGGGTGGGAGTTTAAAACAAAAGTGGAGAACTATCAAACCAGCAGGCTACATATCATCAATGCACAATATTCAAATTACATTTTATGTTGATTTTCATGCTATTTTATTGCTAAATGGACATATTAGGCTACAGTTCCTGTCATATTCTAAGTCATGCTGAATATAATGAATTTAGTAAAGCTAAACTATGTTTTGATCTTTTTATTAAAAACAAAACAAAAGCATTCCAGCACCATTTTATATGAAAGCTTTAAGTTCCAATCTCAATAAAGAAATCCAAACTGCAACTGGTTTTAAATCAGTTCAGTCAATCTCACTTAATAGCAACACTTGGAACACTTAGCTCCATTGCTAAGCAATGCATTTTCTAAATGAGACATTGCATGATCACAACTTGTAATTTTACTGCCAACTTCTCTATTGAGTCTACTTATTGGAAGCTATCTAAGAAGTTCACAAATTATTATTATATGACCATGGGACACTGTGATGGCCATAAACTCTTGTTGGTTTCAAACCACCCAAACCATTACAAGTTGTATTGTAATGATATTTCATCCTAAAATATCAGATGGCTTTATTATAAACCAAGACATTGAATTTAAAATTCCAGGACAACCAGTATGGTTTATTAGTTATGTGGTAGTTATACAATTTTCAGAAAAGGCAGGCACAGCCACACATCTCTGTGCATCAATGATTCACTTGTGGAGATGGTTACCAGCATCAAATTCCTAGGTGTGCAGCTTATCTTATCTTATCTTATCTTATCTTATCTTTTGGGTCTGAAATTATGTGAGCCTTTCACCTATTTTTTAAGCTTGAATCTGGATTTGTTCTCAACCACCACTGCTTTTCCTATTTTTCTTGTCTCTGTTTGGATTTTAACCTTAATTCTACCATTCACAATCACAGCTGTGAGATGGGCATCTACATAAATTGATATATACTAAATGTATAAACAAACAAATTGATAACAGCCTTAATATTAATGATGATTTAATAATAAATGCTTTAGTAATAACTAGGATTATCATAGAAGGAAGATATGATTAAAGATCCAAAATGTCCTGAAGGATTCAGAAAGCCTATATTTCAGTCAGAAATCTGAAATACATATAGGTGACAATAACAGTGTGACTATACCAATAAAATGTCACTACATATTTCATTTACACTACTACAAATATCACATACTTCCATTTTAATATGAACAGAAACCTTCATATTGCTCTACCCATCACATGATTTATTATTCTGGACAAGTCATATAGAAGAATATATTTCTTCATGTCAGTTTCCTGTGACAATAGCAAGCTTTGAAAGTTAAACTAAGCTTAACTCTATATGTAGCTCCAATGCAGTTTTCAGGTAAGTTTGACCAATTGACTTCTCCAGTGCTAAATATTACTCTTCTGAAAGACAAAATAAGTTGAAAGATCACCCCTTTTCTTGTTCAAAGTAAAACCTTCATTTATTCCTACAGTCAGAACTCCTACTAAGACAGAGGCCAGAAAAGATTGCTACCAACACTACGTATTTGAAAAGACGAAAGGCCTTCGAAGTCATCATTGACCAGCTTTTTCTCTTGGGTGCATATTATTGGATGCCCCTTGGATGCTTCTATGATTGAGCTTCAAGGAACCACATTCTGGACCCAGAGCTACACTGTATTTCTCATTCTGTTTGGAAGGTCAGCCAAATAATTCACATAAAAATCTATTACAGGAAATTACAGATCTATCAGTCTGACCTCAATACCTGTGAAGATTCTGGGAAAGATAATCAAACAATGAATCAGTGAACACTACAGGCAAACAAAGTCACTACTAAAAGCCAAAACGAGTTTGTCAAAAACAGATCATGCCAGACAAATCTTATTGCATTCTTTGACCAAGTGACAAAATTAGTGGACCAGAGGAATGCTGTGGATATAATTTACTTGGACTTCAGTAAGGCATTTGACAAAGTAGATCACAACCTACTACTTGATAAGATAGAAAAATCGGGTTAGCATCACCACCAGATGGAACCATAGCTGGCTGACTGGCTGTACTCAGCGTGTGGTCCTCAATGAAACCATATCTACATAGAGGGAAGTGTATAATGGGGTGCCCCGGGGCTCTGTTCTGGGCCCAGTGCTCTTCAATATCTTCATCAATAATTTGGATGAGGGGATAGATGGGGAACTCATCAAATTTGCAGACCACACCAAGCTGGCAGGAATAGCCAACACTCCAGAAGACAGACTTAGGATACAGGAGGATCTGGACAGACTTGAACACTGGCGCTATCTAACAAAATGAAATTCAATGGTGAAAAAAGTAAGGTTCTACATTTAGGTAAGAAAAAACAAATGTACAGGTATAGTATAGGGGTACCTTGCTCAATAGTAGTAACTGTGAGAGGGATCTCAGCATCCTAGTGGACAATCCTTTAAATATGAGCCAGCAGTGTGCTGCAGCTGCCAAAAAAGTCAACACAGTGCTAGGCTGCATTAACAGAGGGATAGAATGAAGATCATGTGAAATATTAATACCACTTTACAATGCCTTGGTAAGGCCACACATGGAATACTGTATCCAGTTTTGGTCACCATGATGTAAAAAAGATGATGAGACTCTAGAAAGAGTACAGAGAACAGCAACAAAGATGATTAGGGGACTGGAGGCTAAAACATATAAGGAACGGTTGCTGGAATTGGGTATGCCTAGTTTAATGAAGAGAAGGACGAGGGCGGACATGATAGCAGTGTTCCAATATCTCAGGGGCTGCCACAAAGAAGAAGGAGTCAAGCTGTTTTCCAAAGTGCCTGAAGGCAGGACAAGAAGCAATGGATGGAAACTAACCAAAGAGAGAAGTAACCTAGAACTAAGGAAAAATTTCCTGACAGTTAGAACAATTAGCCAGTGGAACAACCTGCCTCCATAAGCAGTGAATGCTCCAACACTGGAATAGCCATTTGTCCAAAATTGTATAGGGTTACCTGCCTGAGCAGGGGGTTGGATTTGATGACCTCCAAGGTCCCTTCCAACATTATTATTATTATTATTATTATTATTATTATTATTATTATTATTATTATTATTATTGATCATCGCATAGTCAGCCAGATGTTCAGACTGGATTTGGCATTTTGTCTACCTATCGAGTCCTTACCCAGGACCTGGGATAGGCAGATGTGGATGTTTGATGGTATTACAGGTATCGTCGCAGGATGGAAGCAGTTCCTAATAAGGCCGCCTTTTGCAATTGACTAATAGCAAATTTGTCAATGCCAATGGTGTTCAAGTGGTGCTCCAGTTGTTTTGGGATTGCACCCAAGGAGCCTATGACTATTGGTACTACCCTTGCTTGCTTTTGCCACAGTCTTTCTATTTCTATTTGTAGGTCTTTGTATTTTGTTATCTTCTCCAGTTCTTTCTCTTCTATTCTGCTATCTCCAGGCACTGCCACGTCCACTATCCAGACTTTTTGTCTTTCTTATCGACAATTGTTAAGTCTGGGGTGTTATGTTGCAGGTGCTTGTCTGTTTGAATTCTGAAGTCCCAGAGCAGTTTAATTTTATCATTTTCTATGACTTTCTCTATTTTATGATCCCACCAGTTTTTGCTTACAGGCAAATGATATTTTTTGCAGATCTTCCAATGCACCATTGTTGCTACTTTGTCATGCCGCTGCTTGTAATCAGTCTGTGCAATCTTCTTGCAACAGCTTACCAAGTGGTCCACTGTTTCTTCAGCTTCTTTGCATAGGCGGCACTTACTGTCTGTTGCTGTCTTCTCAATTTTGACTTTGTATGCATTTGTCCTTAAGGCTTGGTCTTGTGCAGCCAGAATTAGTCCCTCGGTCTCTTTCTTCAATTTTCCTGCTCTTAGCCATTGCCAGGTCTTGTTATTATCTGCTTTCCCAGCTATTTTTTTCATGTATTGGCCATGTAGTGCTTTGTCTTCCCATGCCTCTATTCTGTTCTTCATTTGGTCTTTCTTGTAGGCCAGTTTGGTCTCTCCAGTAGTCAGTAAGCCTTCCTGATATACTAATTTCAGTGCATCTTCATCATTGTTCTTCAGATATTCTTCCAAAGCCATTTTTTCTTCTTCAACCATCTGATGTACTTGTAGCATTCCACGCCCACCTATTTGCCTTGGTAGATAAAGTCTATCAATGTCACTGCGTGGATGAAGGGCATGATTCATTGTCATTATTTTTCTGGTCTGCCTATCCATTGCTTTTAGTTCTGCTTGAGTCCAGTCCACTATTCCAGCTGTGTACCTAATGACTGGGATTGCCCAGGTGTTGATTGCCTTTATGGTATTTCCTCCATTGAGTTTGGACTTTAAGATCTTCTTCACTCTCTTGATGTATTCACCTCTAATCTTTTTCTTGACTTCAGTGTGCTTGATGTTGTCAGCTTGAAGGATACCCAAGTATTTGTAGTACTCTTCCTCATCCAGACTCTTAATGTTATTTTCGTGGGGCATCTTGATTCCTTCAGTTTTCACTATTTTTCCTTGTTTGATAGTAAGTGTGGCACATTTGTCCAAGCCAAACTCCATTACAATATCTTGGCTATATATACGGACAGTGTTGAGCAGCGATTCTATTTCAGATGATGTTTTTCCATACAGTTTCAGATCATCCATGTAAAGGAGATGGGATAGTCTGGCAGATGTTTTTGATGTTTGATAGCCATGTCCTGAGTTATTCAGTATTGTTGACAGAGGAAACAGTGCAATAACAAATAGTAATGGTGATAATGAATCTCTTTGAAATATTCCTCTCTTGATATTAACCTCTCCCAGCCTCTCACCATTGATCTGCAACTGTGTCTTCCATTGTGCCATCGATCTTTGCACAAATTTTCTGATGTTTCTACTGACTCCTGTTATTTCTAGGCACTTTATTATCCAGTCATGTGGCAGAGAGTCAAATGCCTTTTTTAAGTCAATCCATGCCACATTCAGGTTGGTCTTCCTTTTCTTGCAGTTTTCCAAGATCATTTTGTCTATTAGGAGTTGATCTTTTGTTCCTCTGCTATTGGGGCGGTTTCCTTTCTGCTCAGGTGGAAAGAGATTGTTTTCAACTAGATGCTGTTGTACTGCATCAGCTACCACACCAGTTAGTAATTTGAAAGTTGTTGGTAAGCAAGTAATTGGCCTTTAGTTGCCTGGTATTGCCCCTTTTGCTGGATTTTTCATTATTAGGTAGGTTTTCCCAGTTGTTAGCCACTTTTCAATTTCTCCTCCTTGTAGTATATTGTTGAACTGCTTGGCAATGAGTGGATGTATAACAGTTAGATGTTTCAACCAAAACCCATGCAGTTCATCTTCACCTGGTGCTGACCAATTTTTGATTTTCTTTGCTCTTTTTTCTACCATTTTTGTTGTTATTACTAGTTCTTTCATTTCAACTTCTGTTTTATTTGCATCCACCTCTTTTAACCAAGCTGCATCCTTGTTGTATTTCTTTGGGTTATCCCATATCTGCTTCCAGAATTGCACTGTTTCTTCCTTGTCAGGTACTGACTGATTCCTTGCAGTTTCTCCATTGATGGATTGGTAGAAACGTTTCTGATTGGATTGAAATTGGAGGTTCTGCCTATAGTTTGCAATTCGAGCTTCATATCTACTGATTTTCCTGGCTATAGCTGTTATTTGTTGCTTTATTATTTCCAGTGCTTCCTTGATCTTCCTTGTTTCTAAGTGGTATTTCTTGATTAGGTATTCTTTGGTCTTCTTGTTCTTCAGCTTCTTTTCTTTCATCTGTTCTAGCTTGCTTGCATGTGATCTTAACTTGCTGATCTTATTTTCTAGTCTAACCTTCCATTTTTGTGGTGCACTGTTTGTTTGTTTTTCTTCTTTGTTGATTTTGCATCCCAGGTATTCAGTTATAACTGTAGCTGTGCTGTACATTAGTTGGTTTGTTTCTTGCAGTGAATTGGTGCTTATACTTGCTATTGCAGTATTTGCATCTTTTAATGCTTGTGCTAGCTGTTTCTTTGAAACAAGCTTCAATGCAGGCAGCCTTATTCTGTTGTTTTTGTGCTGTTCTAGATGCTCAATTATTCTTTGTTTCAATTCTTTTATTTCTTTAGTTAGAGGGTTTTGTTCTTCCTGAGGAAGAGGTGCCTGGTTTCCAAATGAGAACAGTTGTATATCTCTACTGGATTCTTTCACTGCAAACTCCCCCTGGTTTGCCTCTACATTCTGAATTACTTCTGGTAAGGCTTTGATTTCTTTGCCCTGGGTAAACCTTTGCAGTTCATCCAATTCTGTTTCTGTGAATACTTTATTTCGTATTATAAATCGGCGTTGATCTGCTAGTCTCTGTTCTGTTATTTCTGATTCTGGATGTTGTTCTTTCCAGAACTGGTGCATTCATTTTAGATATCCTCTTCTTGTTGGACTTGATCTGTAGTAACAGATCATTATTTCTTTGTTTTCCATCACTGTGTATCTGCGACGGGTAAACACCTTTTCTTCCAGTAGTTCTGCAGCTGCTGGCCCTGGTTGCTCAGCCAACAGTCCTGAGTCCTGTAACCCATTTTTCACCAGATATCCAGGAACTCCAATATCTAGCGCGGACCTTGTTAACCCGGGCGACGTCCGAGCCGGTATGGCATTCTGAAATTTACATCTCACCATATTTTTTATGGGAGAGACACTCTTTGTCTGACTCCTCTGATGAGACCTGTCCAGTATGGTTGAACCTCTGGCATAGCTCTCATCTTCCTCAGAGTATACAAGCCCCACAACCACGTCAAGGTAGTGCCTCACTGGGGATTATTATTATTATTATTATTATTATTATTATTATTATTATTATTATTATTATTATTGATCATCGCACAGTCAGCCAGATGTTCAGACTGGATTTGGCATTTTGTCTACCTATTGAGTCCTTACCCAGGACCTGGGATATGCAGATGTGGATGTTTGATGGTATCGTTGCAGGATGGAAGCAGTTCCTAGTAAGGCTGCCTTTTGCAATTGACTAATAGCGAATTTGTCAATGCCAGTGGTGTTCAAGTGTGCTTCAGTTGTTTGGGGATTGTACCCAAGGCGCCTATTACTATTGGTACTACTCTTGCTTGCTTTTGCCACAGTTTTTCTATTTCTATTTGTAGGTCTTTGTATTTTGTTACCTTCTCCAGTTCTTTCTCGTCTATTCTGCTGTCTCCAGGCACTGCCATGTCCACTATGCAGACTTCTTTGTCTTTCTTATCGACAATTGTTAAGTCCGGGGTGTTATGTTGCAGGTGCTTGTCTGTTTGAATTCATTACTATTATTATTATTATTATTATTATTATTGTTGTTGTTGTTGTTGTTATTGTTTGTTTGTTTGTTTGTTTGTTTGTGCTGACTAGAATAGACCAGGTTGAGGTTTGCATTTATTTCCCCAATACGCTGCAGAAGATGGTACTCTGAAAAAATTGTTGGGGCCACAATAAAAGCTAAATATGTTTAATAAAATGTCATTGATGTTTACATTTAAGTGAAAGTATGTATAAGCATATGATAATCATCCAGTGATATATTTGACAATTTTCCACTTCTGTCATGATAAACATTAAGCTGGCTTTACAGTTGCTGGGAAAAAGTGCCTTCCAGAAATCAGCTTTTACCTGTAAGTCCCAGAAATGATCAAAACATCTTATAACTGAAGACAGAATGTCTGTCCTCTGGCTTCTGAGCTGACAGTAATGCATACTCCATGTGCCTTTCAAACCTTGCAGTAAATTGGGAAGAAATTGGTGAAGGGAATAGAGTGCAGATGGGGATTTTATTTTTACCATTCCACAACTCACAGTTGCAGTAAAAGTAGTGGGGGAAAATAGATCTATCTAAACTAAGTGTGCTATAAAGTGCTTTGGCTATTTTAGAATACCCTAAAATGCAATAAATATTTTATTACAATTATACATTGCCTAATTACTTTTGGAACTGATGGGGACAGTCTACGTTAACATATGAGTCCCATAGAAGCCCTGGTGATGGTTAGAATACAATTTTACAGACAAACTCTGCCCACAGACTGGAGTTTGAACCTGACAGGGCTCAAGATTGATTCAGCCTTTCATCTTGTCCAGGTCACTACAATGAGGACCCAACTTGTTGGGGGCAATATGCTGACATTTATAAACTGCTCAGAGAGCTGTAAAGCACCATGAAGCAGTATATAAATCTAAGTGCTATTGCTATTGCTATTGAAATTAATAGGACTTAAAAGATAGTATGATGAATAGTGTTTATGCTTTCATTATTATGGTTTTAGGACAATTGAATTGGATAATAAATGTAGCACATAAATATAAAGTAGTCTTTTGTTATTGTTAGACCCTTCTTTCCTAATTTTCCCCCCTAACTAAAGGAACGCATCATGTTTCTTATACATTTCTTATATACTACATTTTAACCTTCAATACAGAACAGTTCCTTAAAATGCAGGTTTAGTAGTAAGACTGGTTTGTATGCTGCACCCAGCATATCTATGCAAGCTCATTACATGTCTAAACTATGATCAATCGCTCAGCCTGCAAATGCTTTCGTAGGCTCCATTAGTCACCTATAGTAGGAGTTAGCAAATGTTCCATGTGTTCCAATAGTTAAAATAAATAAACTTCTTCCCAATTTGATAATGAGGTAGGAATGTACTGCCAGATTTTAAATTCATGACATACCATCATGAATTTATGTTTAATTTCTATGTTAAATGTTTTCAGTTCATAAAAAATAGAAATTCTTTATCTGGGATAGTTTATTAATACTTTATTACTACAATCTTTATGCCATTCCATTTCTGGAGAAACTGAGCGACTTTCATTGTTTATATTAAAATACTAAAACCAAACCATTAATCAATGTTTTAGAATAAATTAATCTGATTTGCTACCATTTTGGAGGATAGTATGATCTGACTCATCCCAAGTGCCTTTCTGAGGAGGAGAGAGAGAAATTAGGGTAATAGAAAGTTATCTGAATACGTTCAGACAATGAACATCAGTTTTACCAAATAAATTGATTTCTGTCTGCTTAACAGATAAATTTACTGATGATTTAAAGTTTTACATGGAGTTAACTCATTGGTTATAATGTAATGATATGTGTTTTCTGTGTAACATGCTTTGTGTACCTTTATCCTGGTTTCAAGGAGAATTAGACAGAGCTGTATTTTAGATCCAATCTTATTTAACTTCTGCTTACATTCTGTAGCAACAGCCCATATGAGTTTCCATCTTCCCAAAATTCCAAACTGGTGAGGAACTATTATTTCACTAATACCAGCAGAATTCAGACAATTTCTTAAAATCTTTACCCATTACTGCCAAAATTATCTTCTACTAATCAACAGTCAGAAAAGTGAAACTGAGAGGTGTTTTTTGTAGAAAATCCAATATATTTAATTGGTTTATTGAAAGGGAATCAAGCAGATTAAAAGCTGTAAATATTTAGAAGTAATGTTCCAGGATATAAAATGGACACTGATCATGTTGCCTTGTACCGCAACTATTATGAGATTTATCTAGACAGGCAATGTATACAAACAGCACATAACGTATATAAACAGCACTGAAGGACAGGGAATGTATACAACTGAATGGAAAGTCTTTATAGCAAAACCAATGGCTCAAATACTCTATTACAATTTCCGTTACTCATTAAAAATCTTTTAAGGTTGTACAGAGTTTTTATCATCACTATTTCAAGAGCTGTTTAATTAATCTGTTTCTTAGAATGGAACCAGGGAAAGAAAAAGTGGAAATAAGAGCATGGTTATTATTATTACTCACTGGTTGGCTTAAATGGCCAAATTTTCTTTGATCAGGATTGATTCCATTAGTTCTATCAGGCCAATTTCAGCAACAGGCAATATTAAAAAAAGCTATAAGTTACTCCTCAAACAATTGCTTCTCTTGAAATATAGGTAGGAGAATTATTAGAGAAAGATTTTTATATATTGTATATCTGAAAATGGTTAATCACAATTAGAATTGATTCTAACTGATATTATAACTTGCATACTATATCCAAAGTAGGAATTAAATCTAATTTCCTTAGTTTGTTCTGCCCAACAAAGAGCCTTTTTACGGTTACATTTGATGCCTTAACCTCCACAGCTCTTACTGGGAGATTTAGTAAAACATTTAAAAGAACCTGATTTTGCAGGTTTCTGTTACTGATACTGCCCAGCATATTGTGCTATATTGCCCCTAATATCATAGCAATCATCAAATCTCATTTGTCCTTCCCTTGTCAGATAAGAAACCATATATTATGCATAAAGTTGCCAAATTTTTCTTGGCAGTGATCAAGATTCTTGGCTGAGATTGGACATCAGCAAACACACTAAAGTGTTTGGTTGGCTGTTGGTTGCATACTGTTTTGATTATTTATTACTATAATACATTGTGTTTGTCCTTTGCTTTCAATTGTTTTTACTGATTTTATCCCCTTTATGGATTACTGCCTTGTCGTGGCGAAGGGGCTTGCGTAACTCAATGAAGCTATAAGCTATGCTGTGCAGGGCCACCCAAGACGAACAGGTCATAGCAGAGAGTTCTGACAAAATGTGATCCACTGGAGAAGGAAATGGCAAACCACTCCAGTATCTTTGCCATGAAAACCCCATAGACAGTACTAAAAGGCAAAAAGATATGACGCTGGAAAATGAGCCCCTCAGGTCGGAAGGTGTCCAATATGCTACTGGGGAAGAGCAGAGGGCTAGTACTAGTAGCGCCAGAAAGAATGAAGCGACTGGGCCAAAGCCGAAAGGACGCTCAGCTGTGGATATATCTGGTGGTGAAAGGAAAGTCCGATGCTGTAAAGATTTTTTCTCCATAGGAACCTGGAATGTAAGATCCATGAATCAAGGCAAGCTAGACGTAGTCAAAAAAGAGATGACAAGACTGAACATCGACATCTTAGGAATCAGCGAACTAAAATGGACAGGAATGGGTGAATTTAACTCAGATGACCATCAGGTATACTACTGTGGGCAAGAATCCCTCAGAAGAAATGGAGTAGCCTTCATAGTCAATAAAAGAATAGGAAAAGCAATACTGGGATACAATCCCCAAAATGACAGAATGATCTCAATTCGAATCCAAGGCAAACCATTCAATATTACAATAATCCAAATCTATGCCCCAACCACTGGTGCTGAAGAGGATGAAATTGACTGGTTCTATGAAGCCCTACAGCACCTTATAGAATTAACACCAAAAAATGATGTCCTTATAATCATGGGGGATTGGAATGCTAAGATAGGAAGCCAAAAGATAACCGGAATAACAGGCAAGTTTGGCCTTGGAGTACAAAATGAAGCAGGGCACAGGCTGATAGAATTTTGTCAAGAGAATACGATGGTCATAACAAACACTCTTTTCCAACAACCCAAGAGACGGCTCTACACATGGACATCACCAGACAGTCAACATAGAAATCAGATTGACTATGTGCTCTGCAGCCAAATATGGAGAAGCTCTATACAGTCAGTAAAAACAAGACCAGGACTGACTATGGCTCAGATCATGAGCTTCTCGTTGCAAAATTTAGGCTTAAATTGAAAAAAGTAGGGAAAAGCACTAGGCCACTCAGGTATGAACTAAATCATATTTCTGATGAATATACAGTAGAGGTGACAAATAGATTTAAGGAATTAGATCTGATAGACAGAGTGCCTGAAGAGCTATGGATGGAAGTTCGCAACATTGTACAAGAGGTAGCAACTAAAACCATCCCAAAGAAAAAGAAATGCAAGAAAGCAAAATGGCTGTCTGAGGAAGCTTTGCAAATAGCTGAGGAAAGAAGGGAAACGAAAGGCAAGGAGAAAGAGAAAGATACACCCAGTTGAATGCAGAATTCCAGAGAGTAGCTAGAAGAGATAAGAATGCCTTCTTAAATGAACAGTGCAAATAAATAGAAGAAAACAACAGAATAGCAAGGACCAGAGATCTCTTCAAGAAAACTGGAGATATGAAGGGAGCGTTTCATGCAAAGATGGGCATGATAAAGGACCAAAATGGCAGAGACCTAACAGAGGCAGAAGAGATTAAGAAGAGATGGCAAAACTACACAGAAGAACTATACAAGAATGAGCTTAACATCCCAGATAACCACAGTGAGATGGTCACTGACCTCGAACCAGACATCCTAGAATGTGAAGTGAAATGGGCCTTAGAAAATCTGAGCAACAACAAAGCTAGTGGAGGTGACAGTATTCCAGCTGAGCTATTCAAAATCTTAAAAGACGATGCAGTAAAAGTGCTACACTCAATTTGCCAGCAAATTTGGAAAACTCAACAGTGGCCACAGGATTGGAAAAGGTCAGTTTACATTCCAATTCCAAAGAAAGGCAATGCCAAAGAATGTTCAAACTATCGCACCATTGCACTCATTTCACATGCTAGTAAAGTTATGCTTAAAATCCTACAAGCTAGACTCCAGCAGTATGTGGATCGAGAACTACCAGAAGTACAGGCAGGATTTCGAAGAGGTAGAGGAACTAGAGATCAAAATGCCAACATACGCTGGATCATGGAGAAAGCTAGGGAGTTCCAGAAAAACATCTACTTCTGCTTCATTGACTATGCAAAAGCCTTTGATTGTGTGGATCACAACAAATTGTGGCAAGTTCTTAAAGAGATGGGAGTACCAGACCATCTCATTTGTCTCTTGAGAAACCTATATGTGAGTCAAGAAGCAACAGTGAGAACTGGACACGGAACCACTGATTGGTTCAAAATTGGAAAAGGAGTCAGGCAAGGCTGTATACTGTCGCCCTGCCTATTTAACTTATATGCAGAGCACATCATGAGAAAGGCAGGGCTAGATGAATCAAAAGTTGGAATTAAGATTGCCGGGAGAAATATCAACAACCTAAGATATGCAAATGATACCACTCTAATGGCAGAAAGTGAAGAGGAACTAAAGAGCCTCTTGATGCAGGTGAAGAAGGAGAGTGCAAAAGTTGGCTTGAAACTCAACATTAAGAAAACCAAAATCATGGCATCCGGCCCTCTCAATTCCTGGCAAATAGATGGGGAAGAAATGGAGGTAGTGACAGATTTTATTTTTCTGGGCTCCAAGATCACCTCAGATGGGGACTGCAGCCAAGAAATTAAAAGACGCTTGCTCCTGGGGAGGAAAGCTATGGCAAATCTAGACAGCATTCTAAAAAGCAGAGACATCACCCTGCCAACAAAAGTGCGTATAGTCCAGGCCATGGTTTTCCCAGTTGCAATGTATGGCTGTGAAAGTTGGACCATAAGAAAGGCTGAGCGCCAAAGAATTGAGGCCTTTGAACTATGGTGCTGGAGAAGACTCCTGCGAGTCCCTTGGACTGCAAGGCGTTCAAACCGGTCAGTCCTAGAAGAGATCAACCCCGACTGCTCTTTAGAAGGCCAGATCCTGAAGTTGAAACTCAAATACTTTGGCCACCTAATGAGAAGGAAGGACTCACTGGAGAAGGGCCTAATGTTGGGAAAGATTGAGGGCAATAGAAGAAGGGGATGACAGAGAATGAGATGGCTGGATGGAGTCACTGAAGCAGTAGGTATGAACTTAAATGGACTCCAGAAGATGGTAGAGGACAGGAATACCTGGAGGAACGTTGTCCATGGGGTCGCGATGGGTCGGACACGACTTCGCAATTAACAACAACAACAACTGATTTTATGATATTCTTGTAGTCTGTCATAAAATTCAATAATGTATTCTTAGTGTATTGAATAGCATTTTAATACTTTAGTATGTTAATAGATTTTCACACTGAAATCTTTGTATATTAACAGCAGTTATTAATAATATTAATACAGAATTTTATTTCTTAAAATGTATTTTTAAATATTCTATTGATTTCACTTAGATTCTTCTTTTTTCCACTTTATTTGTATTTTATTTATGTAGATAGTCCTTGACTTATGACCACAAGTGAGCCCAAAATTTCTGTTGTAAAGTGAGGCATTTGTTAAGTGACTTTTGCCCCATTTTATTTTCTTGCCACAGTTATTAATTGAATCACTGCAGTTGATAAGTTTGTAACCCCGTTGTTTAGTGAATCTAGTTTCTTCATTGACTTTGTTGGTCAAAAGGTTGCAAAAGGTGATCACATGACACAGCAATGGTCATAAGTATGAACCACTTGCCAAGCATCTGATTTTTAATCACATGATCATGGGGAAGCTACAAAGGTTGTAACTCTGAAAAATATTCATAAGTCACTTTTTTCAGTGCCATTGTAACTTTGAAAGGTCATTAAATGAACTTTTGTATTTTTGGTATTCATTTAATTTTAGTTAAAATTATTTTTATGTTTATAACCTTTGATATGAAACGGCAGAAAATACACAAATGGGTAATGACTGTAATAAATGTGTTAAATTCTTTTCAGATAGAAACCAGCTACAAAAGTATCATTGTACAATGCAGATGCGTTACCGATTGTTGTGCTGTTTTAAATTGCATTTTTCTTAAAAAAGAATATTAATTTAGTTCAGCTTTGCAGGCATTATATATTTTTTCACTATATTTTTTATGGGTTGGGTTGAAGCGAATTGATTGCTTTTGTTTATTTTCCTGCTGGCTTCAGTTCTATGGGTTATTTATGTAAACTAGAGAAATGCTAAAGTAACAGAGGCTTTGTGGTTTAAAGTTGAGTCAAAATTGGCTTGAAATAAAGTACTTTCCAATAACTAATAAAGAAAAGCCAGATTTCCATATTTTTATTCATGTCATTACATTCTTTAAAACAGGCTAATTATTCTATTTAAAGATGGCAAATTTTGGTGTATATCAATCTATTCTTGAAAGCATTTTTTCTAAATCCAAGGTTTGTCTGTTGTGATCATGTTTTCTACAAACGCTAATTTTTATCATGCATAGTTGAAATAATAGTATTTAATTCCCACACTTCTATGCTATTGAACCTCCAATTTGGCAGGAAATTCTACTCATTTACTTTCTCTTTCTTCCTTGGCAAATGAAGCTCAGCTCATAATCCTGTCAGCAATTACTGCATGACTAGGAAAATTTTCTTCCTCAAGGCCAACTCCATGCTTTCCTATCTGGTGATTCTACACTGTAGAGTGAAATTATGAAGTAAAATATTTTATCAATAATGAGATTTGGATTGTATTTATGTATTTTCTTTCCAACATCAAGCTGGACAGGTTGTTAATTCTCAGGCTTTGTTTGCCAATGCTATTAATGTTATTGTGCTGCAGGAAAATGCTACAATGCATCTCCAACTCCTCAATTTATTTTGTAGAATTATCAACTAAAACACCGGCTTCTGCTGTTTAGGTTAAATTCAAAATGGACCTAGGATCAAATTAACAGAAAAAAAAAGTTTTTTCACTGTTTTGGAACAAAGACAATAAAAATGTCATCATTCTTCCAGGACTCATTGATTGGGATGTTGAAATCCAGGCAAACATTTACTCCACTTATTTTCTCCTAAAGAAGCTTTTCTCTGTGTAGTCTTCTTACAGAAGTATGATGGCTAAGAGTGAAGAAAAAGAGCATTCTTGCTAAAGAAGAGTTTTGAACCTATAAAATACACCTAATTCCAAAACCAAAATGGTCAGTTCATATAGTATCTTATGGACATCAAATGAGACTTGTTAGGAGGTGACCTACAAGATATCAGTTGAAATAGAATCCTACAAGTGATGAGAAAAAAACTTACATTTTGTATATAATAGTTTAAATTGGTTAGGGATTGAGTTATTGCATAAAGTCTGACATTCCCTTCTAAATCCTTTGTTAAACAAGTGCAGCTAAACTCAGTTTCTGTGTAAAGGGGAAATCAACATTATTTTCCACCAAATCATATTGACTATTGTGCTTCCATTGTACAAAATACCTTCTTAAAAAAACTCACTGTGCATCTATTCTTTTTAAGTATAATTTACCTGGACTGAACATAGCTGAATTTATGAAAGTAGGTGTACTTATTCTTAAAGGATTCCAGTGTTCGACAAGCCATGCAACACATTCATAGGACTTTGGGTTGGGAAATATTGCTTCAATCATTAAATATCTCACATAAATGGAATCATTTTAATGTTACCACTAATACCACTGGATTTGTTTTTCCCCCGCTGGCTGGAAATTGGCTGATTGTAACTAGCCATTTCCATAAAGAAGGAATTATATTCTTTAATCTTCTTTCTAAGATAATTCATGGCAGATACTTGTGAAAGCTGAAAGATTTAAAATATTTCCTAAGGAGCCAAAGATGTTATTTTAGGCATTGTTTTTATACCCTGAACAAGATGTTTACAGGAACTACAAATAAGTTCTAACCAGTGAAGATACAAAACAGTCAATACATAGTTAAGCAGGTGGGCTTTGTTGTTTAATCTCTTGTATTTTATTTTTAATGATGTCATAGATCAAAGATTTTTTAAAAAACTTTTTTTAAAAAAATACTACTGCCCTATACAAATGGTAGAGTACTAATCCCACTGACATACTGAGATTCATTCACATTGATTTATAAAATTGCAAATAAATAAATCTCTTAGATTAGAACATCAGCTCCTGAATTTGCCACATTCACAGCAAGGTGGCGGTATTGCTGTTTCATCAGATATTTTGACAGTTCAGTGGGCAATAGTAGAGACTTGAATGGTGGTATAAGCCTGTTTTCAGTGGAGTTGCATTCCCCACAAAGGAGAGTTATAGTTTGAAGAATGCAGTTACAACAGCAACCTTGATGGCTTAAATGGATTTTGTGTGTCAAAATCCTTTCACTAGCTAATTTTCAGCTGAAATATTTTTTGGGAAATAATTCTAGTTGTGATTATCCATGTTTAGTAAACTAATATGTCTAATGCCAAATGCATGGTTTCATTATTTATGCAGGTTCTGTTAAGGTTCTGTTCAAAATATAGAAGTTAGGTTGTACACTAGATTTGGGTGAATGGAACATTTATGCCAAACTAAAATAACTATATTAGCTGACAGTTTATTTTTGTCTATAATTCAAAGTGACCTACTATCCAGATAGTTCAAGTTTTCAGATATTTCTTCTTCTCATAGAAGTGTAATGAATTAAAACAGGATTTGTCAATGGCACAACTATGGATAATGAAGCAGGCATTCAAAAACTCCAGCAACACACACTATTTAAAATCACTTCCAAGTTTTTTATGAAAACTGGAAACATGATTTTCACTTCAACATAACCACATACCTTGCACTGTGAATGTCTCAATAATATCTGCCCAGGCATAGTTGGTGCACTCCAGTTCCATCAAACAGTGACATGTACGGAACTTCGGAAGTGTGATTTCTTTGTAGCAGCACCTAGAATGAGATTTTTCCTAAGATTCAAATAACCTCACCCTACTAGTATTTCAAAGGGCACAGAGGGCCTGCCTGTTTGCCCAGGTCTTTGGCAAGAATAACTGATGGCCCTTTTTGTCTTCTTCCTTGTTCCCTTCTGGGTTTGTTTTACCTACTATTATTTTCTTTGTTTTCTGCTTCTTGCATTTTTTGGGGGAAAGAATTTTCAAAAATTCAAAAAATTCCAGAATTTCTTCCAGAATGGCCTAATCATTGTCCAAAGGAATTTTGCATATCTCTAATGCGTACTTATAATAAGTGGCATATGTGCATGGGAGAGAACATCACCAAACCTTTGGTTATTCAGAGGTGAAATAGAAGGAAAACATGTCAGAACCAAGTTATAGGTTAATGCTTCCCAACCCTTAGTTTGCCTATCTGGCTACATTTGTCAAGAGCAATTGAGCCCACAGGATGATATCAGATAATATAATGAAAATTAGAGAAGTGCTGATTATCAAAGACTGTGACCATGGTAGTACAGTCGTGCTGATTTCTGCATTTGTGGTGGTGAAGTAGGGGAGTGCATTACAGATTTGTACTGTACTTAAACAATATTTGTGTCTGAAGCTAAAATTAAGCTTTTGCGTCTGATTGTTGTTTGGCTTAGAGATACAACATATGGTGGTCTAGTGGCCATTCAAGCTAAGAATCTAAAGAAAAACTGTCAAGACTTTAGCTGCATCTCAACATTTAAAACTGGCCCTAGCAAAGGTGGACATTATGGCCTAGCTAAGAGATCTCAACTGTTGATTAAATCTGACTTTTCTTGCATGTGGCCTAAGTCTTCTAATTCTGAAAAACTCTTTATCAGTCTTCTTTGGCCCTAGAAATAGTAAGGAAAATTTTCTACCATTGCAGCCTTTTAGCTCTTTAATTTTGTTTCCAACATTTCAGCATGTGATATTCTGGTTCAACTAACTTTTTACTGCTTTAATTACTGAATTTTATTTTAATTTTGCATGTCATCCAGAATCATGGCCTTAAAAATGTCATTAAATAAATACATAAACAAATCTTTAGTTTTGTGTAAATTATTTATTTGTCTCTCTGTTTATGTATTTGACTTTTTTTTAACTGTACAAAATTGTAATCAAAATAAAGATGTGATTGATTGATTGACTGACTGACTGATGCTATTGCTAACATTCAGGAAAAACCTACTGAGAATAAGTATGTGAAATGACATGAGATCATTATTTTGGTGTGTTTACTTAATAATAAGCTTTGGTTTTTTTTCTATCCCTAGTTATTGCTTCCAAGTCTTGTTTTAATTGAAAGGTACTAAAAACTGGACATATCCTTACCTCAATTATTTCCAATATTCTTACCAGTTAGCAGGTTTTGACCCTGTTTGTTGTTGTTAACCTCATTTCAATATGTCAAAACCAAAATAGTATTTCTGGGAACAATAGAGTTTTGTGAATAATTATCATAATAAATTGACCATATTTGTATGTTAATACAAAAATCCACCACTAGAATCACATGAGTAACTGCTAATCCAGCAAAAAGTATAAATATACAATATATGACGATGTGTGTTGTGTGTATGTATAACTTTAGTCATACAGTAGCAATAATGGAAGCAACAATATGCATATAGAGAACTTCATAAAATGCAAATATATCTTCTGTATGTAGATCTTCTTTTCTGAGCAAAGCAAAGCATACAATTCATATTTTATATTTCCCATTTCAAGTCTATCCAGAGTCAACTTTATCATCTCATAAATTTCATGGTTGAATTCTTTAAGGCCATTTTCCAGTGCTTCAATATTAATATGTTAACATATGTTTAATATATTTCATACTTCAGCAGTTCTGGTAACTTTAAAATCACTAGAAATGTGCATCAGAAGACAAGCTAAATGCAATTAGGTTATTAAATAGGAAAATATATGCGGTGACATATTCATGAATTTGGATCAATTAATTTGCACGTTTGTTGTAAAGGATTTATCCTAATTTGAGTAACCAGGATGAGATTAAATTTGATCTCCAGTCTCTTAATCAAAGCAATTTATACAGTTCAATAAGAGTGCATATACACAAAGATCAAATTTTCTCTTTATGTACAAATCCTTCTATATACATGCCAAACTTGCATGCCCATTGCCACATTTTTCTATTCCATCTTTTTATCTGATTTGCAACTATAATATGAGCTTCTGAGTAACAGTGTTCCACTTTAATAAGA